>NW_027256888.1:24910658-25423158 GCF_029215685.1 Pituophis catenifer annectens
CCCCTAACCCAAGCCCCGGGAACACAAACGCCCCTTACCTCTCAGGCCGGGAAGGGGCTCTGGCTTTCCAGTAGAGGGAGGCGGCATTCTCCACCCAACTCTTTCCCTGCCCAGGGCTGTGGAATCTGGTCGTCTGTGGGGATGTCCTGTCACCCTGACGGAGACCGGGGGGTAGGCAGGGCAGGTGGGCAGGGAGGTGTGAGAATCCCTGAAAGGCCAGGCAGAGCCGGCGCATGTGCACCAGATAGCTGGTCTTTGGGCGCACATGTGTGCCAGAAACTAGAACACCAGGTGGCCAACATGCATGCATGTGCCGGAAACCAGAATATCATCTGTTCTTCCAGTTTCTGGCATGCAAGCGCGAGCTCCCCTTTTCATCACTCAGTGCTGAAAAGGTTCGCCAACACTGTCCTATACCATTTCGGACAAATGATTGTCCAAAGTCTTCTTGAAAACCTCCAGTGATGGAGCACCACCAACTTCTGGAGGCAAGCTGTTATATCTCTCTTTCATGATCTTTCACTTTTTAATTCTTATCCTATCTTGGGTGCTTTGGAAAATAAGTCTTTCTTCTCTGTGACAGCCCCTCAAGTACTGAAACACTATTATCATATGAATCCTAGTGCTTCTCTTTGTTAGACTTCACATACCCAGTTCCTCCAACCAGTTTATCATACACTTTACTTTCCAGTACCCTAATTATATTTGTTGCTCTTCTCTGCACTCTTTCTAGAGTCTTAACATCTTCTATTCAATGGGAAGATTTGAATGGTTTGGTAAGTTAAAGATTTAATATTTTATTTTTATATCCTAATCTCCCCTTTCATTTTTTTAAAAGTATGCATAAAACCATTTAGTAAAACACAACACTATTTAGAACAGTCCGCTAGAAGGCCCTGTTCTGTCTAGCCCTGGAAGAGTTTTATTCAAAAATTTGCTCATTCCAAGCTTGGAAGGTTTGTGATCAAAACATATGGCTTTGTTTCAGTAAACATTTCAGAATTATGACATGGAGAATTTCTCTCCACCTACGTCCTCACATAAACTACCTTGCCATAAATTAAAATAATATCATAAGTTTTCTTCGCAGATTTTCTAAAGTTGCTAAATTAAAGCTGCAGTGATCTCAAAGAAACTGAAACTGAGATGGGAAGTTTTATTGTCAATAAATTCTAATTACAATTTTTAGAACGATTTCTTACCTGCAAATTTTTTTCACTGATCTCTCTTTCCAATAAAGGAACAAATTTAAAATTTTGAAATTCAGCTACCTCATTTTTTCTGAGCTCAAGAAGCCAAAATCTTTTGGACATATTAAATTCCTCATCAGAAACAAAATTAAATTCTTGCTGCAATTGGTCCAGTTGAAAGAAATCTGGGATGGAAGAATCACCACATGGAGTAATCTGAAAAACAAAAAGGCTTATATACTTAAAGAAAACTGTAACTAAGTATTTTAGTTTGTGTATATGTATCTATGTTCATATTCACACACACAGTGCTTCTGTGGGCAACATGGCAAAGAATAGAATAGTAGGAGTAGGAATTGAGTAGAATAGAGCAGAGTATCGTGGCATGGTGTGGCATGGCATAGTCTACACTCCCCCCCCCTCATTTTTACAAATACCGAAGAGATTCTCATCCAGGAAGAAGCAGCTGTCTCTGAACAATGGAATAACAAAATCAAAAGGAGGAGATGATGGAGGCAGAAAAGGGGTAAGAGAGGGGGGATTTTAAATAAACTAAAAAGTGGAATAAAAACTCCTCTTCCTTCACTCTTCCTGACTAATTTACATTCATTTGCTAATAAAATGGATGAAATACTTCTTTTAAACAGATGCAACTCTGATTTTTACAACTCAGCAGCTCTGTGCTTCACTGAAACCTGGCTAAATGGGGTGTGATGCTAGTTTGCCTCCTCATAGTGCACCCTGGATAGCACGGAATTGTGAACCAAATGACTAGCAACAACTGGCAGGCAGACTACATTGAAGAATTGGCAGTTAATGACAGTTGGCAGTCAGACATCTTTGTAGAACTCCTGGCTCTCTAAATACATGGCAACGGATAAACAAAATGGCATTGGTCAACTCTGAACAGGATCCGTACCCCACATGGTGTCTACCAGTGGTGGGTTGCTATCAGTTCGCTCCAGTTTGGGAAAACCAGTAGCAGCAGCAGCTCCACCCACCCACATGGACATCATCAAATACGATCTGCGCATGCACAGAACCTTCTGCATATGTGCAGAAGTGGTGCGCACGCAAGTGAACAGGTAGCAAAGGTAAGTGAAACCCACCCCTGGTGTCTACTAGGACTCATTGTTTAAGTGGGGTCTTGTCTCTACCCCTCAGTGTGACTGTGGTGCTCCTTGACAAAATATCCATCACATTGTGTCCAAATGTCCATCAAGAGCTTACATTGGCCCAATGTCTGATTTTTTCAACATAGATCACCCTGTCCTTGAATGGCTGGGTGGACTGGACATTAACATTTGAACTACTATAAGTCCATGTATTTGCCATATACTGTACTAAATAAATAAATAACCTAGCTAAATGAATCAATTGATTATAGCAGCCTGCATATCCCAGGGTTTCAGATACCAAGGGCAGACAGAATTGCAGTAAATTATAAATTATATTTTACACCCAGTAAAAAAAAGGGAGGGGGTCTCTGCTTTTATATCAACAACTGATGGTACAAAAATGTAACTACGCTAAAGAAATTCTGTGATGTTCTTAATTATCAATTGCAAACCATTTTATTCTCCATGACAGTTTTCCTCATTTCTACTATTTGCAGTATTGGGGTGCTCTCCTGAGTTTTTGAGTCAGCCTGTGCTGTTCCCACCTTCTTTCCACTCTCTGTGCTCGGAGATCAGGAGGGGGCAGTCCTTGCTCATTGCCTGAGCTCCATTGCTCCTAATTTCCACTGCCTGTCCTCTCTCAGTCATCCTGCCCTGTTCCTCCCTGATGGCAAGCCATCTCAAGCCTGAGGGGCTCGGGGCTGCCTCGTCCTGCTCCTCCCTGCATTCCTCCAAAGCCAACAAGGCTGCCCCTTGGCCTCTGTCAGCTCTGGCTCATCCTCCTCTGTGGATTCAGGCTCCGATAGGGACAGAGATCCAGAGACCTTCACTTGTGGAAGCCATGGAAGTCGCTAACAGGAACAGTAAATGGAGCTGGAGGAGCTGGATAAGTGGAGAGCATGGCCAGGCTGATTGGATGATGGAGCAAGCCATAAAGTTTATGCGGGGGGTGCGTGTGTTCAAGAACCTCAAAGCATACAAAGCCCTCGCCCAAAACACACAACTCTAAGACCAGCCGCTTCCAGCCACAGCAACTGACAGGGTGACTGCAGTGGGCAGCACCAGAGATGGATCAGCAGCAGTGAAACCTTCTACCACCCCAACCCTAGGAGGGGGGCAAATCAGTGGGCACCATATCCTGGACGTGAAATTTGATGGAGATCTCCAGGAGCTGGAGTTCTTTTTAACCCAGGCTTGAACCTACATGCAGGAATATTGTCCCAAAATAGTTACAAAAGCTGCAAGGTAAGATGTGCCACCATGGCCCTAGAAGAGGCTGTGGTGGATGGTCACCCTCCATAATGATGATACTGAGGTGAGAAAATTCAATTTCATCCTGAGCTGAGGAAATTCAACTGATTCGTGGCAGTGCTCCGCAAATGCTTTGAAGACCCCCTGGCAGATCACAAAGTCAGAGACTGTATCAAGACCATCAGCCAAGGCATGGAGAGACATCTAGTATTGGGACTAGCATGGATACAGAAATGGAATCCCTGTGTGAATTGGAGGAGGAGGTTGCTAAAAATCCAATGAGCAAAAGCAAAAGGAAAGTCAGAAAGGGGCTTAAGAACCCCAGAGCCAAGGCAGGAGGTGGGAGCCACAATGCAAGAGAGAAAAAAGGCTGATCCCTGAATTCCACCAGATTATCGGAACTAGCAGGATGTGTTTAGCAAAAAGGGTTCAGACGAACTCCCACCCCATTGGCCAAGTGACATCTCCATAGATACAGTGGTGGGATTCTGCTAGTTCTAGGCGGTTCGGCCGAACCGTTTGTTAAATTGCTGGCTTGCCCCGCCCCTTACCCTGCCCCTCCGCACCACTATTTATTGCCAATAAATTGTGGTGGGTGAGGGGCAGGCCAGCCAGCAATTTAACAAACGTTTCGGTGTTTTTTTGTAGTTTTATTGGCCCGCGGAGCTTCAGCATAGGCTAATTAGCCCGTTGATTAGATCGGCCTCCCGACTCTCAGCTGATTTGCTCTCAGCTGTTTTGCTCAGGGCTCTGCTGCTTGCTTGCAAAGAGTGCTTGAGCAGATTTTTTTCCCCCTAGCTATGCTGAAAAACAAAACTGAAAGTAAAGCAGGCTGTTGGCTTTGCTGTTTGTTGCAATGTTGGAAAATTAGGCAGGCAGATTTCCTCACCAAAAAAGATAGGTGCAAACAATGGGAAATTTAGGGAAAAAGAGTTCAAGATTTTAAAACACAAAAGAAAAAAAGCTCTATTTAACTAGGGAATTGTAATAATTGAGATACTATTAATTGTATATTGTGTTGAAAGCAGAAATGGTTAAGTTGTGGTTTGGAGAATATATGGGGGAAATTATTTGGTTTATTATTATTGGTAAATACAATTAATTGATTTGTTAGAAATTAGATTGCATGGAAATAATTGGAATATTCATGTTCATATTGATTAATATACAAAAAGATAGTTATATAACTAATTGATTTATATTAAAATGTTGAATTTATATTAAACAACTGTAATATTACATAATTAACCAATGTGACAATGGATATAAAAATAGATGACAATGGGAAGAGGTATAATATAGAATAGAAGCGAAAAATTGAATTTGATTAAGATTAGAGATGAGGATGAAGGGTAATATTGGTTTTTTAAAAAAATAGATAAGGAATACATATGGCAAAAAGGAAATATAGAAATTGTAAATTTAATTGAAATGACTAAACACTGTTTAAATTTGTGAACCGGCCAAATACTCTGTTCAAAGAAAATAAATTGTATGTTTGTATGTGTGTTTCTAATTATTGCTATTTATTCATATTTGTTCTCTTTTATTCTTTAAAGTTTAACAATTCATTCTTTATCTTAATATCTTTATATTTGTTTGGGGTTGCCTTTCTTCCATTTCATCTTTTTTACTGTACAGCAATCTTTCTCCTCAAACCTACCCCCCCTCTCTTTTCTTTCCTTTTACTTTCTCTTCCCCCCCGATTCTTCTCCTCCCTACTTCCTCTTCCTTTCTCCTTCTCCTCCTCTCTTCCTCCCTCTCTTACCCTCACTCCTACTCTAATTTCCCTTCCCTTCCTTCCTCCCTTCTCTTCCTTCCCTCTCTCTCCTTCTTTCTTCCATCTCTCTTCTCCTTCCTTCATCCCTCTCTATTGCTGTATTCTTTTGTGCATATGGATTACTCAGAGGGCTGAAAAAGTTATTTTTGACTGGTCCTCGCACTTTTGACCACTCCTCGAACTTACGACTGTCCTCACATTTTACGTTTTTCGCCCTATCTTGTCACCATGGTGAAGAGAAGCAGTTGTGAAATGAGTGACACGGTTGTTAAGAATGCTACAATGGGCATAAATGATGACCATTCATAAGGGTGAGGACCGGTCAAAAGTGCGAAGACCTGTCAGAAATCACTTTTTTCAGCCCTCTGGGTAGTCCTTTTGTGCATATGGACTACTCAGAGGGCTGAAAAAGTTATTTTTGACTGGTGCACGCGCTTTTGACCAGTCCTTGAACTTACGACTGTCCTCACATTTTACGTTTTGCGCCCTAACTTGTCACTATGGTGAAGACAAGTAGTGGTGAAATGACAGGCACAGTTGTTAAGAATGCCGCAATGGGCATAAATGTGAGGAAGGTCATAAGTGCGAGGACCGGTCAAAAATGTGAGGACCAGTCAGAAATGACTTTTTTCAGCCCTCTGAATAGTCCCTATGTGCATATGGACTAGTCAGAAGACTGAAAAAGTTATTTTTGACCGGTCCTCGCACTTTCAACCAGTCCTTGAACTTACGCCTGTCCTCACATTTTACGTTTTGCGCCCTATCTTGTCACCGTGGTGGAGAGAAGTAGTGGTGAAATGACTGACACTGTTGTTAAGAATGGTCATAAGTGCGAGGACCAGTCAGAAATGACGTTTTTCAGCCCTCTGAGTAGTCTCTATGCACATAGCCATGCCCACCCGGTCACATGACCAGCTAGCCATGCCCCCAACTAAGCCACGCCCACAGAACCGGTTATTAAAAAAATTGAATCCCACCACTGCATAGAAATCCTGCCAGGGATGACAGAAATATTTGTATCGTGGGTGATTATAATAGGATAATAGATATTAAAAAAGATTACACCAGCAGTAAAGACAGGAAGAAAAGAAATACCACTACCCAAAACATTTTTTAATATGGCAGAGGAACTGAATTTAATAGATATATGGAGAACTTTTAATCCTAAAGAAAATAAATATACTTTTTATTCTAACCCCCATGAGTCTTGGTCCAGAATAGACATGTTATGGATGAATAAAGAACTAGGACAAAAATAGGAAAAATTGAGATCCCCCAAACTTGTGGGCAAATCATAACCCCCTTGAGGTAACATGGAAAGGCCCCAAAGAAAAGAACTAGAAGATGGATATTAAATCCACGAATATTAAAAGAAAAGGAGTATGTAGAAAGGATAATGAAATAATTGAGATTATTTTTTAAAGAAAATAAAAAACAGCATACCTCTTTAACAATTTATGGGATACTATGAAAGCCTATATAAGGGGGATAACGATAGCTTATAACGTAAAGAAAAACACTAGGTTCAGTGCCGGCTGCTGGCGCGACACCACACCAGCCTCGTCATTGGGATCAGCCACGATCCACGAAGGCCGCTGGTGGGTCACAACACTTGGTTACAAGAATTAATTAACAGTAAAATCAAATTAATTCCAGAAACATTTCTCCTGGGTGTACTAAAAACCAAATAGGACAAAAAAATGAGATCCTTGAATTTACATATACTTACAGCAGCAAGAATTGCTTATGCGCAATATTGGAAAGGAAATAATGTACCACCAGAGGGATTAATTATTCAAAAAATATTTGAATATGGCGAAATGAACAAATTAACTTTAGAATTAAAAGAAAAAGAAGATTCAGAATACTATGCAGTGTGGGATAAATGGTATAGGTGGATTGATAACCGAAATAAAAATAGATAACATTTAGAAGAAAGTTAAAGATGTATGTATGTATGTATGTATGTATGTATGTATGTATGTATGTATGTATGTATTTCTCTTTAGCCAGGTTCTTCCTATGTAAACCAAGATTTTTATGCAGCCCTAGTTCAGTGAAATCCCAATCCACTAGTTTCTAGACTTTCTTTTTTTTTTTTTTTCAGCAGCCAGCAAGCTGCTGGAAAAAAAAACTAAAGTCAAATGCAGTAAGAAATTAAGGGTAAGAAATTTACACCATCATTAAGAAACCAAGGTGAATGTATATATGTATTTACATGTTCAAATATAGATAATCCTGTTTGTTAGTTTGAATAGATATGTAATTTAGAATTGTACTTTTTGTTTTATAGAGTGGAGAACGTTTTGTATAATCTTTTATCTTTTTAAATTTAATAAAGTTTGTTTTTAAAATAAAAAAAAAAGAAAAGATATTTAAATATTTACAAAATGTGAGGGGGTGTACTCACTTCTGTAATATACTGTATATTGAATGATCCTGAGAAATTTTGTTGATTCCCTGGCTGTTACAAAGAAGGCTGTTTACACTAACCACAAAACTAGACTGCAAATTTATGAGAATTGTAAACTAATTTACAAGGATTGTAAAACTGTGCCCTAAATGGCAATAAGATACTGCAGATTTTATTCATCTGCAATTAGCACTCTACTTTATTTGGTGGACTGTAAAATATAGAGCTTTCTTCTTCTTTTTACTTTTTCCTGTGGATTACGAACTATAAAGACAACATTTTTAAACGAAATAACCTCTTTAGTATTATTACAAACTATTTTTCTTATTCTCAGTTGAGATACTATTTTTTCTTTTCATTTGAGGTTTTATTTTTCTTTTCAGATTTTATTCATCTGTCATATTTTAATACATCTGTGGATTACAAACTATATCTATATTTCACTTGCATTTAAGTTAGCTGCAGGAGGGACCAAAAGGGAACTAAGAACTCCTAGATCTGACAGTGAGAATAATTAACCAGTGGAATGGCTAACCTTCAGAGTTTAGAGTTAAAAAGTGTAAAGAAGAGATTGGACAGTCATTTGTATGGAATGGTATAGTGTCTCCTGCTTGAGCAGGGCATTGGACCAGAAGACCCCCAAGGTTCCCTCAACTCTGTTATTCCGTTATTCTTAAAAAAAACTTACATTTTTTAAGTTTAAATTAAAAAAGTTTAGTTTAGTTTAGTTTATTTGATTTGTATACCGCCCTACTCCCGAAGGACTCAGGGCGGTGAACAGCCGAACAATAAAATACATAGATACAAAAAATTTAAAAAACCAGATAAAATCAAATTAAATCATTTTGGCCCAGACAGATTAAAACACCCCGATAATTTAAAAACAGATTAAAATTTATATATTTAAAAAAGGGAAGAGATTAGGCCAAGCCCGCCTGATGGAATAAAAAAAGCTTCACAGCGCGGCGGAAGGTGTGCAGATCCGGGATCCTCCGTATCTCCGGGGGGAGATCATTCGAGACAGTAGGTGCCCCCACAAAGAAGGCTCTCCCCCTAGGGGCCGCCAGTCGACACTGTTTGGCTGACGGCACCCAGAGGAGTCCCTCTCTATGAGAGTGTACTGGCCGGTGGGAGGCTATTGGTGGTAGTAGGCGGTCCCGTAGATAACCAGGTCCTAAGCCATGGAGCACTTTAAAGGTGGTAACCAAAACCTTGAAGTGCACCCGGAAGACCACCGGGAGCCAGTGCAGCTCGCGCAGGAGAGGTGTTACATGGGAGCGCCATGTGGCTCCCATTACCACCCGCGCGGCCGCACTCTGCACCAGTTGGAGCCTCTGGGTGCTCCTCAAGGGGAGCCCCATGTAGAGAGCATTGCAATAGTCCAGGCGGGAAGTGACGAGGGCATGAGTGACCGTGCGTAACGAGTCCCGATCCAGAAAGGGACGCAACTGTCGAATCAGGCGAACCTGATGAAAAATCCTCCCTGTCACGGCCGTTAAGTGCTCTTCTAAAGACAGCCGTGAATCCAGGAGGACGCCTAAGTTGTGAGCCCTCTCCATGGGGGCCAATGATTCGCCCCCAATAGTCAGTGATGGCATCAATTGACTATATCGGGACGTCGGAAACCACAGCCACTCGGTCTTGGATGGGTTGAGCCTGAGTCTGTTCCTCCCCATCCAGATCCGTACGGCCTCCAGGCACTGGGACATCACTTCAAGTGCATCGTTGGGGTGATCTGGGGTGGAGATGTACAGCTGGGTGTCGTCAGCGTACTGATGGTACTCCACCCCGAAACCACGGATGATCTCGCCCAGCAGCTTCACATAAATGTTGAACAGGAGAGGCGAGAGGACCGACCCTTGCGGCACCCCACATATGAGGGGCCTCGGGGTCGACCTCTGTCCCCCTGTCAACACAGACTGCGACCGGTCAGAGAGAAAGGAGGAGAACCACCGCAACACAGTGCCTCCCACCCCTAACTCTTCCAACCGGTGCAGCATGATACCATGGTCGATGGTATCAAAAGCTGCTGAGAGATCTAACAGGACCAGGACAGAGGAGCACCCCCTGTCCCGAGCCCTCCAGAGATCATCAACCAACGCGACCAATGCCGTTTCCGTGCTGTACCCGGGCCTGAAGCCCGACTGGAATGGATCCAGATACGTCGTTTCATCCAGGTGCTGGGGGAGCTGTTGCGCAACCACACTCTCAACAACCTTCGCCACAAAACGAAGGTTGGAGACCAGACGATAATTAACCAACATTGCCAGGTCCAGGGAAGGCTTCTTGAGGAGAGGCCTCACCACCGCCTCTTTCAAGGCGGCAGGAAAGACACCCTCACCCAACGAAGCATTTATAATCCCTTGGAACCAGCCTCGTGTCACCTCCCGAGAAGCCAGCACTAACCAGGAGGGACACGGGTCCAATAAACAAGTGGTCGCGTTCAGTCTACCCAGAATCCTGTCCACGTCCTCAGGGGTCACAGGATCAAACTCATCCCAGATAACATTCTCAAGACCTGCCCCAGTCCCTCCCCCTGAGACTACCCAGTCGGAGTCCAGATCTTCCCGAATCTGAGTGATTTTGTCATACAGATATTGAACAAAATCCTCGGCTCTACCTTCCAAGGGGTCCTCCCGCGCTTCCTGGTGGAGCAGGGAGCGGGTCACCCTAAACAGGGCGGCCGGGCGATTATCTGATGATGCAATAAGAGCAGCAAAATAGCTACATTTCGCTGCTTTTATCGCCACTAGGTAATTCCTAATATGAGATCTTACCAGTGTCCGGTCAGATTCAGAAAGACTGGCCCTCCAACTACTCTCTAGGCATCTTTTCCGGCGCTTCAACTCCCTCAGCTCCTCAGTGAACCAAGGAGCTAAATGAGATCGGCGCCGGGTCAGAGGCCGCAAAGGCACGACCCGGTCCAGAGCTCCAGTGGCGGCCCTATCCCAGGGGGCCACTAGGTCTCCAGTCGAGGCATGTGCCAGAGCCTCAGGGAATGGCCCAAGCTCCATCTGGAAACTGTCAGGTTCCATCAGGCGCCTGGGGCGGAACCATCTTACCGGCTCCGCCTCCCTACGGCGGGGTGTAGCGGTTCAAAGGTTGAGACGAAGGAGAGAGTGATCAGACCATGACAAGGGCTCGGTGACTATATCCCCTATCTCGAGATCACTCAACCACTGTCCAGAGACAAAAACCAGATCCAGCGTGTTTCCCCCCATGTGGGTAGGGCCATGAATTAAGTGGGTCAGGTCCATGGCTGTCATGGAAGCCATGAACTCCTGAGCCACCTCCGACGCCTCACCCACGGACGGCAGGTTGAAATCCCCCATGACCATAAGCCTAGTTTAAATTTTAAAAAATTCTTCGAAGTGTTGAGAATTTTGAAATTTTTTATTTTTAAATAAATAATATTTTTAAATAAAAATTTATCTTTAAATAAATTAGAATTTTTAAATTTTTTGAAAATATCCTTTTAAATTTTTAAATATTTTTGTAATTCTGAAATTATTTAGAAATTTTAAATTTTTAAATTTTTGATTTAGCTTTTTTTAATTTTTGGAAAAATCTTTTTACATTTTTTAATATTTTGAAAACTGTTGAATATTTTAATTTTTAAATGAGCTAGTCATGAAAAGAAACATGGTTATGGAAAAACAGACTGATGCTGAGCATTGTCCTTGCTGCCTAGTGCTGCCCAGTCCAATGCATCCCCACTGCAGCTAATCAATCTATTTCATATCCTCCCTCTGGAAGAAAGCATGCAGGCATCCAGAGATGAGACATCATCAAGTATAATTGTAACTAAAAGAAAAGTAGCCTAGACTTTCCCAAGAAAAAAAAGGTGAGTGTTGGTGATAGAAGATTTCACTTCTTAGGGGCATGGAACCAGCTGTCTGTAGACCATACAAACAATATAGGGAGGTATGTTGTCTCCCTGAAGTGAAAATCAAAGATGTGGCTGAGAACCTTACTAAAATAATCAAGCCCAAAAATTACTATCCCTTTCTTCTTGTTCACATGGTGACAAATGACATGACAAATCTGAAAACAACATCAAAAGACTATGAGCACCTCAGGAAGAAAGTTAAGGAGCAAGGGGGGGCAGTTTTCAAGAGGGAAAGCTGTGCAGAACGGCTCTCCGTTTAAGAGAGTCGAATACACAGCTTTTTCTAGCCAATCGGCGGATTCTTCGGAGTCCCAGATTCCTTGGAGGGGAATCAGAAGAAAGGGGCGCCCTGCAGAGCAGCTCTCAGTGGCAGTTGACAGTGCAGATAGCAGGAAAGCCTCGGAGAAGTCGAACGGGAGAAGAAAGGTGGCCCATAATGGTGGCCGTGAAGAAACAACAACAGGTAGCTGGACAACATTAGTGGTGGATTAGCTGGACAACAGAGAGACGGACCTGGGCAAAAGTGATCTTGGCAGCCCTCTGTGAGTGACCCAGGGTGAAGATCTTCTCGGGGGATTGCAAAGAGGGAAGAGTCAGAAGGAGGCCCAAAGAAGGAGGAAATTTCCTCCGTAGTAAAGCGGCGAACAGCAAGTGGGGACCAAAAAAAGAGACAATTTCAACGTGATAGATATCACTGGTGGTGTGAGGGGGAAGAGGAAGAGGAAACTTACCGTTATTACTGATTTAAGTAGACAATTTAGTTTGTGAGCAAAAGTGCTGACTATCAGAGAACACAGGCATTTTGAAGTAAGACTGACTGTTAACTAGGATAATAGGGAGCAAGAGACACCTACTGGCCAAGGAAAAAACTGGAGACAATTTAAGTAAGAAGAGGAAATTTAAAGAGAAACAAGACCTATTTTGGATGGTCTGCCAATAACTGACGTATAAATCGTAAAAACTTAAGGAGTAAATTTGGATGTGAAAAATTTAATGAAATAGTCGTAGTAGAACATTTTCAAGAGGAAATCATCTCTCTAATTATTATTGTTCTTTCTATGCAATCTTTGGACTACTATTTTATTAGCTCCACCACCTACTGCATTAATTATTGATATTATTAAGTGATTTAATTATAGATTTTGTTATTAATTAATTGTTGACTAAGGGGAAGGTTTGTAGATTAGTTGGCGTAGGAAAGATCAAGAAAGGAAGTTAAAGAATACATAAGAGACATTTAAAAACATAAAATAGAGAGTGAAAACTGCAAAGTTAAGCACTGAGAATTAACTAGTTAAAGAGCCTTGGTACTACAGTGGTTTAAAGCACCCTGTTATTAACACAGCTGCCTGCAATTTACTGCTGGTTCGAATCTCTCCAAGGCTCAAGGTTGACTCAGCCTTCCATCCTTTCTAAGGTAGGTTAAATGAGGACCCAGTTGTGGGGGCAATAAGCTGACTTTGTATAAATATATACAAAAGTATGAAGGCTATTGCTGAGCACATTGTAAGCCGCCCTGAGTCTCCGGAGAAGGGCGGCATATAAATCAAATTAAAAAAAAAAAAAAAAAAAAAAACTAGTTGAGAGAGTGATAGTTAAAGGGTGCTGGAGGAAACTAAGAGAAATATAAGGAAGTGGGGAAGTCAATTTAAAGCAGTATTAAAGATGACAAGTATCCCCCAATTTGACAAGAATTGGTGCAGGAAGGAAACAAGGAGCTCAAAATACAATAATGGAACTAAGTCCAGCAGGGCAAAGATCTATTGAAGGAATGCTACACACAGAGAGAGAGAGAGAGATCAAACTCATTTAAGGATCTACAACAGCTGCTACAAACAATGCAGAAGGCTATGTTAAAGAACCATGAGGATTTGAAATGAGAGATAGGAGAAGTAAGGAGTGACACAGGAGTAATGAAAGAAAAGATGAGATCA
This sequence comes from Pituophis catenifer annectens, assembly GCF_029215685.1. Classification (NCBI taxonomy): domain Eukaryota; kingdom Metazoa; phylum Chordata; class Lepidosauria; order Squamata; family Colubridae; genus Pituophis; species Pituophis catenifer. Next base: position 24,924,234 of record NW_027256888.1, read on the forward strand.
GTGGATGATAAATTTGAATGCTTCCAGCAACGAATTCTAAAAAATGAACAAAAATTACAGGAGTTGGAAGATAGAATGGGAAGGGAAGAAAAAAAAGTGGAGGAGATGGAAGAAAGATTAATTCAAGCCAATAGAGATCTCTAATGGACAATAATCCAATTGGAAATAGATAAGGCTGCCCATTTTCTACAATTTCAGAATGTGTGGGAAGAAAAGAATGAGGACCTTCTGGAGATGATGGCGGAGCTATTGGCAGGAGCATTAGGAATTGGGAAGGAAGAAATGATTAATGAAATGGGTGAAATTTATAGAATCCACACGAATTCTGCAAGTAGACATAATCTACCTAGAGAAGTGCATATTAGATTCGTTAAAAAATCGATCCACGATGAGATTCTCCATAGGACCAGAGAAGATTCACTAGAGTTACAAGGAAGACAGCTTGTGGTGCTCAAACAAGTCCCGAGAAGGATAAGAGACTTAAGATGACCCTACCAAATGCTTACAGCAAAACTAACAAGGAAAAACGTAAATTTTCGGTGGCTGATTCCAGAAGGGATTATGGTATCTTGGGGAGAAAGAAAGTTGAGATTGGACATGGTGGACAAAGTAGAAGAGTTTTACAGACAAAATTTTGGTAGTGAGGTTGAATTGGAGGAAAGAGAAAGAAGGGAAGAAGGAGAACTAGGAGGACAGTCACCAAATAGGGGTGAATCTCAAATCAAGGAAAAAGAGAATGGGAAAGGAGAGAATGTGGATAACGGGAAAGACAATGATGGTGGATGCAAGGAATATAAAGAAGTCAGACAAACAAGGGCAACAATACCTAAGTATAAGTAGAGGTTTTCAAGAAGCATTAGCAATTCTATCATTAAATGTTAATGGGTTAAATTCTCCAGGGAAAAGGAAAAACTTCTTTAGTAAACTGTATAAGACAACTGTGGATATAATAGTGCTGCAAGAGACGCACATAAAAAAGCAGCATCAGTACCTATTAAAATGCTCTAAGTTAGGAAAGATGTTCATATCTTCATTGCAGCAGAAGAAAAGGGGAATTGCAATGTATGTAAAAGAGGGTATTTTGGCCAAACAAATGTATAAAGATGAAGAGGGCAGAATATTGATAATAGAATTAACTATGGATGGGAAAAAACTGATGTTAGTTGGAATATACGTGCCAAATGAGGGCCAAAAACTATTTTATAAGAAACTGTATAACATGATTAGAGACTTAGAATGCGATAATTTGTGTATAATTGGTGATTTCAATGCAATTGTAGATAGAGAACTAGACTATAGAAATGACAGATGAAAGAAAGGTGTTAGAAGGATATTACCTAATTTATTTTTCAAGATGGTGGAAGAATTAAGCATAAAGGATTGCTGGAGGGAAAGAAATGAGGATAAGAAACAATATAATTATTCAGGTAGACATCAATCTTGGTCTCGAATTGATATGGTTTGGGCATCGACAGATTTGAATTGAAATTGAGGAAGTTAATATTGACATAAATTCATGGACAGATCACAATCCCATTAAAATTAAATGGAAAGGGCAAAAAAAGACAAGGAGGTGGACCCTAAAAAAAGCAATCTTGAATCAAAATGAATTTAAATTAAAGATCGATGTATGTATGTATGTATGTATGTATGTATGTATTTATTTATTTATTTATTTGTTTATTGGTTTGATTTATATGCCGCCCTTCTCCGGAGACTCAGGGCAGCTTACAATGCGTTAAGCAACAGCCTTCATACTTTTGTATATACCTGCTTAGTAGGGCTTTCGCCCCCCCCAAGCGGTGTTCTTTTTATACAAAGTCCGCTTATTGCCCCCACAATCCGGGTCCTCATTTTACCTACCTCGTAAGGATGGAAGGCTGAGTCAACCTTGAGCCTGGTGAGATTTGAACTTGCAGTAATTGCAGGCAGCTGGCAGCTAAGTGCTACTTAACAGCACTTTAGTCCGCTGCGCCACCAAGGCCACCAAGATGGATGATCAAACTTTGTTTTTTCAAAGTAATAAAAAAGAGGATATGAACAATCAGAACCTGTGGGACATAGCAAAAGCTTTTATGAGGAGTATCACAATATCATACATGGCCAAAGACAACAAACAAAAAAGACAAAGGCAAAAAAAGTTAGAGGGAGATCCTAGCAAACTGGAAAAAGAGCTGCAGAAAGAACCCATAATATGGGAATTGAAACAACAAATAAACACAATTAAACACAAATTAAATATCATTGAAAAGGAAAATATGGCACAACAAATTAAAAGCATTAAACAAAAAAATTTTTGAGAATGCAAATAAGCCGGGAAAATGGCTGGCTTATAGACTAAGAAAACGGAAAGAAAAGAACCAGATTAGTAAATTACATAATGAGGAAGGAGAATTAATTTATCAAAATGAGGAAAAGAGGAAGGTAGAGTATGAGTTTTTAAAAAACCTTTACAAGGATAAGAAGATAGAAGAAGGTAAGATAGTGCAATACCTACAAAAAAGAGAATTGCCCAGAATCTCGGAGGAAAGTAAAAATTTATTAAACAATGAGATAACAGCATGGGAGATATCTGAGCTATCTTGTAACAAAAAAGTTACAAGGCACCAGGACCAGATGGTCTACCTTCAGAAATTTATAAAAATCACCAGGAATTATTAAGCCCACTGTTATTAGAAGTGTACAATGATGTACTTAATGAAGCTAAGGTACCTGAATTGTGGAAAGAAGCAACAATCACATTGATTCCCAAAGAAAATTCCGATTTGATTTATATTAAAAATTATAGGCCGAAATCCCTACTAAATTCAGATTATAAAATTTTCATGACAATTATGACAGACAGACTAAAGAAAATTTTAGAGAATTTCATTCATACTGATCAAAACGGTTTTCTATCATATTCCTGGACAGCATATAAGGAACAACATCAGGATTATCCTGGATATGATAGAATACTATGAAGTCCACAATGAAAAACAGATAGCGTTGATATTCATTGATGCGCAAAAAGCATTCGATAACATCAAATGGGACTTCATACTAGAACAATTAAAATATATGGATTTTGGGGGGAAATTTATAAAGATGTTTAAAACAATCTACTCCAGAAAAGAAGCCAGAGTGGTGATAAATGGGGAAACAACAAAGAACATTTTAATCCAAAAAGGCACAAGGCAAGGTTGTCCGTTATCACCACTGCTTTTTATTTTATCACTAGAGGCTTTAATTAGAACACTTCGAGAAGACAAACAAATCAAAGGTTTAAAAGTAAGAAAAGAAAGTTTTAAGGTACAGGCATTTGCGGATGACCTGTATTTATTATTGAAGAGCCTGTACAATCTGGTTTTAGGCTGATGGAAGTGCTGGAGGACTATGGGGAAGTAGCAGGCCTGAAAATAAACACGGATAAAACAAAAATGATAGTTAAAAACATGACTGAAAAAAAAAAAAGAATTGGAGGGAAAGATAACTATTCAGACTATGAAAAAATAAGATATTTGGGAATTCAATTGACAGCGAGATGCATCACACTTAAAAAAGATAACTATGACAAATTAATGGCGCAAATTAGGTCTGATTTGGAAAAATGGGGAAAATTACAGCTATCTCTAATGGGCAGGATAGCCACCATCAAAATGAATGTGCTTCCGAAAATGTTGTTTTTATTGGTATTGCATACCAATTCGGCTCAAAAAAGATTTTTTTACAAATTTGGACAGACTCATTTCAAAATTCATATGGCAAGGGAAACAACCAAGAATTACATTCAAATTATTACAAGTTGCTAGAGAAAGAGGAGGATTTGGCCTACCAGACTAGACAAAATATTATCAGGCATGGTTTGGCTAAGTGAGTGGATGCATCTTAAAAACACAAGACTATTGGCACTAGAAAGTCATGACTTACAGACAGGATGGCATGCTATTCTATGGGAGGAAAAACATTTAGTCCATCAGTACTTCCGGAGGCATTATATTAAGAGAGCACTTTTGGATATTTGGAAAAAAAAACAAAAAGAAATAATTATATGGAAATTCCTAATTGGATGTCAACATTAGAAATGTACACACATCCAAATTTGACAAAACGAGGGGGAGCTGTCACCTATAAAGATATTTTGAATGAGAAAGGAGAATTAAAACCGAGAAATACTTTAAAGGAAGAAGGAATCGAATTGGAATGGTGGGCGTATCTCCAAATTCAATCTAAATTTAGCAAAGATAAAATGGGGCATAAAGCAAGAATCATCAGAATTAGATAAAATTTTATTTAGCAGGGAAGGCAAGACCATAAGTAAACTATATCAATATTTATTAGAACAAGATATAATTGAGGAACAGGTGAAAGAAATGATGATAATTTGGTGTAAATATTTTGGGCACAATATTGATTTGGACAATTGGCAAAGTTTATGGGAAAAAAAAAATTAAAAATCACACTAGCAACTTCCTACAAGGAAAACCTCTATAAGATGTTCTATAGGTGGCACATTCCCCCCCCCCAAGATTAGCATGAATGAATAAGGGGAAATCCTCGATATGCTAGAAGTGTGGAGAGACCATTGGGAATTACTACCACATGTGGTGGGAATGCCCAAAGGCACAAAAATTTTGGAATTTATTAAAGAACTGGCTGGAAGAAATTTTGCTCAGATATAGAGGTCAAACCGAAATTTTTCTTATTGGGAATTATAGAAAGAAAATATAAGAAAGATACAAATTAATTATTACTGCATATAGTCACAGCAGCACGAATAGCCTTCACTCAAAAATGGAAAGAAAAAGATATTCCAACTGAAGAGGAAATATTATTGAAAATCTTTAACTGCGCAGAAATGGACAGACTCACTTTGGAACTCAAGGATAAAAGTGAAACTAAGTACTACAAAATCTGGGAACAATTTTATGATTGGATTGATAACAAGAGGGTAGCCAAGACAAATGTATAATGTTAGAACAAAAATATAGATGTTATTATAGATAAATGTATTTTTAAGAGATAAATAAATAAATAGAAATAAGGGGAAAAGTATTAATATCTTATCATATTATGCTTAAATAGTGAACAAAGCTTAAGAACTATATGTTTATATGAGTACTAATATTATTGTAAAGTGATGGAAGATGTTTGGAATCAGTGATGTCATATCTATGTCCAATGTTTTTTAATTTTGTATTATTAATAAAAAAAACTTTTTTAAAAAAGAAGGTTAAGGAGCACAGGTGGTGTTTTCATCTATACTTCCAACAAAAGGTCAACAACAAGGGGAAAAAAGACTATAGAAATAAAGTACTGGTTTAAGAGATAGCTTCTGGCAAGGGATGGGTTGCACCTCACAAGAACCAGGAAGAATGTATTTCGTAAACGACTGGCTCAGATTATCTGAAGGGCTTTAAACTAAAACTGAGGGGTGAGGATGACCAATCTTTAGAATTTTTAGGATCTAATCTCAAGCATAAACCCCAAAATAATCAATCAAACAAGGAGATAGGAAGTGTTGAGAAGGAAGAAAAACTCAGATATAAAGCAGGAGATGTAGAAGCATACCTAGGGTCAGCCATAAAGGACTCAGATGTTAGGGGAACAAATAGGGTGAATTTGAAGTATTAGTATATGAGGGCAGATATGATACAATTGCCATTACCGAAATTTAGTGGTATAAGAAGGATATAAACTGTTCAAAAGAAACAGACCTAACAAAGAGAGGGTGGAGTTGTAATGTAAAAGAAATCCCTACATCTCTAAAAAAAATGTATAAAACCAAGGATGAAAGCCTCTTTTAATGCATGTGGGTGAAACTAAAAGGAAAAAAGAATGACATTGTCATAGGTATATACTATGAACCAAGCAGAAGAAATAGATGAAGGTTTTGCTAATCAGTTAACTGATGTTTATAGGAAACACACCACTAGTAGTAATGAGGGACTTTAACTATCCTGACATCAACTGGAAAGCAACTCTGCAGTAAGGGGGAGATTGAACAGGTTCCTTACAAGCCTAGCTGACAACCTTGTCATCTAAAAGGTAGAGGAGGGAACTAGAGGGTCAGCTATACTGGATTTAATTCTGACTAACAGAGATGAAATGATAGAGGGGGTTGAAGTTGCAGGAATTTTAGGGGAGAATGACTATGTCATATTGGAATTCAATATAATGCTGACATAAGCAATAGAACAAAATCAAACCAGTGCATCTGATTTGCATCTATCTTCATGCAAAAAGAAAATATAGAACAATTTACCAAAACATAATGGTAATAGACAGACTAGGAATACAAATTAAAATAGGCAAGAAAACAGTAAGAGAACACCAGTTCACTCTGGACTAGTTCAAATCATCAGGTCCTGATGGATTACATCCAAGAGTTCTGAAAGTGCTGCAGACATGATCTTGGAACCATATGTTTCAAAGATTCTGAAGCACCAGGGAACTATCAGAGGACTGGAAAAGAGCTGATGTGCTTCCCATCTTCAAAAAAGGAAAAAAAACCAGACCCAGGAAACTACAGACCAATCAGCCTAGCATCAATACCCTGGAAGATATTGGAAAAGATAATAAAAAACCAGATCTGCCAACATCTAGAAACAAGTAAAGTAATAACTAGCAGTCAGCACAGGTTTGTTAAAAACAAATCATGCCAAACCAATCTTATTTCATTCTTCAACATAGTGACTAAATTAGTAGACCAGTGAAATACTGTGGACATAATATACTTAGACTTCAGCAAGGCATTTGACAAAGTAGTCTAAAACCTACCACTTGGTAAGTTAGAAAAATGTGGTCATAGACTGCATCACCAACAGATGGACTTGTAAATGGCTGACAATGCACTCAATGTGTAGTCCTTAAGGGAACTACATCTACATGGAAGGAAGAAAGGAAGCGATGGGCTACCCCAAGGTTATTTTAGGCCCAGAATTCTTCAATATCTTCATAAACAATTTAGATGAGAAAATAGAATGGGAGCTCATCAAATTTGCAGCTGATACCAAGTTGCTAAGAACAGTCAATACACGAGAAGATAGGCTCAAGATCCAGATGGATCTTGACAGAGTTGAACACTGGGTACTATCTAACAAAATGAAATTCAGTGGAGAAAAAAAGCAAGATTTTATACTTAGTACACATTGGGTAAAACCTGGTTTAACAGCAGTAAATGTGAGAGGGATCTTGGAGTTCTAGTGGACAGTCACCTAAATATGAACCAGCAGTGTGTTGCAGCTCCCAAAAAAGCCACTCTGATCCTAGGTTGCATTAACAGAGGGATAGAATCAAGATCACATGAAGTGGGCTTCCAGTTTGACTTCCGTCGCTGTCAGATGGTCCCTTGGGACCGCCAGCCCCGTAAAGAGCCGCCTTTACACCTGAAAGGCGGCTCGAAAAACTCCATTTCCATAAGGAAATGTGAGATAGAGCAGGCGAGGGCAGGTAGAGCCCTCTGCGAAGTCCCCAGAGTTTTTCTTTTACTCTTGGGGACGAAGCAGGATGAGGCTCCCTATTTCCTTCGCCGCTGCTCCGGGCTTCGGGAGACCTCTGCCTTTTGCAGAGCCAGGCGACGAGATCAAACCTTTCAATGAAAAACAACAGATTGTTTAATTAAAGAGGATGAGATCTGGACTTGGGACCCTAAATTGCAAGTATTTTTAACGATTTTATAAGCGTTTCTAAGTGAAGGAAAAAAAAAAGCTTAAAATGGCGACCGCTGAGGCTTGAGAAGTAGCCGAAAGTGAAAGTCCTTCCGTAACAAGTTACAAAGTAGCGGAACAAACAGTGCTGGCTAGAATAGAGAAAAGAAAAATTTCTACTCTAAGTTTCTTTTTTTCTTGGAGATTTGATATTGATCTTGTTTGGAGAGAAGTCCTCTTTCTTTAAAAAGTGTTTGTCTGTGTGGCAGGATGGCGTTAAAATTAACAAAGCCAGACAAACAAGCAGCGGGGGGGGGGTTTCCCCCATTTACAACTATGTGAACAAGTTTCGAGTTTACAGACTCAGAAGAATGGTTTTAATTTAAAATAATTTGTTTTGAAGGAAATGGCAAGACATGACGAGATTGTAAACCAGAATTTTGAAAAATTTAGGCAGGAAATTAAAGAATTCATACAATTAAAGTACAAATATCAAGTTATTAGAGTCTAAAATGGAGGAAGTTGATGATAAGATTTATAATTTGAACAATAAAATACAAAGAATGGAAAATGATTTGATAAATATTCAAGACAATAGCTCTGAAGTAAAGTCTAAAAAGGAAGCTGATCACGAGATTTACAATGCAGAAAATATAAAACAAGGGATTGAAAAAGAAGTTACAATGATGCAATACAGGCTCACAGAATTTAAGGTTAGAATGAGAGGGTTACAGGAAAATAATAGAGATGATTTAAGAAAAATATCTGCTGAAGTTCTGGCCGGGATTTTAAAGGTTCATCCAGAGGAAGTATCTTGTAAGATCAACAAGGCCTATAGAGTAAATTCTTGGATTGCAAAGCAAAGGCAATTGCCTAGAGATGTGGTGATTTATTTTACAGATAAAGAAATAAGAAATGATATTGTGCAAAAATCTTTTAATTCCACTCTACAATTGTATGGAAGAAAGATCTGGATATATAAAGAGTTGCCGCCCAAGATATTAAAAGATAGAAAGAAATTCGGATTTTTGGTGACTGAGCTAAAGAAACAAAACATCTCATTCAGGTGGGATGTCCCAGTTGGCATAATATTGAGATATCAAGGAGACCAACTAAATACTGTTGAAAAAGCGGAAGAATTTTACTATAAGGTTCTTAAAATGGGTTCAACATCTTCATGTATAATACATGAGTGGAATAAAGAAAAACAAAATCAACAAGAGATAGAATTTCAGGATAAGCAGAAGGAGATGAAAGTAATGGAAAAGATATTAAGAACTATTATGTATGGTAGTCCTGTAGGAAAGTGGGTGGAGATAGGTTAGCTTATTGATTGTTTAGTTGAAGAAAAGGGATATTATGTTTAGATATGAATATATGTAAAAGATTTGAGTTAAGAGATATATCTATGGGGGTGGAGGAAATGGGCAGACTATGAGTTGAATAAATGTTAAATTAGGATTTATTATATAGTTTTATAGTGGAAGGTTGCTTTGAAATGTCATATTAATATACAAAAAAGATTTGATTTAAGAGATATATGTATGGGGGGGAGAAAAAGAGTAGATTATGAGTAGAAATTGTTAAATTGGGGGATATAATAATATTACTATGCTAAATTAGGAGTTATTATATAATGTTATAGTAGAATGTTATTTTGAAATGTATAGTATAAGGGGGATATAATAATATTATTAGAAAGAAAGGGTCAGCATATGGGGGGATGGAGCAAGGGGATGGTAAAGTATTATATAATCTGTTATGAATTTGGGTTTTACTTTGAAGAAGCCACAGGGGGAGGGGAGGGCGAGGGGGGGTTAGGGAGGAGGGGGGGGAAAAAGGGGGAAAAATTTGTATTTGAAAAACTTTTTCAATAAAAAAAAAAGATCACATGAAGTGTTAGTACCACTTTGTAATGTCTTGGTAAGACTACACTTGGAATACTGCATCCAGTTTTTGGTCACCACAATATAAAAAATGTAGAGACTCTGGAAAGAATGCAGATAAGAGCAATGAAGATGATTAGGGGGATAGAGGCTAAATGAAGAATGGTTTCAGGAATTGGGTATGTCTACTTTAGTGAAAAGAAGGATGTGGGGTGACATGATAGCAGTGTTCTAATATTTGAGGGGGTCAACCTATTTGCCAAGTCCTGCCAGTTCCTGCCATCAAAAGTTGGAGTGGAGTGGTGGATAAATGGATAATATGATTGTGTGTACATGATGGGAAATAGGGAGGGGGAAATGACAGGTGATGAAGACACCTGGAACCAATTTGCACCGAGGCCATGCATCCTGAAAAAGGAATGTGAATTGCCCACATTATCTCACTGTTCTCATAACATCTTGGTGAGCTCCAATTGGCAAAGTACAGACTGGTCACGGGGTAGGGGAGAAAGGAACCTTTTCTATATTTTTTTTGCATGGGAAAACCTTAGAGATAGCCTGACTTTACTTGCAACCAAACTTCCTCTTTGTCGACTTTAGTTCAGCATTCAATACCATCATACCGGACATTCTTCTAACTAAACTATATCAGCTAGTGGTACCTGAACACAGTTGTAAGAGGATCACAAGCTTCCTAACAGACAGGAAGCAGCAGGTGAAGCTAAGCAAAACCATATCAGACACCTGTACAATTACACAGCCCCCCCCCTAAGAATGTGTGCTTTCTCCACTTCTCTTCTCTCTAAATACCAATGACTGCATCTCAAACGATCCATCTGTTAAACTACTGAAGTTTGCAGATGATACAACATTGATTGGTCTCATTCGAGACAATGATGAATCCGCATACAGACAGGAGGTTGAACAACTAGCCTCTTGGTGCAACCAGAACAATCTGGAACTGAACACACTCAAAACTATATAAATGGTGATAGACTTTAGGAGAAATCCTCCCATACTACCACCTCTTACAATACTAGACAACACAGTATCAACAGTAGAGACCTTCAAATTTCTAGGTTCTATCATATCTCAATACCTAAAATGGACACCTAACATCAAAAAGGTCATAAAAAAAGCACAAAAAAGAATGTTCTTTCTGCGCCAACTCAGGAAGATCGAACTGCCCAAGGAGCTACTGATACAGTTCTACAAAGGAACTACTGAGTCTGTCATCTGCACCTCTATAACTGTCTGGTTTGGTTCTGCAACCCAACAAGACAGACACAGACTTCAGAGGATAATTAGAACTGCAGAAACAACAATTACTACCAATCTGCCTTCAATTGAGGACCTGTATACTGCACAAGTCAAAAAGACGGCTGTGAAAATATTCACCCCTCACATCCTGGACATAAATTGTTTCAATTCCTACCCTCAAAACAACGCTATAGAGCACTGCACACCAAGACAACTTGATACAAGAACAGTTTTTTCCCGAACGCCATCACTGTGCTAAACAAATAATTCCCTCAACACTGTCAAACTATTCATGTTAGGCTGCATTACTATTGCTATTGGTCTTCTCATCATTCCTGTCGCCTATCTTCTCCCACTTGTGACTGCATGACTGTAACTTTGTTGCTTGTATCCTTGTGATTTATATTGATATTGTTTCCTAGTATGATTTGATTGCTTATTGTACCGTATGACTGTCACTGGGTGTTGTGCCTTGTGATTCTTGACGAGTGTCTTTTTATGTATACTGAGAGCATATGCTCCAAAGACAAATTCCTTGTGTGCCCAAGCACTCTTGGCCAATAAATATTCTATTCTATTCTATTCTATTCTATTCTATTCTATTCTATTCTATTCTATTCTATTCTATTCTATTCTATTCTATTCTTCTATTCTATTCTATTCTATTCTATTCTATTCTATTCTATTCTATTCTATAAGAACCTTCTGCTTCAACCTAATGGAGTCGAGGCTCTTTCTTTCCTAAGGTGCCGGAAATTGCCTCTACTGGGGGGACCATTGAAACGATGTCGGCTCAAGGAAGCGACCAGGAAGAGATTGAGGCCTGGGGCGGAGTGTCCTCAAAACCCCCTTTTTGGAGGGCTGGATCTATCCAAATGGCTGGGAGAAGATGATCTGCCAAGACCCTGATGGTCCCCCAGGGTTGGGAAAATGGAGGAATGGAAAGAGAAGCCCATGAGGATGAAGTTCATCCACCAGAGCCATGGCAGCCATCGATGAGAAGAGTGTGTGGAGCTGGAGGAACAGAACACAGATGAGCCAGATCGAGAGGACTGGATGCTGGAGCAAGACCTAAAGTTCCTGAGAGGTTCATTCAACAACTTCAAGGCATGAGAGGTGGTGACCCAGGCTGTGAACCTCGCTAACCAGCTGGCCCCAGCCACAATGTGCTATGGAGCAACCGCTTCTGTGGCCACGACTGCAACAGCAGTGGGCACCTTGACTGTGACAACCCTCCCTGCACTGGGCCCTGCACCCCAACCTGCCCCGGCTATGGGCCCAGCTCCTGAGCAATGGAGGGATCGCAAGACACCCACCCTTGCCATAAAATTCAATGGAGATCTGAAGCAGCTGGGGTTCTTCCTGGTGCATGCCTGGACCTATATGTGGGGAGAAGCCACTGAAGGGGTAAAAGAGCAATGCATGACCATGATGCTGGAGGGGCCTGTAGCTGAGTGGATGGTCACCCTCCATAATGATGACACCCCAGAGCAGAGAAACTTTGAATGTTTATGACCTCCCTTAGGAAGCACTTTGAGTACTCCTTGGCTGACTGAAAAACCAGAGATTGTATAAAAACAATTAGCCAGAGACAGAGGAGTGGGCAAGTGCACCCAAGAGTTCCGGGACCTGGCCTGCTGGCTAACCAATTGGCCAGACATTTTGATCAGCTGTTTCTGAGATGGGCTGAGTGACAAGATCTACAATACCTGCGTGTCCAGGGGTGCCTCCACATCCTCCATGGTTGATACATTCTAGCAGAGGAGGAGATTAACCTGGAACAACCCAAAAATCAGCCAAGTTGTGGGTTGTGAAGATCCCTCCCCAAGAAAAAAAGAGGCACCAAAACACACGAGCAGAGTCCACACCGATGATCCACCGGCTGCTTCAGTGTGGAAAAGAAGGCCATCAAGCTGCTGACTGCCGAGCCACACATCCAACCCAAAAGACAACTCCAGGAGCTGCCAAAAAGCAGGCAAAGCCACCATTGAGAGCCCTAAAAAATAGCCCTAAAAGGAGTGGAAGTTGTAGAGTTCATCTTGTGGTCCGCCGGTGGCCAGTGGAGCTGGCAGCAGAGTCAGACAGTGAGGAGGTTGGGGAGGAACTTGGGCCAGTCCTGGGGGGTGGTGAAAGCTCGGACAAGAGCTCTGCATCGGAAGCAGAGAGGGAGTTAAACAGCAGCGAGGCAGAGGAATAGCTGGAGCCCATTCCCAGTGTCAGCATGGACAGAGCTGCCAGAAGAGAAGAACAATTAAGAAAGCAGGGTAGACTCGGGAATAAGGCCGCACCTTGGAGATGATTGGCCCCTCCCACAGGACATAAAAGAGGAGCAAACAGGATGTGAGCTTTTGCAGGAAGCAATTAGTTCATCTTGTTTCAAGATTGGAAAATTCTGTTCATGAATCTAATAGACTCGGTGCCAAATTTGGTCTTGCTCTGCATTTGGAAATTGGTTCTCTGGCAGCATTCCAAGTGAGATAAGGTGGGGGTTGATAAACATTCCTCTGAAAGACTTGTTTGCCAAAGTCTTGTTGACTGTGAATGAACGTAATTCACAGTCATGTTAATAAAAGAGGTTTTACTGGGATTAAGACTTTGCTTCATGCTTTCTAAGGAAGCCTAGGTCAGAACAGTTCAACCCATTTCCCAAAGATGGCAAGCAATTTAAGAGTGCCCATAGTGTTTTGCCAACTGGATGGCTCAGTGGCAAGGGGGATCCTGGCGATGTTCATCACTGAGCCGATAGAAATGAGACTCTAAGCTTTATTGGGGCCCCAGGCATGGAGTAGCCTCTGGTGTTAGGCCTGTCTTGGCTTTTGAAGTGGAACCTTTATGTGCATTGGAGAAGGGGCTTATTAAAGATCTGGCGGGCTACCCATGAGGGGAGCCGGGACAAAGACTGTAAGAAACCCACCCTTAAGATGCCATGGCTAATGCCAAGGAGGAAAGTGGGGGCTGCAACCAAAAAACAGCCCCACAGTAATCTTCAGATCCCCAAAGAATACTGGGACCTATAGGATGTTTTCAGTGAGAAGAGGTCAGATACACTCCCACCTCACCCATCAAATGACTACTCCATAGAAATCCTGCCATTCGTGGACTATGCGCTGGGAAAATTGGATGCTTCGGTACCTGTACCCCGAGAACGTGGATTTTGGCGATCATGAGGATATATCCGAAGAACCAAATCTTACTTTCTTATGTATAGCACAGGGTGAAATATTGTATATGTTGTTTGTAATGTTAGTAATTAAAAAATAAAAAAGAAATAAATAAATAAAAAGAAATCCTGCCAGGGGCTAAACTGCCCAAGCCAAAGCTGTATTCGATGACACTCAGAGAATTAGAGGATCTACGGATCTTTATAGACAAAAACCTGAAGTGCGAGTTCATACAGCCTGCCAGACTGAGAGTAGAAAAAAAAGTAGAGATTCTGGAAAGAATGCAGAGAAGAGCAACAAAGATGATTAGGAGGCTAAAACATATGAAGAATGGTTGCAGGAATTGGGTAGAATCATTTCTGATCTTTGGGGTTGTGGGAAAACGTTCTCTTTTAACTAGGTGAAAACTGCGGGAACTTTTAGAGTCGGTTTTCACCAGATCTGTGCCACTATGATATTTCCAATAAAGTTATTCTTTGATGAATCTACATGCCTTGGAGTTTTGCTTGATGTGGAACTATTAGTTGGAATCCTGACAGGCACCTTCGATCACGTCACTCAAGCGAAAACTATTATGTTTCCCTGAAAACAAGACTGGGTCTTTTGAAAAGACCCATTAGGTCTTATTTTTGAGGATGTCTTACTTTAAGAAGGAGGCGGGGCCTGTGCATAAGGCAGCAGCCCAGGTGCCAAAGCACTGGTGGAGCACCAGAGGGTTGGGGAGAGTGCTGAAACAAACGGGCATCCTGCCTGCAGCACCCATGTCAGCTGCCCCTTACTGGCCAGAGCTGGAATGCCACTGCGTTTAAGTGCCAGTAGATGCTGGCCTTCCCTCCAGCGGGCCTGGGCAGCTGCAGGAGAGAGACAGGCTGTTCTGTCCCCGTACCACGCACACACACCCACAGACGGCCCGGAGTTAATAAGCCACACGACAAAACTCTTTGATGATAAAGCTGGCAGCAACCCAGTGGCTAGCTGCCAATTCACACTTTACTCACACAAAACAAAGATTAATCCAAATGCAGTCCAATAAAGCAGACAAAGTCCAGTAAAGCAGAGATCATGGGGTGTTTCCAGTTTTTGCTCGTCACAAACTGAACCGGCCTCCACACCCACATTTATACCCTGTGGGGTGTGGTCCAGTGACTCAGCTAATCTCTGGCACGCCTTCCCCTCTGCTGCGCACGCTTCTCCCTGCGCCTCTGGCGAGGGTCCAGCCAGCACTTTTCTCCTTCGTCACTGTCCACCTGTGGCTGCGGGGACGTGCTTGGTTCTGAGCCTATCTTTTGGCCTTCGGTGTCCTCCAGAGGCATTGCCAGAGAGAAGGGTCCTGGAGAGGGAGGCCTTGCCAACTCCTCTCCTTCACTCTCGGAGTCCTCTCCTGCCGATGACACAGGCTCAGGCAACGGAGCAACAACACTGGCCCATTTCAGCATCTGGCACCCAGATGCCTTCCCTTTCCCCAAGCATTTCTTTGCTAACCTGATTTCCAGCTGTGTCACATTTCTCCATCGTGTTTCTCGCCGTCGTGTGCAGGAAAACAAAAGTTTGTGGGACTAAAAAAAAAAAAGCTCAATTAATCAATTCCAACCTCTCGTGAAAAAATTAAGACCTCATGAAGTTGGAATTGATTGAACCCTAACCCTGCACAGGACAGTGAGAAATGCGACGAAGAAACACAATAGATCTGGAAATCAGGTTAGCAAAGAAATGCTTGGGGGAAGAGAGGGCATCTGGGCGGTGGTAGCTGGGGCAAGCTCCGCGGCACCGTGCTGAAATGGAAAATGGAGCGGCTGGCACGAGGGGAGGAGGAGGAGCAGCAGAGAACCAGTTGTTAAATTATTTGAATCCCACCACTGCTTATCAATCAAATAGATCAGCAGATAATGCTGTCAATATGGTACAGCACTACATATTGCAACATGTTGAATCTCTAGGAACCTACGCCTGGATCCTTTTTGTACCCTTCAGCTCAGCATTCAATACCATCATTCCAGAAATTCTTTATTCTAAATTGCACTTTTTTGTTTTTCTTTAAGTTTCACTTCTCATCTAAGAATCTTCTTCAACTCTGACTGGATGATGGAGAATGGAAAGAAGAAAAAAACAAAAAGGTGCAGTTGCCTCTTGAAAAAGCACCTTTGGGACAACCATGACCTGGATGACTGAGAATCTCCATAGACATACTTCACTCTAAATTGATTCAGCTAGACATACCTATCCATATTTGTAGATGGATTTTTGACACATTGGAAGGAACAGGTGAAGCTAGGGAAAATACATCTAATACCCAGGAAATTAGCACTAGTGCCCTTCATGGCTATGCGCTTTCTCCATTCTCTCTATATAACAATAACTACATCTCTAGGGATTATTCTGTTAAAGTACTGAAGTTGCGCATACAATACCTCGGAGGATTTCACCACTGCTACAGACCCTTCACATCCTGCATATAAACTGCTTCAACTCCTCTCTTTGGGATACCGTTACAAGGCTTTGCATGCCAAAACAACTAGACAAAGAGATAGGTTTTTTCCTCATGCCCATCACTCTGCTGAACACCTAATTCACACAGTACTGTCTAATGTCTATATACATTTGACTCAAGTTGTATGGCTGTAGCATTATTATTATCTTTATCTTCTTTACTATCCCCTCTTATTGATATTATGATGTTGATGATGATAATTACTATTTCTTTGCACGTATACTGAGAGCTCCTGCACTGGAGACAAATTCCTTGCTTGTCTAATCATACTTGGCCAAATAAAGTATTCTATTCTAACTGCAAATAAACCAAATCTGTCTTTTTTAATGCAACCCAAACACTAGAAAGTTATAATTAAAATATTTATAAAGGTGGAAAACAATTTTATGCAATGAATACATTTCAAATTGGCATTTCTAAAAAATCTTCCTTAAAAATGCACAGCACAAAATACCTAAGTATTCCCAATGTTAATTATTGTGCAGATAAACCTTTGTTTTTACTGTAACTTGGACTTTTTTTTTGGTTGGTTATTGCTTCTTCTATGAAATTTACTCATATGGGCAAAGGCAAACAAAAGAAAAGATAGGCCAAGGCTTCAAGCCGAGGCACATAAAGTCACTAAAACTCCAGACACTCACACATTAGACACTGAGTTTCAATGTTGAACATGAAGACCTCCTATTAAACATCAGAAATCTCTATCCAAACAGAGCTAAGCAAAGAAGACAAAGAGGAAGTGTTCTGACCTGGGTTTCCTGAGTCAGTAAAACACACGAGTAGTCCCAAAAACCTGTTTTATTTTAACAGCTCTGAATTCTGTTCATTCACAGATGAGTCCCAAATAGTTGTAAAGAGTCCTTCAGGATAAGGCTGATAATCACCCATCTTTATCTCCCTTGACACGCTGCCAAAGACCTAATTGGCAAAGCCACATGGAGTCCAGAATCAAACAGAGCTTCAGACTTTAAACTGTACAGAATGAACAGTGTTGCTTCCTGCAAAGGCCCCTGTGCCTTTGCTCCTCTTTTAAGTCCTATGGGAGGGGCCAATCATCTCCAAGCCCTACTCCCGAGTCGTCCCTTTTGTTTTAACTGTTCTTGCCTTCTGGCAGCTCTGCTCATGCACGCACTGGGAACAGGTTCCCCCTATTCCTCTGCCTCACTGAGGTCTGACTCTGGAGGCTCCGGAGGCAGCACGTACTTCCTTCTCTGCCTCCGACGCAGAGCCCTCGTCCAAGCCTTCCCCAGACTCCAGGCCTGGCCCATGTTCCTCCCCAGTCTCCTCACTGTCCGACTCTGCTGCCAGCTCTGCAGGCTGCTGGCAGACACAACAGGAAGGGCAAGGGCAATGGTAGCATGTCATGCAAAGAACAAAAAAACTGAGAAGCCAGTTCCTACTTTCTTTGGAATTGAGCAATTGGTTTCATAGTGTTCTCCAGAAAGGAAATATGCAAAGTGTAGTGTAGTGATAAGAACTAAAGAAGCTCAAATGTCCCCAAAGAAAAAATGGCATGTGTTGCTGATTGGTAATTCACTACTCAAAGGAACAGAGTCATCAATTTGTATACCTCACAATATCTTAAGGGAAATGAATTGTCTCCCAAGTGCAAAGATGTGATAGAGAGGCTTACTAAAATAATCAAGTTCACTGATTGCTATCCCTTTCTACATTTTCATGTCAAGATGAATCATACAACTAAGAGCCTGTATCAATTTCACACAACTAGACAGAAAAGCAAAATATGTGGGTACCCAGATTGTGTTCTCATCTGTATTCAGGATGAAAGGTGAACAACCAACCAATGAGGGAATGGAACATTTCAGAAGTAAACCGCTGGCTCAAAGGATGGTGGCATCATAAGAACTTTGGATTTGTAAACCATGGATTACACTTTCTATATGAAGGGCTTCTAGCAAGAGACAGATTTCATGTCATGAAGACCAGCAAGAATGTGTTAGGGAAACAACTGGCTCCCTAACCAAAGGGCTTTAAACTAAAAGTGCAGGGGGAAGGAGACCTATTTATAGGACACAAAGCCCAACACAACAAATCAAATAACATGAAAGGAGTAGTAAAGAAAGGACACACAAGTACAATCAGGAGATATAGGAAGTTCAACCACGAGGGCTCAAATGCCTGTATACCAATGCTTATAATAAAGGGGACAAACAGGGAGAGCTTGAAGTCCTAGTACACAAAGGGAAATACAATAGTGTAGATATTGGTGAGGTGGAACCTATGATTGGAACACACAACTAGGATATAAATTGTTCAAACGAAACACACCTAACAAAAGAGGAGCTGGAATTGTATTACATGTAAGAAATCACTATACTTCTACAGAAATAAACAATAAAGCTAACCTCTGGATCCTTGTCCAACTTATCTTCTAACTTCTAACTTGAGGCTATTAAATGTTTTAGCAATACCATAACAAGTCCTCTGGAAGGAGGAAAAAAACAACAATGGTAATCACACCAGTAACTTCCAGGGCTGGCACCAGTAACCTGTTCTATCTGGGCCTGCCTTTGTGTTCCACCTCTAGAATTTGCATCTGTGTTACAGAATAAAGAATTAGGGTCAAAGCCCAGACCCTTTTTCTAATGAAACATTCAATGCATCCGAGACAACCATCTGTGCACACATGTAAGGAATATGCCAAAAGGAACAATCGTCTGACTATTAATTATATTAACCTGCATCACTAACTTTTCAGGTGAGGCTTTGGGAAAATGTAGGATAAAAATTCTGGAAGTTCAGCATCATGAATAATAGAAAGTTCTTACTTTTAAAAACTGCATTAGGGCTGCGTTGCTTGGATCATTAGGATCAAGTTTTGTTTCAGTCACCCACTTGGCTAATTTCTTCATGTCAGTTAATCCAGATGTGCCAACTGATGCAATAGCATCCACTTTTTTTAAGGAACTGAAATTTTGACATAAGAGTGAAAACAACTGGTTAAAAGAAATCTTCCTAATATTTTGGAAGAAAAAAAAATGAAAGAATTTCTATGGTTAGTGTTTCTAGTAATGGATTGCCAATTTTGTATAAGCTCATTAATTTGCCTTTTCAAATAAAATTTACAAACAGCTTTACAATCACATCCCATCATTTCACAAGACTCACTACTGTTGAAGATATGTACTGTTTAATAAACTCATGGTAAGTTAATAGAGAGAAAATAAATCTGAAATATTTTTATTCAATGAAATATCATTGGGCTTGAAATAATACACAATGCCAGTACAAAGTAGTTCAAGAGACAATGATGTTCAGCTGACACATGCATGCATGCAAAAGAAGTTAAAATATAATTCAACCTCTGGCTAAAACAATGATCTCTAAGTATTATTCCAAAATGCAGTCTGACAGAGTATTGAATTGAACTCTGTTGAAGTTCAATACCTTGAAAGAGCAGAGTTCTTCTGTGAGATTGGAGGAACCAGTGGTATCCCATTTCCTCCAACTGCCCATGACACACTGCATGACACTTTACCAGAAGTCATTAAAATCATATTATTACTACCATCTGCTTCAAATGAAAATGGAACCCCTGCAAGAAGAGATAAAAAAGACAGGTCCTGCTCAGATCTGACAAATCAACCAAGGTTTGTGTTCTTTTGAACCAATAAAAAGATATGGTTTGCATAGTCTTTAATGCTCTTGTATTTTTCCGTAGTGGAAGGGAGGGAGGGAGGGAGGAAGGAAACCAGTTTTCAGCAAGTTTTGGAGATCTATCAAAGGTGGTTGTGAGGCTGAACACCTCAAGTTACCTACGAGATGACAGTTATATCTATGGACATACTATATAAGTATTTATATACTATATAAGTATATAAAGTCACAAATTGTCAACTACGTTAGCTGGTTTGCAATCCTCTGAACATGAACAAATAAGAAATGGAACAATCTCTGTACCACTGCCCACTCCTTCATGGTCCAGTGTTACACACTGGTCACTGCTGAATTCAATTTCTTCTATTGGAGCTCTTCCTGTCAGAATAGTCGTCTCCGGGATGGGCACAAATACTTCCATTAACAAGTTAGCGCTGCTGAGTCCAATTGTTTCATATACCTGTAATAAAGGGAAGAAAGTATTCCAAGCCCTAATCACTTTGAGTATTTGGTAATTATATTTAATTTACACCCTTTTTTCAAATATGTTCTCATGGCCATAAATAAGTACATGCATTTCAAGGGACCAGAGAAGCTTGGTATAAGTTAGAATTGCTTGTCTCTCGTGTATCATAATATCAGGGCTACACTGTAAATATATGCTCTAGCTTGGGATATACTAGAATGGTATTTGGATGGGCTCCCCTTCCCTGACAAGTGAAAGCAGAGAAGGTGATTCTCATTTGAAAATCCAGCTCTTGAGGAGCAAAAGCCACTAGATCATGGACTCCAAAATCAGCAACTATGGAGGAAACACCAGCAGTTCAAAGGAATGATATTAAATTAATAGAAAATTATTAACATTTATGCTTTACAAGCTCTTTACCATTGCATATACATAACTAGTTGGGGTGAAAGTTTTGAAGAATTTTGTTTGAAGCAGATGGTGGTTCAAACTGCTATTGAAGCAGTGTAGAATAAAAATTGAGCATGTCATCTATATCCCATACAAGAAAGTGAGAGTAGCTTTGTCCATGAACAGAATTTCATTATGAAAAGAACCTTCTATCATTCAAATCCATGGACAAAATATATTACTTAAGTTCCTCTATGGAACTACATCTAAATGACTGAAGTTAGAATTTCTTCAGAATTCTTGCCATAGATAAGAGCATTTATGTTCTACTGTTTCTCTATATGTTTAACACAATAACTTACCTGCAATTTTAAACTCTCTGGCCAATTGAATATTTGCACATTAAAAATCTGCCCAAAATGAATTCTAAAGTCTGAGCTCATCTGCCGAGAAACTGTTCTAGACACCTCTTTGGAATTGAAAAGAACTTTTAAGAAGATAGACCTTTTCTTCACATCTTCACGTCTTGCAACTTCAGTTCTACAAACAGGTTAACAACAAGTAAATAAAACATGTACATTTGCTTGAATAATATTAAAGAATAGAAGAGAAAGAATTAAGATAACAAAATAGAAATATAATTATTGTGGCAAAAGAAGGCAAAAATAGAACCAATCGTAACAGGTGGCTTGAGTGTAACTGCATGATAATCTTCACTCTATGCAGTGTGTGCAATCCCTTTTTCACATCTCTAAAATGTCCCAATTATCTAACAATAGAAAAGAACATACAAACCTAAAATCAAAAATATATATCTTAACTTGTTGGATTGAGCAGTGGATTTAGGAGTTTATAACTTGCTTCTCTCTTATGCTCAAAATGTGCAGTTGTGCAATTTATTTTTCTCTCTGCTCAAGGGCTAAATATTATCCAATCTGGATCCACACATTAAAAAATACAATAAAAAGTATGTCTGACACAATATGCAGAAAGCACAGGTCCATACAATGAGAAACAGCATCCATTGTCCATAACTAAGAATTGGACAAGCCATGGGAATAGGATAATTAACCTTCATCTACAAATGCAGAGGAGAGGAGATTTCTAGAGAGGAGGAAAAAAACCTCTTGAGCTGCCAATATCCCATTGTGCTTTGGAGGAAACCCCCCTCCCCCCCCACATACACACACAATCATAAAAGTTCTAAAGCACAGGCTCTTATCCCAAAATAAAATTACACATCAATACCTTAGGCCCACATTCTGCCATCTTGAAAAGTAGAGGCTGGCTGCAGAATAACTGCCAAAGACATGGCCAGAAAGACCACAACATTGCTTCTTTGGAAGAGAAAAAGGCTGAACTTGCTTTTTTGTTTTGTTTTCTTTTGCAATGAGGAAACTTTCAATTAAAAAATAGGAAAAACCACAATGCTGTCTCTGCTGAATGCTAGGGACATTATTTTCAAATGTTCTTTGGCCCACAACTGTGGGATTGAAAACAGACTGGCCCCTTGCCTGGCATGAATGAACAGTCTTTACTTTCAAACATCTGGCATTCTGAAAATAAACATCTTAGGAACTGATTTGGAGAGTCAGCAACATTTTCAAAACTTAGTTTTCTACTGACTTTTCAAAGACTTTTCATTTCCAGTTTATATGAAGTGAGAAGGAGCAAATATTTAAATGCTTTAATTATTATCAACAGAATCTTCAGATATTAAAATACACTGGCAGATAAACCAATGTTAAGAACGCGCATCTCATTTAGAAATCATTGTGTTTCTCAACATGACTTAAAAGAGGCAGTTATAAGACCATAACTGGAAAAAAAATTCATCTGGGTCTGGGAGCTTTGTAATTACAGGCCGATCTCAAATCTTCCATTTTTGAATAAAAATAAATAATTGAGAAAATGATGGATCCATACCTCTTGATGCACTTGAATGAAATTAATTATTTGGACTTTTTCAATCAAGCATGCTTTGGTTGCTTTGGGGAACTTTGGGAAAATTAGATGGGAGATGTGATCCTGTGAAATCTTTCTGGGATTGGTTAGGCCCTGCCCATCTCACTACCTAAGTGATTCTAGGCAGTTAGAAATAAAATGTCATAAAATTATATAAAAGAATGTAGTGCTGAGGAGACTGTGGCTTGACACTTAGGTAGCTGACTGCTGATTTCCTATTAGGGATTATTTAGGGTGCTGAGTTGATCTTCAAAACCTTAAAAGACCCTGGTGTATACTATGAACCTGCCCAGGGACTTTGATCAGTGGAAACCCTCCTGAAGATGCCCAGATGCCTTAAAGGACAGATATGTCTCCCAGAATTGAAGAGAATGCCAAGAAAAGAATTGTGGCAAAGCTCGGAACTGCTTTTAATTGTGATTAGATTCTAGTGATACTTTGATTTTATGCTAATATGGCTCACCTAGGACAAGCCTCATTTGGAGTGATGCTCCCCACCAAGCTTAATTCAGGGATTAGAACTGGTTCTCCAGGCTGCCTTCTGTTCTCAGCAGCTCTTCTGCGAACTTGCAGCTCCACCTGCTGTTGGTCAACTGGGGGAGGTGGAAGAGGCTTCAGAGGTTCCTCCATTTGCTCAGATTCTTCATCTTCCAAGTGTTGACTTGATTTCTTTTTTTGTTTCTTTTGATTTTTCTATATGGGTGAAAAGATGTATTTGTTTTTGGTGGATCTCTCATGCATGGATTTTGCTGAACTGACCATTTTTTTCTCTAATTTGATAAATGAATGTGATAAATAATTCAACTGGTGGCTGGATGTTACAAATTTTTACTACAGTTATTCTATTATTAGAAGTTTACCTGTTTTTTTTTTAAATCTTGGAATTTAGAGAAATTCTTACAAATAAAGGCTTTAACAGGACTTTATCCTTAAAAATGGCTTAATGTCGATGGAGATTCTCAATCATCCAGATCATGGTTGTCCCAAAGGTGTTTTTTTTTTCCCTAAAAGGTAACTGGACTTCCTTGGGTTTTTCTTTGAAAATGTTTCACTTCTCATCAAGAAGAAGAGATCTGAAGAAGCTTCATAGATGATAAGCAGAACATTTTTGAAGTAAAAAACAAGAAAGTCCAGTTGCCTTTTGAAAAGGTATCTTTGGATTAAAAGTGGCTTTGATGTAGACCATTATTGTTTTTTATATATATATTCTGCTTTTCTTTCAGGAACTGAAGAAAAATATACAAAGCACTCTTATTTTTTAGATGTCTACAATTCTCTTAGAGAGACTAGGCTGATAGAAAGACAGACTGAGCTTATGTGAGTGAGTGGGGGATTGAATCTAGTATTGAAACACACTGCCACTAGCATTTGACAATCATGGTAAATGATCATAGAAACTACCCTCCTAGCAGGGGTGAAATGCTCCCAGTTCGGACTGGCTCGGGCAAGTAGATAGCGATGGTGGCGGGCAGTTCGGAGAACCGGTAGCAAAAATTCCTCCCCCCCACCCCAGCCTCCAGCTTGCTTACCTTCGCTCTTCGGACTGAATCCTGAGCTGCTGGTTGCAACACCTGCCTTGCTTCGCTTGCTGTGATCCCTGCAATCCATTGCATCAGCAAGAAACTGAATCTCCCTGCCTCCAATCAAGCTCATCGGTGAGCAGCTCTATCTGCCTGCCTGCCTTGTCCCTTCAATTGGGTAAGTTTTTTTCCCCTTTGGGAGCTTTAAAAAAATAGTTAATTGGGGTTTTTTTTAGTTGTCCTTTTTTTTGACCTAGCCATTTAAAGTTTAGGAAGTTTTAAATTTAGCTGCTTTTATATAAAAATAAAAATAAAATAAAATAAAATTTGTGCAGCTTTCTGAGATTTTGTGTGTTTCTGTAGTGTTTCATTCTAACTACACAAACACACAAAATCTCACAAAGATGTATGTGGAATTTTGTGTGTGTAAAGTGTGAAAGTTGGTTTTTTGGACTTTTTGTGGCTGTGTGAGGTTCCTGTTTGTTGCAGGGGCCATTTTGGGTCTAGCACAGCTGCTTTTACATTGTGGGTGAGCCAATTGTGTTGTGTGTGTGTGTAAAGTGTGAAAGTTGGTTTTTTGGACTTTTTGGGGCTATGTGAAGTTCCTGCTTGTTGCAGGAGCCATTTTGGGTCTAGTACAGCTGCTTTTACATTGTGGGTGAGCCAATTGTGTTGTGTGTGTGTGTAAAGTGTGAAAGTTGGTTTTTTGGACTTTTTGGGGCTGTGTGAGGTTCCTGCTTGTTGCAGGAGCCATTTTGGGTCTAGCACAGCTGCTTTTACATTGTGGGTGAGCCAATTGTGTTGTGTGTGTGTAAAGTGTGAAAGTTGGTTTTTTGGACTTTTTGGGGCTGTGTGAGGTTCCTGCTTGTTGCAGGGGCCATTTTGGGTCTAACACAGCTGCTTTTACATTGTGGGTGAGCCAATTGTGTTGTGTGTGTGTAAAGTGTGAAAGTTGGTTTTTTGGACTTTTTGGGGCTGTGTGAGGTTCCTGCTTGTTGCAGGGGCCATTTTGGGTCTAACACAGCTGCTTTTACATTGTGGGTGAGCCAGATGTGTTGTGTTGTGTTTTGTAGGTTAAAAAGGGGCAAAGAAGTGATGTCAACTTGGCCACGCCCACCTGACCAACAAGCCATGCCCACCCAGTCACCTGACCACCAAGTCATGCCCACTAATTAAGCCATGCCCACAGAACTGGTAGCGAAAATTTTTAGATTTCACCACTGCCTCCTAGTGTTGATTAGTTTCATATGGAAAGGATTGTAAGTAGATTTGATTCTTGCCTATATTAACATTGTGACAGTCTGAAAGGACAGAATGCAAAAAATAATTCTTTCTAATATATGTCATAGCTAGTCATCCAGGACACCACTGCCTATACTGGCCATCTCTTGACCAGCCTTTCTCAACTACAGCGTCATTAAGTTCTGTGGACTTCAAAACAACTTAATGTCAGCACTTCAAGTTGCATTTACTCTAGTGCTGACATAGGAAGAAGAAGCGGAGGCATCTCGAAAGGGATGTTTGACTTTTCACCTACTTATTTTCCCTGGAGATAATATCCCCTAGGAGATGGGAGGGGAGGGGGGAAATTCCTTTGAGTTGGAGCAGTAGATAGGGGTAGAGTGACTTGGAAGATGGCTAATGAGTGCAGGGGAGTGGGGAACGGAAAGGGAGGGTTTTGGGTCTGGAAGTCAGTGTTGGCTGCAATTGGAGTCGGATTCAGAATGTCGTGCTTAATAAATGGGAGTTTTACTTCAAAGACTTTATTTGAAATGCAATTTATTTGAGACGACCTCGAAACCTGACACTTAATGATCCAGCTAGCAGGCTGTTAAAGTATATGTATTTTAAAGTTACCAGAATTGAAAAACACTGTGCTAGACAACGAAGCCCATGCCTAATCTCTTTCCCACATTAGCCAACATAGTATGTGAACAAAAAACACTTCCCACCCACAATGATGCTGACTCAAACCTGTGATTTCCATGCCCGAAGTTCAGTTTTATATTTATCCATTTTCATTTCATACTCTTCACTATATTCTTCTAGTAATTCAGCTGTTTCAGTCTGAATTTCTGCCTCATAGGCCTTCTCATCCAACTTCAGGTCAACTTCTTCCCTTCAAATAGTAATTAAAACCAAAGCCATAAATAAAAACAGTATTGGTGTATTACATTCTAACGTGTTGCATTTTTCACATGATCAATATTGTGGCTTCATTTAGAATGTGTGTGTGTGATTCTAAAAAATAGTGGGTGCAGCAAGTGGGAGAAATAAAAGCCAGAAAAGTTCTCTATCTCAGTTTCTATCATGGCTTTTATCATTTTTGCCTAACTTTCTTTTTTGAAAGAAGCACAGACATGAAATATAATTCCTTCAGTCCAATACATTTTATGTTGTCTTTTTTCCTCAAGAAATGCAATTCTTTCCTGATCACTAATTCTTTATGAGGTACAAAATTAAGAGGCACCCCTTTCACTGTCCCTTTGGACATTCCTTCTTGCAAATGCTTGAAAGGAAACAAAAGGATTACAGAAACATTAATCAATTTCTTTGCCTGCAGATGTCAGCTGTCTTTGATTGACTGACTGGCTGTTTATATGGCACAGGATACAAAGGATATATTTGCATGTTATCTAGATTATCCTAGATACATATGAAATATTGTGAGAGAAGCAGTCCAAAAGGACTGAACTTGAAATCTTCTGTCTTCAAACAACTATTGAACCACACCTTCCATACTAGCATTTTATCCTGAGCTTGGAGGAAAATCAGGCATTTAAATCAAAGCTGTTTCAGGTATTCTGACATCCAACAATCAATTGTTTTCTTTTAAATTGTGCCCTGATGTCATATAGAAACGTATTTCTCAAACAAAGTTCCATCACTGCTGTATCTCATGAGGAGAAGAGTAGAGGGATCAATTAAACACACTTTACACAATTGAGAATCATTTTATATTGAAGAAAAGGACTGTTCTCTGCCTAACAGACAAGCATTTTGCTGCCATATTCTTTGGGAAGTTATAATTTGTGGCTGCAATGTTTTCCCCAGAGAGGCTGAGAAATGCAAACATATGCATGCCCATTATGGATATTCATATAACATAGAACAAGACTATAAATCTAAGCAAACTATTTTTTTGCTCCTTTGCAGACAGATCTCCATACATACATTGTTCCACTGTTGAAATATACAATACACAGATACACAAACAATTGCATATATACAAACAACTATTTTACTGGGTTTCTTCAACTTCATAAACTGTTATAAGGACTGAACTTGAAATATTCTGTCTTCAAACAACTATTGAACCACACCTTCCATACTAGCATTTTATCCTGAGCTTGGAGGAAAATCAGGCATTTAAATCAAAGCTGTTTCAGGTATTCTGACATCCAACAATCAATTTGTTTTCTTTTAAATTGTGCCCTGATGTCACATAGAAACGTATTTCTCAAGCAAAGTTCCATCATTGCCTCCGTTCTGTGGCAGTTTATACAACTACCTATGGGGCAGATAGCATACTTAACTATTGCTTTTATTCAAATTCAGCCCCTTGGCCAATTTATTGGTGATTTGCATAATAAAGGAAATTCCCAGCCCAACCTGGGCAAAGCTGGAGAAAATTTTAACTTTTTATTCTGAAAAAGCATTCAGTCATGTAGCGCTCTATCTTTAAGCTACAATAAGGCAGAACTACAATTTATGACCACAATTAAGCCCTAAATTTATGTTGCCAAGTGAAAAATTTGTTAAGTGAGTTTTGCCCTGTTTTACAACTTTTCTTGCCATATTTGTTAACTGAATCACTGCAGTTGTTAAATTAGTAACACGGTTATTAATCTGGTTTCCCCATTGACACTGCTTGTCAGAAGATCACATGACCTTGGGACACTGCAACCAGGGGTGAAATCCAACAGGTTCTGACAGGTTCTGGAGAACCGGTAGCGGAAATTTTGAGCAGTTTGGAGAACCGGTAGAGGAAATTTTGAGTAGTTTGGAGAACTGGCAAATGCCACCTCTGGCTGGCCTCCAAGTGGGATGGGAATGGAGATTTTGCAATTTCCTTCCCCCAAGAGTAGGGAGGGAATGGGGATTTGGCAGTATCCTTCACCTGGAGTGGGGTAGGAATGGAGATTTGGCAGTATCCTTCCCCTGCCATGCCCACAAAGCCACGCCCACAAAACCACGCCCACAGAACCAGTAGTAAAAAATTTGGATTTCACCACTGACTGCTACTATCATAAATGTGAGTCAGTTGTCAAGCATCCTAATGTAAATCACTGACCAAGAGGATGCTGCAATAGTCATAAGTGTGAAAATGGTCACACGTCACTTTTTTCAGTGCCATAGTAACTTCAAACGGTTCACAAACAGGTAAGTGAACTACCTGTTTATCATCTCAATGAGATCCAAGCCTTAGATTTAAGTCAGAAGCAATGTATGCAGAAAAGCCCTAAATTTAATATATTAAATAATGTAATTCCTGCAAAAAGCATACTTTCTCATGAAGAGCTTCAGGGGTGTGTTAATAAACTTCTGAAAATCCCGCAGGAATTTTATTTCTTTCCACACTTTAATCATGGCTTTCAGCAATGCTCGATCTTTTTCTTGTTCGTTATCGCGAAGTCTTCTTGTTTTCCTGCTCATGAATATAAACATTTCATTGCAGGGAATATACCAGTATACATTAATATACATCAAATAACGTTAGCAATATTGAAAAAATGACTATAATCACTCAGTTATAGTGCAGCAGGTCAGATTATCGAATCCCAAGTCAATTAATAACCAGGTTGCCAAGAGGATGCACCTTACTTTTCTGGGAACATAATAAGGTCCCTGGGATAGTGGCAGGAAGCAATATAGGTGCAGTCATTTTATCTCTACAGAAGCATGGTGCCATCTTACTCAAGCAGAAACTACCAGTGAAGAAAAACTGACACTCCCTATTCTCACTACAGTCTCTATCTTATTTTGCCAATAGTTTCCCTGACAACTGGCAAAATCTTTAGGACCAAGCAAGATGTGGCCTTAATGCTTATAGAAGGCAGAGTATTGGGCAGGAGGAATAACCTTGAAGAACAGAAGGAACAGCCATAGTCTAAGCCACATTCTGATTTTTTTAAAAAAATCTGAGTCTAGGCCAGAACAACAATTGAGAAATGTCTCAAGCAAAACACTTCCTAGTTCTGGAATAGGATGACTCACATTGGCCAGGTTGGCTCAGATGGGTCAGTGGCAGATGGGTAGGGATGATCAGGTGGCCGTGGCCAGGTCAGCACAAATGACTCAGCGCAAATGACTTGACATGCCCAGGTGGGTGCAACTGGGTCGGCCTGGATGGTTGGGCACAAACCAGAGCCGGGCACATTTCATTCCACTCCAGCACCATGGCCTAAAAATGAGATAAATCCACAAAGCCTTCCAGAATCCATGCTGGAGCCCTGCGGTGGTTGATCCACTGCCCTCAAGAACAACTTCCCTGTCACCCTCTTCCTCCTCCTCTTCCTCCGCTGGATTGGAGGTTGTGAAGATCTGGATGGGGGAAACCATTCCACCTCAACCTAACAAAAAGAAGGTTTTGGCCCACCTGGGTCTTGAGAGCTATCATGCTTTATATCTTCCCTCAAGAGAGACAAAACCTCATCTTCTCCAGATCATTCTGTCTATAATTATGGTAGGAAAGAAGTGAGCTTTCTCCATGATTCCCCTGCAACTTTCAAAAAAGAAGATCTGGCTGGCGGAGTGAGGGGGTGTCCAGGAGCTCTTTGGCTTTAGCCCAAGTGGCTGTGAAAGCCAGAGGCAGAAAGCAAGTTTTTCTGGCCTTGGAGGGCAGTGCTCATCGCCTGCCCCTTCATTGGCTTGGCATCAAGCAGCTGCCAGACAGAAGGACCACCACCCTAGGAGTGCTGAGTCAGACAAAGACAGGAGGAGCGATTAACAGGGTGCAAATAAAGCTGGGGTCCTTTCAGATCACCTGGGGAGGGAGGGTTTGAAAGAGCTCAAATCTCCAGCTACACTAAAAGCTCCATGGTGATGCTGGTGCTCTTATAATCTTACCTGAAGGAAGGCAAATAATGGGGGGATTTTGACATCTTCCTCCCCTCAGGGCTGAAAGAATATTCACTTCCCTCCTGCCATCCTCCCCACTTCTAAGAATTGCAAATTTGCACTGCTGCTGTGAGTTTTTCCATTCTGATGCCAGAATCCCCCTTAAAAATAGTTTTCCAAGACCCCACCCCAGTGGTGGAATTCAAATTTTTTTACTACCAGTTCTGTGGGCGTGGCTTGGTGGGCATGGCAGGGGAAGGATACTGCAAAATCTCCATTCCCACCCCACTCCAGGGGAAGGATACTGCAAAATCTCCATTCCCACCCCACTCCAGGGAAAGAATACTGCAAAATCTCCATTTCCTCCCCGCTCCTGGGGGAAGAATATTGCAAAATCTCCATTCCCACCCCACTGGGGCCAGTCAGAGGTGGTATTTGCCAGTTTTCCGAACTACTCAAAATTTCTGCTACCGGTTCTCCAGAACCTGCTGAACAGCACCCCTGCCCCACCCCTTCTCTTCCCTCAACTCTCAAATCCACCATGACTCATTGATTTCTATGGAAATTCATCCCACTTGGAAATGTCCTGCCCCGACCTCTGTCCCTTTGATCTCAATTTGGGGTGTCCTCAGTGCTCCCCCACCCCCAATGACATAAAGTCACCTCCTTAAGACTTCCCCTGCAAGCTTGTGTATATATGTTTGCATATTACCAAAATATATTTTTACAATGTGTTTCTATTCTCCAGGATCATTTTTACTTGCGATGTGTGCCTGCTGAATCCCCAGATCAATGCAAAAAGATTCTCAACTTGTGCATTCTTCTCCTTGGTGAGTGAGGAGGCCCTGCCCCATCCTACAAGCTCATAAAAAAAGAGGAGCCTTGGTTGGGGGCAGCCTCCAACCTCACCCCACTCCATGGATTTCTCATCACAGGCTGAAGTTCTTCACTGCCCACTTGACTTTCTTTCCTTGCAACAGGATAAGGGCAGCTTTCCAATCGGCCAGGTCTCCCTGCCCACCAACTTTGTCACTGGCATGTGACAGGAGTCCTTCTCCCTTCCCTTTTCTCCCTCCTGGCTCCCTGGCTGCCAACAAACTGAGGGCTGCCAACCTGCACCTCCTGGCATACCCAGCTTGTGACGGTCCCTCCCTGCCCACTGCACTGCTCACTTCCCCCAACCCACCCCACTTCTGCCTTTCACAATGGCTGTTGGGCTGAGACCAAGTAGCTCCCTGACCCACCCATCCCGCCAGCCTGATCTTCTGTTTATTTGGAAGTTGCAGGGGGATGATGGAGAAAGCTCAGTTTTTCACTCCCGCAGAGTTCTGTATAGACAGAAAGATCTGGAGAAGGTGAGGTTTTGTCTCCCTGGGGAAAAATATGAAACATCATAGCTCTCAAGATCCAGGCGGGCCAAAAACCTCCCTTTTGTTAGGGTTCAGGTGGAGCTGGTTCCTCCCCATCCAGTTCTTCATAGCCTACAGTCCAGGAGGAGGAGGAGGAGGAAGACGTGGAGGTGGAGGTGGAGAAGGAGGAGGAGGAGGAGGCAGACAATGGGGAAGTTGTTCTCAGGGGTTGTGGATTGACTGCCGCTGGGCTTCTGAGCAGGCTCCAAGAGGCTTCACAGATTTCTCTTCCTTTGAGGTTGTGGCACTGGTATGGGACAAAATGGTTCTTTCCTCTGTGTCTGGTTCCCAGCAGTTTAAGGAGGCGAGGAACTGGTGGGGTGCTGAGTTTTCCCCACATCCAGATGGCTAAAGTGACTTGTTCCACATTGACTTGGCTGTGCCCAGGAAGTAATGCCCACCCGGTGCTGACCTGACCACATCCACTTGTTCAAGCCCACCCAGCCATGCTCACCTATTTGTGTCAACCTGGTCACAATGCGTTGTCCTACACCCTCTCAGTTCTCCCATAGAAGGGAGAAAAGGGGGAAGAATATTCAGACTTGCAAGACTGTTACTATAACCTTACAATAATAGCAATATTGGCCTGGATGACTTTGGTTTCCTAATCTGGACTAACTGGAAAATGTGACAAGCTGTCCCACCTGATTTGTCTCCATAACACTTCCTTTTTCCTACCATTCTAGTTGCTCCCAGAAATGGCACATAAGAAAAGGACAATAAATAAAAGGTGTTTTATCATAGCAAATGGGACTTAGACAAAGAGGGACTTAGAAGAGAGTCATAAACCTTCTGCTGGCTGACCATTATGTAATTTCAATTAAACAAAAAGATCTACTTTACAAAATAAATACTTGAAATACTCATGGAAAAAAGAGGTTCTTATGAAATTCCAATGACAACAGTTCATTTTATTAGAGCATGACTCAGTTCCTTTCCAAGAACCACTTTTTCAGCTGGATAACTTTTTTAAACTTACAGAATGAATAATAGAGTAATTATTAATTTACTTACCTTATTTCAAGCTTATATTCAGTTATGCTTTGTTGGACTACTAATTTTGGAATTTCACTTTCGGCAGTATCCAAAATATTTTGTAAAGAATTTCTAAGAGCACGAAGCTAGAAAATAAGCTTATAAATATTAGTATGATTTGTTTGCACCACCATATGAAATCATTATATTTCTGTATTTTTCCTTATTACTAGCAACATCGATAGACCTGCTTTTCTATGAAAATGCCAGAAGCATTCTCCAAAATAAACCTAGGAAGAACATGGAAAATATGATTTTTTGATTATTTTTCAATATTTTTGTCTCGCCCTTATAGTTGCTTTTATTTTAAATTACATTCTTCCCAATCTGAAGTCCAAGATTTATAATTCTAACCAATGCATCCATCAATCAAATACCTAAAAGCAAAGAAGATTATGAAGAAGATTGATACAAAGCAAACTTGGTGTTTAAATCTTTTCAGAATTCAATCTTAATTAATATCTACTGTTCATTTGAGAGTTTACATGAACTTATTTTAACAGCAGCTCAAAGATTGAATATTCAACATATATCACTTTAGAGGACAGGATATGTATTATTATGTTTCAGCCCATGAAGTTGTGGAACCCAGCACAAAAAACTGGACAGCCATTTGTCTCATTTGGAATGAGACTATTGGCAACGTCCATTTCTCTCCCAGCTCCCCACTACAACTGACCCAGTGGCCTTTCATTCTCTGCTGGTCCTCTTCTCTCACCAATGGCCCCTCACCCCTCCACACCTGGCCCTTCAACATGGCTGATTCCCCGAGTCACGTTTTTATCCAGGTGATTTGCTGCATGGGACAAGTAGCCGTGCCTCCCGGCAGCCAATCCAGCATTGCATGGCTGCAGATGGCAGTGATGCAGAGGCAATGGGGGGCAGTGGGCATTGGGGAGATGATGGGTGGCTGGATGGCAAGTGATTGCAGTTGGGCAAAGGGCGATTGTGGAAGTGCTGGAGAAGGGGAGGTGCACTTTTAATTTTTCTTCACCATTTAATAGTTTTTCTCTCCTAATCCAACCTGCTCCAAATTCTCAGTTTTCTTAATTGAAGGATGACTGTGATGCAGGGACCATGTTTTTAGGATAGTACATTCATTGTTGTGGCAGGACAGGAAAAAGATCTTTCCACTTGGGAGAAAATCAGGGGTGAAATGCTATCGGTTCAGACCAGTTTGATAGAATCAGTAGCGATGGTGGCGAGTGGTTTGGAGAACCGGTAGCAACGGCAGTACAAGGCTCCACCCAACCAGTCGTCATTACTTCCTGGTTTTACTTCCTTTAAGCAGGAAGTAAACTGTTATTTACCCTCTGCGCATGCCCTGTGCATGCACTTCTGAACCTGTAGGGAAGGTAAGTAGATTTCACCCCTGGAGAAAATGTTTGGGGGGAGGGAGAAGGGAAGGATCATGAAACACCTTGACTGTTATTTCAAGAAGTCTTACAGCAGGGGTGTCAGCATCAGCATTATGGTTGCCCTCAAAGGACCACAAGGCCAAAAGAGGAGAGCTGGCACCCACAGTGGGCAGTGGACAGGACCTGGCCCATGGGACAAAAGGTGGGGAGACAGGAGTATGGGGCAGCATGAGCCAAGCATCGATGGGGGCTGGCTCCAGGTCACCCTTTCCGCTGTGTGGCAGGGCTGGAGTGGGGAATGAGGTACTCACACCAGATGCAGAGCTGCAGTCTGGAACGGCCAGATGCCTAATGATGCACAAGCCACCCCACAATCCTGAGATCACCTGGCTTATTTTATTATATATTATTTAGAACATAGAACATAAAATAATAGAATTGGAAATGACATCAGAAATCTTCTAGTCCACCTCCTGCTTGAGCAGAAGACCCTATACCATTTCATCTTCTTTCCTTCCTTTCATTAGATATACCCAATTCCTGCAACCATTCTCCATGTAGTGGATAATATCACAGCTAAGCTAATAACTCAGTAAACTTTGCCAAGGACAAGTAGTTAACAGTATATAATTTTTATCTAATAACAGAATAAGGTTTTCTGGTATTCAATCGCAAACATATTTTAATATTTGCATATTTTTCTATAGACATAAAGACTTCTGCATATTCTACAAAAAAAAAAATGATTTCTATTTTATTGACACATTTGCAAACTGAAGAAAAGTATTGAAATTACCTTATCTGTAAGGAGTTTAGTAACATTTCTCTGTTTCCTGGAGAGATACTGATCAAATAACTGAGCCAGTTTTGCTGCCAGAATATGTTCACGGCTAAAGCAAGGATGATGTGTGAATATTAATCCTGAAATGTCAATATCCAACTGAAAGCAACTTTGTGGGTCATCATTTCCAACAATGTACTGGTTGGCAAGTCTCATTTTTAGAGCCTAAAATAAAAATTTAAGCAACTACATTCACACAGAAGTATGATAGAATAAGATTTCAGAGAAACATATAAGAACTGGATCATACATAATCAACTAATTTGGAGGCTTTTCTTTTCAGCACAAAGTATGAGCCTTTGGCTCATTTTACATATAACTGAGATTAACTATACCAAAGACTAACAAACCAGGAATAAATATCACTTAATGCCTAAGGATAAGTTAAATAGAATGTGGAATTGACATTTATCAAGAACTTCTTCATTTTTCATGTTTTATTTACTTTATTTGAATAACATATAACAGTTTGTTGTCTGAGTACAGTTGTTTTTAGGCAATAGTAATCAAAATGTTTACAATAAAATTTATCATAACATTGATACTATAATAACAATAATATTTTGTCTATTTTATCAAATTTCCATTTTGACATTTATCCTTTTTATGTCCCTGCATTTCTAACTTCTGTTTTTATTGTCTAACCATTGGTAAAATAAGTCCCATG
The DNA here is from genome assembly GCF_029215685.1 of Pituophis catenifer annectens. Lineage (NCBI taxonomy): Eukaryota > Metazoa > Chordata > Lepidosauria > Squamata > Colubridae > Pituophis > Pituophis catenifer. The sequence goes on from NW_027256888.1 coordinate 24,959,986, forward strand.
TCAAAAAGTATTCAGTTTCTTCTTTGTCCTTAATAGTAAGCGTTAGTCTATCCATTTCTGCACATTCTAATATTTTCTTTATTACACTCTCATCTGTCAGAATCTCGCCACACTTCCATTGTTTGTTTGTTTTTTAATTTGATTTATATGCCGCCCTTCTCCGGAGACTCAGGGCGGCTCACAATGCATTAAGCAATAGCCTTCATACTTTTGTATATTTATACAAAGTCAGCTTATTGCCCCCACAAACTGGGTCCTCATTTTACCTACCTTAGAAAGGACGGAAGGCTTAGTCAACCTTGAGCCTGGTGAGATTCGAACTTACAGTAATTGCAGACAGCTGGTGTTAATCACAATGCTTTTAGTCTGCTGAGCCACCAGGCTCATTGTTGAGCATATACAATTCTAGCTGCAGTTAATACATGTAAAATCAAGTATATAGTCCCTTTGTCATATCTTTCCGGCAGAATGCCCAATAAAAATATTTCTGGTTTCATGTCTATATGCTGTTTTATCATTTTTCCAACCAAGTATGTATTTTTGTCCAGTATTTTTTGGCTTTTGGACATGTCCACCACATATGGTAATAAGAACCAAGTATTTGGTTGCATTTCCAACATTTAGCAGATCTATCCTTAAACATTTTTGCCAGTCTTGTTGGTGCAAAATAAAACATGTTATACAAATTTTCTTTATATGCAGTTGACATAGTCAATTTAACATTTCTATCCCACAATTTCTGCCATTTCTCTAGTTCTAGTGCATATCCAAAATTTTTAGCCCAAACAATCATGTCTCCTTTACCTGCTCACTTTCAAGTTTGATACCTAATAAGTAACAATATATTTTCTTTATCAGTTTTTCATCCGTTCAGGTTAATATCTGGTCCAATTCTGTTAATTCTTTATTGAAACCATACATTTTAGCATCTTTCTCATATTAAGATTGTATCTGCATTTGTGGTCACCAGGCAATGTCCATCCCTTGATGGACCAAGCTCCTGCTTGGTTTTTAATTCCCCTTTTTCATTCAAAATATCTTTGTATCTTATAATGTTAATAACATTAGGATGTATCAATGCTTCCATTGTGGAAAGCCAGATTGGTATTTTCAAGAACTGTTGTTCTTTAATTTTAAGTCATATTGATAGTGCATTTATAACATAATGTCTTTGAAAGTAACTATGTATCTGATTCTTCCCATACTATAAAAAAGGATGGCAATCTAGTTGAAGGTCATGTTCTTCTAAAGTTAATAGTCTTTTATGCCTCAAATTGATCCATTCTTTCACCCATGTAAGTACTGAGCAAGCTGCTCAACTGGATCCTTCTCTGTGGGGCGAAGCCGTGGGAGCCACGCCATTTCAGGAGATGTTGACCAGGTGATGCTGCAGGAACAGCAGATGGGAGCGAGCAGAGCGGAGCGGACCCAAGCCCTCAAATGGAGAGCAGCGGGACCAGCTGATCACAGCAACTCCCGAGAGGGGTTTTTCCCACCACCATTGTACAGCCAGTTGCTGGTAGGCCTACCGGAGCAGTTCGGCCAGCTCAGCATGGGCAGCAACGCACAGCCTCCTGGTACTGGCCCACCCAGATGGACTCTGGCTCAACCCACATTCACCTTTCTTGGCCAGAAAGCCACAGCAGCACCGAGTAGAACGTCTACCTCCTTTCACTTGGCACGAACCGGGTCGCATCACAGCCTCACACATCGGGCCGGATCTACCAGAGTGACAGCCCTTGCTGGAATCAGAATGGTGCAGCAACAAAGCCCGTTAAGCCAATCCAGTCTGGTGCTACAAGGACCACAACTGGGTCTGTTGGGACCCAGCACCCCACCTCAGCAACCGGTCCTCAGATTGTCTCCAGCCGATCAACTCTATCCTGGCTGCGCTTTCTACCCTGGCCAGGGGTGAGTGCAATACCAATGGATGCCAGCTCGAGTCCTGCAGTCCACGCTGGCCCAGCAACCAGTGCAAGTACAGCCACCGGTCATGATCCTTTTTTTTTTTTTTTTTTTAATTTGATTTATATGCCGCCCTTCTCCGGAGACTCAGGGCGGCTTACAGTGCGTTAAGCAATAGCCTTCATACTTTTGTATATTTATACAAAGTCAGCTTATTGCCCCCACAAACTGGGTCCTCATTTAACCTACCTTAGAAAGGATGGAAGGCTGAGTCAACCTTGAGCCTTGGAGAGATTCGAACCAGCAGTAAATTGCAGGCAGCTGTGATTAATAACAGGGTGCTTTAAACCACTGTAGTACCAAGGCTCCGGTCTAGCCGCCGGTACTGGCTCAGCAGCCCACACCGGTCCCGTAGCCAGCCCCACAGCCAGTCCCGCCAGCCACTTCCCCACCACAATTTAGAATGACATTTGATGGGACCCCAGGAAAGCTGGCCTACTTCCTCAATCAGGTCTGGGCCCACGTTGAATGTTATGGGGACCAATACCCAACCGATTGCAGATGGCATGAATGAAGGAGAGGCGGCGGAGTTGATAGCTGAGCTACATGATGAGGGAGCCCTGGAACTAGACAATGCGGACAAATTTCTCCAACTGCTCCAAGGTCATTTCAAGGACACGATCCACTGAGTAGAAGCCGAAGCCCAGATTAAAGCCTTGAAGCAAGCGGGTCGGCCTCCCAAGGAATTAGTGTGGGAATTCCGAAGGCTGGCTGGAAAGCTGAGGGACTGGCCTGAACGCCTCCTCGTTTACCACTTCAAAGAAGCCCTTGACCCAGACCTCAGACAAGCTTGCGGCATCAGGGGAGTCCCGGAATGTATACAAGTCTGGTACAGCACAGCAGTGGCCATGACCTGGAGATCCACCCCCAGAGGAAGCCGATTGCAGAGAAACCAGCAAGAGGACCCCTGGGCTGCCAAACCCCAGCTAAACCACCTGAAGCACCACAGCCCACATCTTCCGGGACGATCAAGTGCTACTGGAGCAGCCAGCATGGACTGCTCTGAATGCCTGGCTCCTGCCCTGGTCCCTCAAGCCCAGACCCCCTCCACACCCCAGGGGAGACGCCTAGAAATGGGCCGCCACCGAGAACTCATCCAATTTGTCATAGCTCGCAAAATGACCGAATCAATCATATTGGGCCTCGCATGGTTAGAAAAATGGGGACCGACCATCATATGGGAAGATGGCTATAGAAAACTAAAAATAATAGGACTTCCGGTTGACATCGCTGCGGGAACAGACTGGAAAATAGTGGGCTCTGATGAGCCCCGCGAAATCCAGCCGGACAAACTGCTACCAGGAGGCTTTCGAGCCATAGCTGTCTTGTAGGGATGGTGAAGAAAGGAGAGGCATTTCATGGACCGCAAGAAATCGGCAATTTCCTCACTGGAACAGAAACAGCTCTCCCGATTGGCAGCGGGGGCAGCAGCCATCTTTTGGTGGCCACCTTGAAGCTGGGACAACCAGACCGAAGAACTGAGCAGGAGCAGTGTTTGGACAGAGTGCTAGAACTGGATGAGATAATTGCCAATTTATATTAAAAAGAAAAATTGAAATTGGAGCTTTAAAGAAATCCCTGATCTTGGATTAGTGGCTATCTGGCATTCGGCGGGCGGGAGGAGGGGAGGGGGACATGACACATATGCAGGGGGGAAAAGTGGGGATTGTAACACAAAAAGCCTAAAAAAAAGTTTTATATTTAGAAAATTGGGCAAAGTAAAAAAATTTAAAAGGAAAAAAAAGTGATTTTCGGAAGAAAACAACATTTTCTATGACTACCTTAAAATCTTTGGATATTTCGACAATTAACTGGTTTTAATAAACTATCTTGTATGGACCAGAAATGGAGAGTGTCATCTGCTGGAGGAAAGAAAAAGTACTGTAATACTCTATTTAAATAGACAAAACAGAAGAAGTAACAGCTGGAAGACCCAACCTTGGCCATATAGAAGAAGATAATTTGGACTCTGTGAGACCATTTAAGAGTGACTGTTTTGCATCTGGGTTTTTGTTACATTTCCCCTCTCTCTTGGAAGATAGACTTTTAATTGGATTTGATTATTGCTGCACTTGGACTATTAATAATTGAGATCATTTTACTTCTGAAGAAAAGAGGAATAATTGAAGAAGGAAAGAAGAAAAGAGGAGAAACAAGGAAATTAAATAGACTCTAAATTTTGGCTAATTGTAAAGAGATATAATTGGGGAGGTTTCAATTTTTTTTTTAATTGTTACAAAATGGAGTTGCAGATGTATGAAGAGCTGTTTTTGATGTTTAAAAATAGGTGTGAATCTTTAATAGGCAAAAAAGAAACAGAAAATTTGTTGAAATATATAGAAAAAGAAAGTGAAGAGGATTTTGAAAAGGGAAACTTAAACCAGATGCAAGAAGTTAAAAATATAGAAGAGAAAGCATTAAAAATAAAAATCAGGTAGACAATATCACATAAAATTTTTGTAATGTAGAAAAAGTGGAGAGGAAAGGGGGAAAATCTCCTCTAAAAAAGAAACAGTTAAAAGGAAAAAAGAGAAATATTTGGAAGAGACAAGGGAAAATCTTGGTGAGGGATGTTTAAACAGTACAAAAAGGAATTCAGAAGATAAAATGTAACACTATAAAAATAAAAAAGAGAATTGAGAAGTTAGAGCGAGATAAAGGGTTGAGCAAAAAAGCATTAGAAAATGAGACGCCGAAAGATAGAGAGATGATGGATAAAGATGAAATGATGATGGGGTCAATATTAGTAAATATATATAATAAGGTAGATCAGTGAATGGGAATGGGGAAGTAGACAATATAATAACACTAGTGATTTTGATAGTCTTTTAAATCAGAATGGAATTTAAATTGTTACTGTATTGATACGAAAGAATTATAGGATGCATCATGATGTTATTTAGAAGAAAGAATTGAACATGAAATGATAAAGTATGTAAAGAGATTAACAATATGGGGCATGGTGGCTCAGCAGACTAAAAGCATTATGATTAACACCAGCTGTCTGCAATTACTTTAAGTTCGAATCTCACCAGGTTCAAGGTTGACTCAGCCTTCCATCCTTTCTAAGGTAGGTTAAATGAGGACCCAGTTTGTGGGGGCAATAAGCTGACTTTGTATAAATATACAAAAGTATGAAGGCTATTGCTTAATGCATTGTAAGCCGCCCTGAGTCTCCGGAGAAGGGCGGCATATAAATCAAATTAAAAAAAAAACAACAAAAAACAATGTTGAAATCATGAAAGCGGGTATTTTGTAAAGATGAATGAATAGAACTTGCTTAAATTAAAACGCAGCAGATGGAAATGTGAAAATAAGTAATTTAATAATATTACTAACTTTGATAATAATGTAAATTAGGATGAAAATTCAAAATGCTAATGATTGGGAAGGAGGAATTTGAGAGATGCTTCTGGAAATGAAAAAATATGGTAAATGGTGTAATTGCAAGTAAGAAGAAATATAGGGCATAAAGTGATGTTATTTATGTGTAAAAAATGAAAATGAAGAATTATGGAAAGAGAATAACATGGTAGAAGCTGAAATAATATGGTGAAAAATGACTAATTTGTGATAAAGGATTATATAAAAGAGATGAATATTGAAAATGGGCAGATTAGAATATATTACAATTATGATCATGTATAAGAGGTATAAGATGTGACCCAGTTAACACTCTGTTCATAAAATATGTATGATGAAAGAAAAATTCTAATAAAACTTGTTTTAAAAAAAATATCAACCCCCCCCCCTAAAAATAGGTATCAGACTGCTACTGCCCATCAAGCCAGACCGTTGCCAAAAGGCCACAAATCCCAACAGCCTCAGCGAGCCCAAAACAGCAGCCCCCATTGCAGACAGACTGCCCAGCAGCCCACAGGTACCAAGAAAGTACCAAGACCTGTCGAGGGTCTTTAGAGAGGAGAACTGCTACTTCCTCCCCCCTCACTGCTCAACAGACTGTGCGAATGAATTCATACCAGGAGCCAAGCTGCTTAAACCAAAGATGTACTCCATGACTCCCAAAGAAAGGGAAGAACTGAGGAAATACATCGAAGCCAACTTAGCATGGGGTTTTATCCAGCCCGCAAAATCCAAAGTGGCAGCCCCAGTACTATTTAAAGAAAAAAAAAGATGGGGGGGATGAAGTTTTGCATTGATTTTTGTGGAATTAATGCCATGTGCGTGGAGAACACCTACCCCCTACCCCTCATGAAGGACATGCTAAGTCACTTAGCCAAGGGCACGGTGTTCACCAAACGACTTGAGAGAAGCCTATTACTGCATAAGGATCAAAGAAGGAGACAAATGGAAGACCGCCTTTAACTGTCCAATTCAAAGTTATGCCATTCAGTCTGCAAAGAGCCCCAGCAGTTTTCATGCAACTAATAAATGTGGTGCTACATGAGCACCTATACAAAGGGGTCCTAGTTTACCTAGATGACATTCTTATATTCAGCAAAACTCTCAAAAAGCATGTAAAACTAGTGTGACAAATGCTGAAAAAACTCCTAGCCGCAAAGTTCTACGCAAAGCTGTCAAAATGTGAATTCCATAAAACCTCCCTAGATTACCTAGGCTACCGAATATCCAGTGGAGGGGTGGAAATGGACCCAGGAAAAGTGAAAGCGGTGCTGGACTGGCAACCCCCATGTACCTGCAAACAGCTTCAAAGGCTCCTGGGGTTTGCAAACTTTTACAGGAAATTCATCCCAGCATTCACAGAAGTCGTCCTGCCCTTAACAGAATTTAACAGAACAGAACAAACTCCTTGTCCTGACAAAAATCTCTTTTTATTAAGTTACTGTGAATTCCTCTCATTCACATCCAGCAAAGCCTTTCAAGGAAGAATTTACAGTCACAGACCTTATCTAGCTTGGAGAGCTGCCAGGTCGAGATCTTCAAAATTTGGCAAGAAGTCTCTGAGAGTCACAAACCAATTAAGCAAACTAATTGTCTCCTGCAAACTCCCCTCCCCTTTCACTCCTCTTTATTCCCTATGGGAAGGACCATTCACCATCCACTTGTGGCTTTTCTCCTGAGCCGACCCTTGTTCCTTAGCTGTTCCTTTCTCCTGGCAGCTCTGTGCATGCACACACTGGGAACAGGCTCCAGCTGTTCTTCTGCCCCACTGATGTGTCAGAGGACCCTGGCCCCATCTCTACCTCTGATGCAGAGCACTCATCAGAGCCTCCCCCCGACTCCAGGACTGGTCCATGTTCCTACCCAACCTCCTCACTGTCCGAATCTGCTGCCAGATCCACTGGCCACTGGCGAGCCACAACAATGGTAATAGACTTATTTTCAAAGCAAGTCCACTTCACTGCTTGCTCGGGATTGCCCTCAGTAAAGAAACTGGTAAATATGTTCATTAAACAGATTTACCGACTGCAAGGGATATACTGCCAGGTAATCTCAGATCGAGGGGTCCAATTCACCACTAAGTTTTGGAGAGAGTTCCTGAGATCAGTCAGATCCACACAAGGACTTAGCTCGGCTTTCCATCTGAGTATGAACAGAGCTGCGGAACAAGCGAATGCAATGGTGGAGCAATATATAAAATGTTATGTGGATTACCAACAAGAGAACTGGGAGGATCTGTTGCCATTTGCAGAAGTGGCTTACAACAACGCTGTGAATAGCAGCACTGGATTAACCCCCTTCCAGGTCACCAGTGGCATGGACTTTGTCCCCATGCCCGAACTGCCCAGAGAATCCCGCTCCTCCATGACTCTGACCAAGTGGATGGAGTTGCTGAGGAAGGGGTGGAAGAATACTAAAAAAGCACTGGAAGAAGCCACTGAGGCATATAAAAAGCAAATGGACAAACACCGATCTCTTCACACACACACCCTTCCATGTGGGAGATCGGGTTTATCTATCAATCAAATCATAAGACTAAAGTTGCCCAGTAAAAAGCTGGGACCTAAGTTTTTAGGTCCATTCCCAATAGTGAAAGTAATTAACCCAATGACAGTTCAGCTTAACCTCCCATGCATTCTAGGGAAAGTGCATCCTGTCTTTCATTGTAGTCTACTAAAGGCAGCGGTTGGGTCAAGATTGAGACAACAGACCCGACCAGCTCCCAAACCTATAGTGGTGCAAGGGGAAACCCATTATGAAGTTAAAAGAATTTTAGATTCTAAATTATATAGAGGTCGATTGCAATATTTAGTTCATTGGAAAGGGTACCCTTTGTCCGAAGCTACCTGGGTTAAAAGCTGGGGTGTAAAAGCAGACAGGCTAGTGAAGCAATTCCATGATAAATACCCTGATAAGCCCTGGGAGGGGAAAGAGGTGGTTAGGGAATATTGGTTTAACCCCCTATGTTCCTCTCGTTGCAGGACACGATCATCGGATGAAGTGGGGGATGGCCTGTCAGGCCTGGAAGCCATTTTTTGCATTGGATCTTCAGGCCTGCCACATTTAGTGCTGTGGAAAACTGGGAGGGGGGGATTGTATGCAGCAGGGGAGACATGTAGTCATAATAACATTCCTTTCTCTGAGAGTCAAGGACATCTTGCCCTGCACCTGGAATGGTGTGACTGGGAGGCATCTCCAGTTGAGATGGTGCATTGATTGGACCATGTGATGGACATGTGGGTGCTTGGCAGGGACTTGCACTTTCCTATGGGTGGGGAAAACCTGGAAGCTTTCAGATTTGGGTTTTCCCAGATGTGCCAATATGACATCTCTAATAAAATGGAACTTTGAGGAATCTCTAGCCTTGGAGTCTTCTTTCGTTGGGGGTGTTACTTGGAACCCTGGCACTGTTATTACTCTTTTCCAGTCCTCTGGTAATTCCCTGGTGCTCCAGGATCTTTGAAAGATGTGGTATAATGGTTCTGAGTTGATGTCTGCCAGCTCCTTTAGAACTCTGGGATGTAAACCATTTTTAAATCACGCGGCACAGCTGATCGTCAGAAATACCTGTTCAGAGGAACCAGTAGCTTTTTTTTACTACCGGTTCGCCTGAACTGGTGCAAACTGGTAGCATTTCACCCCTGCCCATATGCCATTTAGAAGGATTTCATCCTTGGTTTTGTGCATTTTTGCAGATATGTAGTGATCTCTTACATATATTGTAACCCTACTCCTCTTTTGTTTGATATGTTTCTTTTGAGTAGTTTATTTCCTTCCATCAGTACATTCTAGTTGTGAGTTTCATCCAACCAAATTTCAATAATGGCAACCATATCATACTTGCCCTAATGTACTAGTACTTCAAGTTCACCCTGTTTATTTCCCCAAACTGGTGTTTGTGTATAGGCACTGAGTCCTGCATGGCTGACTCTGGGTATGCTTCCTATATCTCCTACTTTATTTCTGAGTTTTTTTTCTCATTGTTTATTTATTTATTTATTAATCGAACTTCTATATCGCCCTTCTCCTTTCGGACTCAGGGTGGTGAACAGCCAAAATAAAAACATTTATACATAACATTACAGTTAAAAATAGATTTAAAATAATTACATAAATTTGGCCCGTAATTTAAAACTTGTCAATATAAAATCCATATCAAAATTTTAAAACCAACTATAAAATCAAGGCAGACCGGGTAACTGAAAAAAGTAAGTTTTTAGGGCCCGACGAAAAGTCCGGAGGTCGGAGATCACTCGTATCTCTGGGGGTAGATTGTTCCAAAGGGTAGGTGCCACCACAGAGAAGGCTCTCCTCCTGGGGGTCGCCAGCCGACATTGTCTGGCCGACGGCACCCTAAGGAGGCCCTCTCTGTGGGAGCGAACCGGCCGGTGGGAGGCTATTGGTGGCAGAAGGCGGTCCCATAAGTACCCCGGCCCTAAGCCATGGAGCGCTTTAAAGGTGGTCACCAACACCTTGAAGCGCACCCGGAAGTCCACCGGAAGCCAATGCAGCTCGCGCAGGAGAGGAGTCACATGGGAGCGCCCCGTCGCTCCCATAATCCCCCGTGCATTCTGCACCAGTTGGAGCCTCCGGGTGTACCCCAAGGGGAGCCCCATGTAGAGAGCGTTACAATAGTCCAGACGAGAGGTGACGAGTGCTTGAGTGACCGTGCGTAGGGAGTCCCGATCCAGAAAGGGGCGCAACTGGCATATCAGGCGAACCTGATAAAAAGCCCCCCTGGCCACGGCTGTCATATGCTCTTCTAAAGACAGCCGTGCGTCCAGGAGGACACCCAAGTTGCGGGCCAATGATTCACCCCCAATAACCAGTGATGGCGTCAGCTGGTTATACCGGGACGCCGGCAGCCACAACCACTCGGTCTTGGAAGGGTTGAGTCGAAGCCTGTTTCTCCCCATCCAGACCCGCAACGCCTCCAGGCACTGGGACATCACTTCCAAGACATCGTTGGGATGGTCTGGGGTGGAAATGTACAGCTGAGTATCATCAGCGTACTGATGGAACTCCACCCCAAAACCACGGATGATCTCACCCAGCGGCTTCACATAAATGTTGAACAGGAGGGGCGAGAGGACCGACCCTTGTGGCACCCCACAAACAAGGCACCTTGGGGTCGACCGCTGCCCCCCTGTCAACACGGATTGCGACCGGTCGGAGAGATAAGAGGAGAACCACCGCAAAATGGTGCCCCCCACTCCCAGTCCCTCCAGCCGGCGCAACATGATACCATGGTCGATGATATCAAAAGCCGCTGAAAGGTCTAATAGGACCAGGATAGAGGAATAACCCCTATCCCGGGCCCTCCAGAGATCATCCACCAATGCAACCAATGCCGTTTCCGTGCTGTACCCAGGTCTGAAGCCAGACTGGAGCAGATCCAAATAGACAGCTTCATCCAGGTACTGGGGAAGCTGTCGCGCCACCACACTCTCAACAATCTTCGCAATAAAATGATAGTTAGCCAAAACAGCCGGATCCAGGGATGGCTTCTTGAGGAGAGGCCTCACCACTGCCTCTTTCAAGGCGGCCAGCAGGACACCCTCACTCAAAGAAGCGTTGATAATTCCCTGGAGCCAGCCTCGTGTAACCTCCCAGGAAGCCAGCACCAACCAGGAGGGACACGGGTCCAATAAACATGTGGTCACGTTCAGCCGTCCCATGATCCTGTACACGTCCTCGGGAGCCACAGGATCGAACTCCTCCCAGATAACACTCTCAAGGCCTGCCTCAGTCATCTCGTCTGAACTAACCCAGTCAGCGGCCAAGTCTTCCCGAATCTGAGTTATTTTATCATACAGATACTGTACAAAATCCTCAGCTCGGCCCTGTTTGAATGATTGTCTTGAAGTTTATGCTTTATTAGGTCCTAAAGATCCTAAGGATTGGTCACCCTCCCTTCTCAATTTTAGTGTAAACACCTTCTGATAAGCTGACCCAGTTGTTTTCTGAATACATTCTTCCTGATTCCTATGAGGTGCAGCCCATCCCTTGCCAGAAGCCCTTCATGTAGGTAATGCAGACCATAGTCTATGGTCTAGCTGATACTGGCTGGGGAATTCTGGGAGTTGAAATCCACACATCTTAAATCTGCCAAAGTTGAAAAACACTGAATTGGGCAGTGATTTGTATTCAGCCATTCTGTACTGAGGCATCTAACAACATGCAATAACCAACTTACCTTTTTATAAAAGATCACAAGGTCCATCTCTTGGTCTCCCTTTGTAAGAAACAATGGAGGTCTAGTAAGGGATTGTTTAACTGGATTGGGCAATGCTAAAATTTGACCATCATCTCCAAACCACTTTTTCCCCTGCAAAAAAGAGGACATAAAAACATTTTAATTTTGCCAGAAGTATCTTGTAAAAACTAGACCATTCTTCAGAAAATTAAAGCTAACAATCAATAGGAAATTAATCCTTGGTTCCAGTCTTACCTGATTTTTTTTAAATCTTCTTTTATTATTTTTCATGTAATGGGAAACAGGAATGTAAATCAGCTACTATTATGTTTAGTTTCTAAACAGGCATTGGTTTTACTGTCTCTATTGCTTTCACATATGTTGCTATTTTTTATTGCATTGATTATTGTTTTGTAAAGTGCACTAATGTTTCTTAAACAAAGAGTGATATGCAAATATTGTAAGTAAAATGAATTTTCTTTTTTTAAAAAAAGCCAGCATCATCTCCATATCCAGGACTATGTCAGACTTTCCAATGGGTCTTTGTAAAAACTAAATATAGAAGGTGGTTGGATACTAGTTTTTAAGTCAGGAATGTATCCGTTGGCCCAGAAGAAAGACAAAGTAGACATAGAGAATGACAGAAAGAGGCTGCCTTCTAGTAAACTGATGTTCATGAGTGACCCAGCAGTCATGAACACACTTGTAAGTAGATCATAAACTTCTTAACAAACAGGAAGCAGCAGGTGAAGCTAAGCAGAATCGCATCAGATACCTGTACAATTAGCACAGGGCTCCCCCAAGGCTGTGTGGTCTCCCCACTTCTCTTCTCTCTGTATACCAATGACTGCATCTAAAATGATCCATCTGTTAAACTACTGAAGTTCGCAGATGACACAAGAGTGATCGGTCTCATTCGAGATAATGATGAATCCACATACAGACGGGAGGTTGAACAACTAGCCTCATGATGTGACCGAAACAATCTGCAACTGAACACATTCAAAACCGTAGAAATGGTGGTAGACTTTAGGATAAATCCTTCCATACTTCCACCTCTCACAATACTAGACAACACAATATCAACAGTTGAGACCTTCAAATTTCTAGGTTCTACCATATCGCAAGATCTAAAATGGACAGCTAACATCAAAAACATCATCAAAAAAGCACAACAAAGAATGTTCTTTCTGCGCCAACTCAGAAAGCTCAAACTGCCCAAGGAGCTGCTGATACAGTTCTACAGAGGAATTATTGAGTCTGTCATCTGCACCTCTATAACTGTCTGGTTTGGCTCTGCAACCCAACAAGACAGACACAGACTTCAGAGAATAATTAGAACTGCAGAAAAAACCTGCCTTCCATTGAGGACCTGTATACTGCACAAGTCAAAAAGACGGCTGTGAAAATATTTACAGACCCGTCGCATCCTGGACATAAACTGTTTCAACTCCTACCCTCAAAACGACGCTATAGAGCGCTGCACACCAGAACAACTAGACACAAGAACAGTTTTTTCCCAAATGCCATCACTCTGCTAAATGAATAATTCCCTCAACACTGTCAAACTTTTTGCTAGATCTGCGCTGCTATTGATCTTCTCATCGTTCCCATCTCCTTCCACTTGTGGCTTTATGGCTGTAATTTTGTTGCTTGTATCCTTTCGATTTATATTGAAATTTTTTCCCTGATTGCTTATTTGTACCCTATGACTATCATTAAGTGTTGTACCTTATGATTCTTGATGAACGTATCTTTTCTTTTATGTACACTGAGAGCATATGCACTAAGACAAATTCCTTGTGTGTCCAATCACACTTGGCCAATAAAAAATTCTATTCTATTCTATTCTATTCTATTCTATTCTATTCTATTCTATTCTATTCTATTCTATTCTATTCTAGTCTAGTCTAGTCTAGTCTAGTCTAGTCTAGTCTAGTCTATTTTGTGATCTGCTAGCCCACCTAGGCAGCCATTTTTTGAGGTCCCTAAGAACATTAAAATGCCAATGGTCCCACTAGTTCCATAGGTTTTGGGAAAACTGAAGTAATGGTAATAATTCTGAAAAGTTTATGTATGAATCCCTCACTTGAGAATAGTCAAACCCAAGGCATATAGGACTGAAGCCTCATTTCTATGTCCCAGAATTCTTGGAATTTTCCTGAAATCAGGCATCTCACATTAGGTATCTGCTCTTCTGTCAAAAGAAAAAACCCCACCTTGGGAAACAGCCAAAGAAGGAAAGGACTGCAGAAGATGAATTGGGATGGGCTGAGATGGGAGAAGCTGAGATTCTGAAGGATCCTTCCTCTTCCCAAAGTTTTCAAGCCTCCAATGTCATAATGGCCAAGTCCTTGCTCTCAGGCTCTCCCCAATATTATCCCAATGGAAGGATAGAATGACTAATTTAAAAACTCATTAAAGGATAGAAATTTGCATTTGTCTCTGTGTCCACATTTCCATTCTGCTGATCTGTACAGAAGTGGTCCTAGCATTCAGTCCTATCAGTTGCAGTGCTTCACCGGAATGGAACAACTCACAGTGGTTAGGTCGACATACATAGGTGGCTGTGGCTGGGTGGGTGCAGCTGGGTTGGTGCAGCTTGCGGGCATCGCCAGATGGGCATGGCTGGGTGGGCATGGCTGGGTGAGTGCAATGTGTGGGCTTGGCTGGGTTGGCACGGAACAAACTGCACCGGCTAACTGAATGTGTAATTCAGCATCCCACCAGCTCCTGCACACACATACACACACACACACCATTTCGAGCTTGGGGACTTGCCTCATTCTAGCATCACAAATTAGCAGTAAGATGCAGATCATGGACAGAAGGGAATAGCTAAGAGCCATCACAGGACATTTAAAGTTTGGTCTGGAGTTTGCAAAGGGAGTTACTGCTAATCAAGGTAGGGAAGGAAAATAGTTTATAAAAGTTCCCAAGCTCAGAATGGTGTGTGTGCATGTATGCACAGCATGCCAAAGAAGAGACTGGAAGCTTCCTAACATGGATGCAGATAAAAGTCCCCAAAATCAGAATGGGGTGTGTGTCCGCATACATGAGCATCCAGCACGCCAAAGGAAAGGTTCTTCCCCCAAGCTGGCGCAATTGGCAGCTTCCCAGCACAGATGGAAATAAAAGTCCCTAAAGTCAGAATGGTATTTCTGTCTGTACCTGTGTGTACACATAGACAGTATGCTAAAGGAGAAGTCCTTCTCGCCAAACCTGGGCATAATTGGCAAGTTCCCAGCATTGATGCAGATAAAAATCTGCAAACGTGGAATGGGGTAGCTATGTGCGGGCAATTCAGGAAGGTGAGGAGCTGGTGGGGTGCCAATTCTCCTCACATTCAGGAAGCCAGTGCAACTCGTTCTATGCTAACCCAGCCACACCCACTCATCCGCACCCATCCGGTCTCACCCACTCAGCCAGTCACCTGGTGGTGCTGAGCCAATGGCACCACACCCACTTGCCTACACCACCCAACCATGTAGTCAGTTGTGTCACTGTTCACCTGTTTGCACTCACCCATCCACACTGACCTGGCTACCATGAGTCATCCTAGACCCGTGCTTCATTTACTTTAAATTAGGCTTCACCCAAGGGTTGCAACTCTTTTGTCCTCAATCTACCAAATAGTTTGTTATGCATATTTCCAACCTCTTTAAATTGTATAGTCTGTTAAAGAGGCTATTAAAAATAGAGTCCCCAAGCTCACTTGAAACATTGGCAACTGAACCATTTAAGGAAGATAAATTATTATAGCAAATAGCACCTGCATGAGGCACCATACCTGTTCCTGCTTGAGTATCCTATTCTCCATGATGTTCTGGTTGGACAATGACACAACAGGACGTTCTCCTGTGTAGAAACCTTCATCCTCAAGAAACCGTGGTTGCCTATTTTCAGGCATCTTCAGAGAAGGAGGCACTAGAAAGAAGATACAATATGTGAAGAAAGGTAGCAATATGTGAGAACAACCTTGAGGGAAGCAGGAATGAGATGCTACCTAGGAAACCGTCAGACAAGAGTGGAGAGAAAGGAACCCATAGCTGCTTAATGTCAGAGAAAGAAACTTAGGAAAGATGTCCTAAATTGATCAGGCTGTAAAGAAATAGTAGATTTGTACTTTTAGACTTACAAGGTTTTGTTAATATAGCCATATAAGAGTATAATTAGCTCATCTGCTCATGTTTCCTGTCTGGTTTACCTGGAAGGATTGACAGACAGAGATGCTTAACACTACTACTACTACTACTACTACTACTACTACTACTACTACTATTACATTCCCTGGACAAATAATTGCAGGGTTTTTTGGCAAGACTTTTGGAAGCAACTTGCCCTGGCTTTCTTCCTGGAGCTGACAGGGATTGGCCCAAAATCATCCAGCTGTTTTTGTTTCTAAAGTGGGTCTAGAACTGACTCTCCTGGTTTCCAGCTTGGTGTCTTAACCACTAGACAAATTATCTCTTATTACCATATTTTTCAGACTATAAGATGCTCCGAAGTATAAGGTGCACCTAGCTTTTGGGAAAGAAAAGGGGGATGGAACGGGCCAAAAACAGGATGCGCGGAAGCCGAAAACGGGATGCGCGGAGGCGGTGATAGTCGGCAGCAGCGATGGGCAGCAACAGCGATCCCTGAAGCCTGGAACAGCTGATAGGCGGTATTCTGGGAGGGTGATCCAATCACCAATCAGCTGCTTGTGCTAAATCAGGCTGTGCTGATGCTGACCAGGCTGTTTGCTGCAAGGAGGTAAATTGCTGGGAGGCAGAGGCCGAAGGGTAGGGGCCAGCGGGTAGGTGGGGCTTTGGCAACATTCACTGTATAAGATGCACAAACATTTCCACCCACTTTTTTGGGGGGTAAAGTGCGTCTTATACACCGAAAAATATGGTAATTAGTATTCATTAATTGTTTTTATATTAAGATTCTAGATAGACATATTATTTTGCTTTTTGTTTGTTTTGTTCTCTATTTGCTTTATTGTTTTAGTGAATTATAATCCAAGATGATTTTGGAACAAATGGATAGAAGAGAGTCAAGTATGTTACCTTGACATCTAAAAATGAATGAAAGAAACCATTCAGAAGTCTGCAACTGTGGTGTTCAAAATAAAACTAAGGAGAAATCTTTAACAGTTTTGAATAGTTATTTACAACTCTAACTTAAAACATGGGCAGAAGCCAAGTGGGAAAAAAATACCATAGATATCAAAAATTTTGAGATCTTTTTGAAGCAATTACCAACTGTAATATAATACCTTTAGTAAGACAAATTAACTACCCATAATATGCAAGCTTTTCTTAAATATTCTTCAGAATACATTTTAACCAAGAAAAAAAGAGAGGGGAGAAGAAAAAGGAAAACATTAAATATAATAGTTCCCCAGTAATGATTTTTAACAACCTCATGATCAAATGGAAGAGGTGTTATGAAGACTTAATTGGATTTCAGAAACACATATTGCAATTAACAAGCAAGAACTGTTCTTCTCTTGAAAATTTAAAACATTTTATACTTATCAGTAGTGGGTTTCAAATCCCGGCACTACCGGTTTGCTATCGGTAGCACGTGGGCGCTTGCTTTGTGAGCGTGCTGCACTGCTGTGCATGTGCAGAGTGTTTTTGATGATGTCTGGGCAGGTGGGTGGAGGCTCCTGCAACTGCTGCTACCGGTTCGCCCGAACAAGGGCAAACTGGGAGCAACCCACCACTGCCTACTATGATTATTCATAGTGAATTACAGCATACAAAACAAAATTGTACTGGTTTATCTAGTTCATATAAATTACATCAGACTTGCTCAAATAAGTACCTTCCAAATATTATCATTCCCAGTGACTGCAATGGAATTCTAGGATTTGTATTCTCTATAAGTAGAGAACATTAGGTTGGGAAAAGCTGGTCTCTTGAATAGGTTATTGGCAATTTGAGAGAAATATATTAGCCCTATCTGTAACTGATGGGCACTGCATCCACCATATTTTCCTACAAAATATATATTTGGTTTTCCATAGCAATTTCTAGTCTTGGTTTTGAATACATATATACAATTTTCAAAGCTGATGTGAAACTATAGGAAAAAAACTGAAATGTGAGAAAAACTGAAATAGATACAATACTTATTTTTGGTGCTCACCAGAGACGCAAAGGTACTTTATGCATTATAAAATGTATTCAGTTCACAGAAGCGCATTAGAATAATAAAATCAAAAAGTAAAACTTACTCAGATAAAAATTAAAAATGCATTGATTGAATCTACTTTACAATGCTTTTGTCAAAATTCCGACTGACAAACCCAACCAAGCCAGCACTCCGAAACAATTGATCTCTTTAACAATTGTTTTATTGAGTACATCATTTCTTCATTTTGGATCACAATTTCAATCTTTACAGCACTCCGGCCCTGTAGCGATTTTAAAAGGGGTGAGCCCCGTGCTCCTGTGCACCACTTTATTGTAGGCAACCTCAGCGAACGGCAGACAGTCTTCCCAGTTAGATTGCTGATAGTTGACATGGCAATACTGGTACTCTTCTATCATGGCATTCACTCGTTCTACGGCCCCATTTGTGCTCAGATGAAATGCAGAGCTAAGACCATATGAGGACCCTATTAGACTTACAAACCTCTTCCAGAACTTAGTGGTGAATTGGACACACGCATACACCAGTCTGAAATGATTTGTTTCAACAACCTGTGCAGTTGGTAAATGTGTTGAAGGAGCATCTTAGCTGGCCTCTGGTTGGGAGGCTCAAGCAAGTGATGAAGTAAGCTTGCTTGGAAAATAAGTCTATTACTGCCCAAATCACAGTTTTTCCTTCACTCTCTGGGAGCTCAACTATGCAGTTCATCATGATCTCTTCCCAGGGCCAGATTGATTCCACCACTTGCTGCAGTAGGTCTAGGCTCTTCCCTGGTCTCTTTTTCATTGTTGCACACACTACATAACTTTTTGCATAGCTTTCTATGTCCCTTTTCATTCCTGGGCACCAGAATTGTCTTTTGGCTAAATACAAAGTCTTTGGAACCCAAAGTGGCCAGCTTGCTTGATCTCATGGCTCCACTGCAAGAACCTATGAGAACTCATAGGTTCTCAGGAACATACAGTATGTCTCCCTTCCATGCCAGTCCATCTTTTGATATTAGTTTACTTCCAGGGGCGTCAAACCAGTTATCAGACTGTAACTCCCTCCTTATCTGTTAAGTCAGATCGCAACTGCCAATCTTTTCACCTGCTGCCTTGTGATCGCCTATGCTGCTCATTGATTTGTGTGTGTGTGTGTGTGTGTGTGTGTGTGTGTGTGTGTGTGATTGCATTCACTACTTCTCTGTTGCTCTTGTACTGCAGCATGCGGGACAAGGCATCAGCTAGAAAGTACTTCCCCCCTGGTATGTATTTCAGTTTGAAATCGAATCGATTAAAGTACTGTGCCTACCAGACTTGTTTCAGAGAGAGTTTCTGGGGGATTCTCAGTGCTTCCAAATTCTTATCATCAGTCCATACCTCGAAAGGCACTTTACTCCCTTTGAGTAGTTGCTGTTGTGGTCTGCCAGTGGCCAGCAGAGCTGGCAGCAGATTCGGAAAGTGAGGAGGTTGGGGAGGAACGTGGGCCAGTCCTGGAGTCTGGGGAAGACTCGGACAAGGGCTCTGCGTCGGAGACAAGAGAGGGGGCAGGGCCATCTGGTAGTTATGTGCTGCCTCCGGAGCCTCAGAATCTGATATCAGCGAGGCAGAAGAAAAGGGGGAGCCTGTTCCCATTGCGCACATGCACAGAGCTGCCAGGAAGCAAGAACAGTTAAGACAAAAGGGATGACTCAGGAGTAAGTTTTGGAGATGACTGGCCCCTTCCATAAGACATAAGAGAGGAGCAAATGGACGTGAGCCTTGGCAGAAGCAATTTGTGCATTCTGGTCAGTTCAAACTCTGAGAAGGTCCATTTGACTCTGTGCTCCATTTGGCCTTGCAAAACTAATTGGCAATTAGGTCTCTGGCAGTGTTTCAAGGGAAATGAAGGTGGGTGCTTATCAGCATTACCTTGAAAGACTGTGGCAGACATCTGTTGGACTCTTCACAGAATGTCTGTGAATTATTATGAATTAAGAGCCTTGGTGGCACTGTTAACACCAGCTGCCTGCAATTAATGCAAGTTCAAATCTCACCAGGCTCAAGGTTGACTCAGCCTTCCATCCTTTCAAGGTAGGTAAAATGAGGACCCAGTTTGTGGGGGCAATAAGCTGACTTTGTATAAAAAAAGAACACCGCTTTGGGGGGGCGAAAGCCCTACTAAGCAGGTATATACAAAAGTAAGAAGGCTATTGCTTAACGCATTGTAAGCCACCCTGAGTCTCCGGAAAAGGGCGGCATATAAATCGAACCAACCAACCAACCAACCAACCAACCAATCAATCAATCAATCAATCAATAATACAGGCTGTGAATGACCATAATTCACAGCCATTTAAATAAAAAAAAATGTTTTTTGGGACTAAGCCTGTGATTTAAGTTTTCTCAGGGCGCCTAGGTCAAAACACTTGCCACCAAGTAAATAGAATTCACTACTTCTCCATTGCTCTTGTGCTGCAGCATGCGGGACAAGGCATTAGCCAGAAAGTACTTCCCCCATGGTATGTATTTCAGTTTGAAGCTGAATTGATTAAAGCACTGTGCCCACCGGACTTGTTTCGGGGAGGGCTTCAGGGGGATTCTCAGAGAGGTATGGTCACTCTTTACCTCGAAAGGCACTTTACTCCCTTTGAGGAATTGCCACCAGGTACGTAACGCCCACCTTCTCCCAGTGTGAGAGAAGGAAGCTTTCACGTCCTTCTCCTTAGAGACACTGCCCATAGTCTATAAGTCTCAGTGAGCTTTTGGGAGGTGTAAGTGCATGGTTGCAACTTTCCTTCTTGGTTTTTCTGGAGGAGTACTGCCCCAACAGCCATGTCACTGGCATTCACTTGGATAATGAAGGGCTCCTCAGGTTAAGGTGTTTTAGGACTGGTTCCTCTGCAAACAATCTGTTCAATTCCCCCTGGCACTCCATTGTCCAGTTCAGTGGCTGGCTCAGTTGAGGCTTCTCTTCCCCTCCCCGTCTTTAGCAGCTCGGTGATCAGCAGAACTATTTTGGCAAAAGAGGGGATGAATTGCCTGTAAATGTTCATGAACCCTAGGAAACTCTGTAACTGCTTCCAGGTTCGAGGGGCCTGCCACCCTAATATGGCTTTTACCTTCCCCGGGTCCATCTATATTCCCTCACTACTTGGTAGACCAGATAGCATAGGCAGGCCTTTGAAACTCACATTTGGACAGTTTGGTGCACAGGTTTCTCTTTATGAGTTTCTTGAGGATCTGGCGCACTACTTTGATGTACTCCTCCATTGTCTCCATGTAAATAAAGGTATCATCAAGGTACACCAGGACCCCTTTGTACAGGTGATCATGCAGCATCTCATTAATTATTTGCACTAACACTGTGGGGGCTCCTTGGAGCCCAAACAGCATTATGTTAAACTGGTAGCTAATAGGCAGTTGAAGGCAGTTTTCCATTTGTCACCCTCCTTGATCCTCACCCTGTAGTACACCTCCCTCAAGTCCAGCTTCATAAAAATCTTCCCCATAGCCAAGTGGCCCACCATGTCCTTCATTAGGGAAAGGGAGTACATGTTTTCCATACCCTGCTTATTCCCCTAAAGTCCATGCATAGCCTCAATGACCCATCCTTCTCCTTAAATAGTCACTACATGAGATTTGGCTGGTTGTATGAAACCCTGGGCTAGGTTCTTACCAATGTAATTCCTTAGTTTCTCCATTTCTTTTGGGGTCATGTAGTACACCTTTGGCTTGGGGAGTTTCGCTCCTGGCAGGATTTTGATAGTGCAGTCGGTGGGACCGGGGGGGGGGGGTGTAGGACATCACATTCCTTCTTGCTGAACATCTCCCCCAGGTCTCTGTACTCTTTGGGGATGGGCAGAGTCCCTGGTGACTGCTCAGAAGCAGCCATCAAGTGTTCAGGCTTTCTTTCTTTGACCTTCGGCCTCTCCAACCCTTTGCTCAGGTTCCCCGATTGGGGGTGTCCTCTCCCCAGAGCCTTTCTTCTCTCTCTCTTCTTCCACCATATGGTAGGGCCTCATTTCTCTAGCCAGGATCACTTCCTCCATTATTTTTGGTGCCACAACAAACCAGATGGCTTCTCAGTGCTGCCCTATCTCTAGCTGCACTGGCTCTGTTAGATGTGTTGCCGGGGTACTCCCTATTAGTGAGCCGTCCATCTGCTTAAACTTCATGGATAAGCAAGCTTATTTAGCACCAGGTGCAGCATGAGTCTATGAGGGCTTTTGTCTCTCCCCAGGCTCCCAACTTCAACACCACAATCCTCGCTGAGATTGATAAGGGGTGGATGTCTCCACTTATTTATTTTTTTTTAATAAAAGGTTTTTATTTTCTGATCAAACAAGTATACAATATAAACAATCATTCAAACTATCATCAAGAAAAAGAAAAAAAAAATCAATCCTTGGTAAACTCAATCTTCAACCCCTCCTCACCACCCCCCACCCCCGACTTCCCAGAACAAAAACAGGGCATAGATTTCACCAAACATTCGCTAAAATAAACTAGCTAACTGCAAGATTTAATAACTCCCAAGACCCCTTAACTCCCCTTTTACAATTTCATCAACCTCCCTTTTTATAGACTCAAAGTAGCATGTAATCCAATAACTCTAAGAGTTTTAAAACCATTAACAAATATTAAACATTCAAACCTAAAAACATTTTCCCCCTCCTACTTTTCTCAAAGTTCAGATATTTTGAAATCTCATAACAAAAAATAAACCTTAGATATTCACTAATTAAATTTCTACATTTTTTAAATTTCTAAATTTCCCCCCTTCATTATTCCTCCCTCCAACTTTTAAATTTTTTAAAAGATAATCATCAACATAATTAACCATTAGTACATAAACTAGAAAACCAAAAAGGATTAATCAACCATTAATGCATCATATTTAAAAATCAATATTTAACTTTATACTTTTTCCCCCTCAGTAGTTATAACACCTAAAACATGATCATTTTTAACCATAAGTAGAACAACTGCAAAACCAAAAGAAAAGGTTAATCTTCCATTCTTGCTTTCTTATTTTGAAATCTCATAACAAAAAATAAACCTTAGGTATTCACTAATTAAATTTCTACATTTTTTAAGTTTCTAAATTTCCCCCCTTCATTATTCCTCCCTCCAACTTTTAAAATTTTGAAAGATAATCATCAACATAATTAACCATTAATACATAAACTAGAAAACCAAAAGGGATTAATCAACCATTAATACATCATATTTAAAAATCAATATTTAACTTTATACTTTTTCCCCCTCAGTAGGGGAAAAATCATTTTTAACCATGAGTAGAACAACTACAAAGCCAAAAGAAAAGGTTAATCTTCCATTCTTGCTTTCTTTTTATATTTTTTCCAGTCTTTCTGCATCCCTCCTACTTCTATTTTGAGGAGGTTTTTCATTTTAATTTGAGGTTGATGTAACTGCAAAGATTGTCCCCTTTTTGAGAAAATTTCCTCTGATTTAGAGCCCCCAAATCGCCTCTTCATGCTTATATAAATCAGTTCATTCCTTCGTCTGTAAAACCAAAGTTTGTCAAGAGTTTGTGAAAAAAAGTTCAGTTGTTTCTTTTCTATTAAATGTATAAATGCCACTGGCAAATCTCCTTCATCTTCTGAAACTTCGAAAGTCTGGTCATTTACTACTTTTTTCCAAACCAAGTCATAATTTTGAAAGATTCTATCAATTTTTCCGAAAAGAGCAGAGAATAAGCTCGAAAATTCTTGAGAAGATTCTTCCACCCTCTCTGCTGCAATCAGAATATCTCCTGAATTGTCATCATGCTCCGTAGTTGTCTCCTCAGTCATTTCTGTTGTTATCCCTTTAAGAATTGCTATTTGATTACTTATAGCTGCAGTATGATTATTCATGGCTTCTTTTATAAATTCTGTAAATTCTGCATCAAAATCCTTATAACTCTGTAAATCAGACAACTGTTTCGTTTCTGACACCTCCAAATAGCTTCCAGCACTTTCAAGATCTCCTTTCTTAGAAGCCATTTTATTTTAAAAAGATTTTCTTTCTTCCCACAACCATAAAATCATAAAGTCAGAGCCATCCTTTTGAGCAGCTTTCAGCAATTTCTTTATAAATCACCAAACGAAATAATCTTTTCCCAAACAGCTCTTCAAAATCTATTCCAGCAACTTAAAGCCAGTCTCTGAGCACGAGTCTATTAGCGAAGACTTTCCTTTCTAACTTTCAGTTTTAAAATCGCAACAAAGAAACGCCATCTTAACTTCCAGCTCAGAAAATCCAATTAGAAACATTGTATCCCCGGAGTTAAGTATTATACTTGCAAAAAGCTTGTCCTCCTGCTTCTGTTCCGCCTGCTTTTTTGAAATCATTTAATCTTGTTTGACAGCAGAAATTGGACGCAACGCCTAGCTCTGTAAAAAAAACAGAGTCCCCCCAGATCCGGAGCTTCAGTGGGCTGAACGGGGAGCTCTCGCCCTCCTAACCCCTGGAATTAATCCAGGGGTTTTCGGGGAGCTCTACCCTCACCCACCTGCTCTCCTCCCCTTCTTTTCCCGAAGGGGAGATTTTCAAGCCATTTGACAGCTGATTAACGCTGTCAGAATGGCTCAACGGAATCACGGGGGCGGCGGTCTAAAAAGACCGTCAATGGCGCTGCGGAGCCAACCCGGAAGTCCGTCTCCACTTATTGTCTGGTTGCTCTCCCCTTCGTCCTCACTCTGGTAAAGGACAGGCTGCTGGTCCTCCTCTATCAGAGTTCCCGCCCCCTCACTGCTGGGTGAGGAAACCTCTATGACCTGGAGCGCCACGCTCGACTTCTCTTGGCCCTTCTGTTCTGACTCCTTCAGCTTGATGGGGGTGGGGACCCTTGCTGCTGGTTGGAGAGCAGGTGCCAGACACTCAGCCGCACTATGGCCACACCAGAAGCACAAGATAGTTTTGCGCCTCGGGGCAGTTAGGGAGGCAGCTGCCAGGGCAAATGCTGTTCTCTGTCCAAATAGCTGTCATTCTTGGCTCCTCCTCGGTCTGGCTTTAGGGGCACCATGCTTCTTGTATTCCCTTATGTCAAGATCCACCACTGTTGCCATCTCGTACCAATCTTGCATCCAGTCAGGTATTCCCCGGGACAGGCAGGTAAGGAATAGTTCTTGGTTCAGGCCATCTCTGAAGTGCTAGACCAGCAGCTGCTCCAACCAGAGTCTCAACTTACCTGTGACTCTCCGGAACTCCTGAATGTACTCCGCCATTGGTTGGCTCCCTTGCCTTAGGGCCCATATGTCAGAGTTCCAAATAACACCCCCAACAAAAGAAGACTCCAAGGCTCGAGATTCCTCAAAGTTCCATTTTATTAGAGATGTCATATTGGCACATCTGGGAAAACCTGAATCTGAAACTTTCCAGGTTTTCCCCACCCAAGTGAAAGTTCAAGTCCCTGCCTAGCACCCACTTGTCCATCACATGGTCCAATCATGCACCATCCAAACTGGAGATACCTCCCAGTCACCCAACAAAGCGTCCTTGACTCTCTGAGAAAGGAATGTTATTTTGACTATATATCTCCCATACTCCATACAATCCCCCCTCCATTTTCCCACAGTAGAGAATGTGGCAGGCCTGAAGGCCCAACGTAAAAGATGGCTTCCAGGCATGACACATATCTCTGACTCTGTTTTCCAAATATGGGTCTCATCCTTGAACCTGGCCCTAAATTCCACTAGGAAGTCATTGATGTACGCCAGCTTTGGCACCTCTTCATTGTGGAGGCCCATCACCCACTTGCCCGTTTCCCTTTCAAGGTTCGCAATCATGGGGTAGGCTGGGGCATACAGGCCCAGGTGGAACCACACTTGGTTCAGGAAGAACGACAGCTTCCATTGAATGTGGCCTTTATTGGAGGGGTCCGCAGATGGAGGCAGAGACCCCTAGTGTCCAGGAAACTAGCCAAGCACCAGTGGGTGGGGTATGGCTGGACACCAGGTCACCCCAGATGGGGAGACAGCCTGCCAGTGGGTTTGCTGTCAAGTGTCGATCAGCGCTCGACACACATGAACAAGGGGAACAATCACAAACCTGGGGTAAAGGCTAGCATGACAGATAGAGGGTAACAACCTCGTGGACATGGGTGGAGACGGCGAATCACAGAAACAGCAGGAGAAGACTATGCCAGTGGGCGCCGCCGCCTCATGACATCAAACTGGATGGCGGCGCATGGGAGTCTGGCAGCGCGTTTGAATTGCCCGCCGAACAGCCGACAAGCCGAATACGGACACCTGGGTGTTGGGGGGTGTGACGCTGCTATAAGGAGATGCTGAGAGGTGCTCTCAGCGTTGACTTTACACTGTTTGCAGTCCGGCTTATTCTAAGAGCCACCTTGTAGTGAGCAATAAACCGAGTTTCAAACAGCAGCCAGCATCTGGAAGGTTTATCCGTTTCCGCACAGGCGGTTTAACAAGCCGAGACTTGCAGCCCAGTGGTGCTTCGCAGGACCCAGTCTCAGGAACTAGCTCTCTGCAGGGGTTGCTGCAGCCAGACTCGGGATCCAGCGAGGTGGGGGCAATGGGGCCAGACGAACCCTGACCTCGGCCAATGGCTCCATCCTCTGTGCCGGTTCCACTCTGTACATATCCAGGTGGATAAACATTTTCTTCAGCTGTTGCACCAATGGGCTGTGGCAGGCGGTAAGGTATCGCCACTCTGCATGCTCATACCACTCTGCTGTTCTCTTCACTCTCCACTTCATTGCCTGGGAGAATGATGTCTGAGGGGGAAACTTGGCTTCAGATGCCTTCGGTGCCCTCCTCTGCCAGACATCCTCTTCTGACAGAGGTTCCCAGTCACTATGGTTTCCTCCTGCACCACTTGTTGCTCGGTCTTCTCTACTTGAGCTTTCAGTCGGGCCACCATTACCTGGGCTCTGAAATCTGCTTGAGCCACCCCCTGGACTTCATTGGACCTGTGCCAGGTTTTGACACGGGTTCTCCCTTGTGCTCCATTTCAACCCCCTGGTAGACAGCCAGGGCTCAGGACCCCTGAGGGATTGCTTGCTAACTAAAGTCTCAGAAGTGAGTTGGTTTAATGTTAAGGTTCCGACTGATGAACCCAACCAAACCAGTACTCTGAGATGATCAGATCTCTTTAAGAACTGTTTTATTGAGTACATCATTTTGATATGCAGGAAAGCAAAACCAACTCTAATTAATTCCCACTGTTTTTGTATAATTAAAAGAATACATATTCCCCTACCTCAGTATCACAGGTCATTGTCCAATTAGGTGTTCTGGTATCTTTTGGGTTATTCACTCCTGTCTCTGGCCAGCACCTGTAGCGATGACCTTGGTTCCCACAGGACAATCTGTTGTTAATGTATGGTCTGACATTTCAAACCTCCCCCCCCCCCCATATTGTGTAGCAAGCTGAGAAATGAAAAGATGGCTGAGGCAGCATAGGTCCGTTTCTAAGTTGACAGCTTTATGAATGATGCTAAAAGCTATCAAGCTTCAATTTAACATCTTTTTCACTGTTGCTTGTTTTGAAGAAGCAGAGTTATGATAGTATAGAACAGAATACTTTATTCCTTGCGTGTCCTAGTGTGACTGGTGTCAGGGTTCCAAGTAACACCCCCAATGAAAGAAAACTCTAAGGCTTGAAATTCCTCAAAGCTACATTTTATTAGAGATATCATATTGGCACATCTGGGAAAACCCAAATCTGAAAGTTTCCAGGCTTTCCCCACCCAAAGAAAAGTTCAAGTCCCTACCCAACACCCACAAGCCCATCACATGATCCAATCAAAACTGTCCCAACTGGAGATGCCTCCCAGGTCCAGCCTCTCAGGTGCAAGGCAAGATGGCTTTGACTTTCTGAGTAAGGAATGTTATTATGACCAGTGCTGTGGAGTCGGAGTCGGAGTCGAGGAGTCGGAGTCGGAGGAAATTTTGGGTACCTGGAGTCGGAGTCGGAGTCGGCAAACAATGCACCGACTCCGACTCCGACTCCTACTAAATTTAGATTGGAATTTTAAAAAAAGCAAGTTTAAATGTCCCAATTCACAAAAAGTTATAATTAATGACTTCTCTACTGTAAGAATAAAGACCAATGCATGCAGTGCCTCACGTAACCGCAAAATGAACACGTTAAGTGACCGTGAAGAAGCATGCTTTTCATGTGCTTCACTATAAGGCACGCAACGCACAATTAGGAGTGGCAATACTTATACTTTCCATAGTGTTGTGTTCTGCTGTTACAGGGAACGCAGCGCCCATGGGTAACCTAGCCTCTCACTGATAAGGGATTAAGTAAATATGTTTTTTGCAGGACTAGAGACACTTGCATAAGTGAAGGGAATGGAGGGTCAATAGTTCAAGACTGAAGCTGTAAACCATTTATTGCCAATAAATAGTGGTGGGCGAGGGGCGGGCGACCCAGCAATTTAACAAATGGTTCGGTGGTTTTTTTGTAATTTTATTGGCCCACGGAGCTTCAGCATAGGCTAATTAGCCCTTGATTAGATCGGCTCCCGACCCCCAGCTGATTTGCTCTGAGCTGTTTTGCTCAGTGCTCTTTTGCTTGCTTGGAAAGACTGCAGATTTTTCCCCAAAAAATCTGGGCAGCCAGGGCCCCAAAAACAGATGCAATTTTGAAAAGACGTGCAGGAAAAGGAGCCATTTTGGATCAAACAACTCGCTGGGGAAGCACTTATTTAATGGTGAAGCATTTGCTTGAACTTAAAGACTTCATAGAAGAAATGGACAATGAAAATCTTGCATTAACTGCAAGCCAGTGGACACAAACAAAAGAGCTGGAGAACCTTCTTTCTCACCCCTTCACTGTCACCAAGAGGTTGCAATGTGATGATCTAACCCCGGGTAAATTCCTCTTGGAATGGAAGAGCCTGTTATATCGCCTGAACAAAAATGGAGGGTTAATAGCTGAGGGCATTGCATCTTCAATGATGAAGAGAGAGTCTTTTGCTGGAAAATGAAATCTTGTTAGCGGCTATTTATGTCGACCCAATGAGCCGACTTTTATTGAACAGTAAACAGATTGCTACTGGGAAAAAGGCCCTCTATGATGTAGCAGTTCGCATGAAGGGATTACGACCTGAAATACCTCCACAGGAGGATGGAGTTCTTTTAAGCAATAGTGGTAACTCAGAATCATCTTCTTCAAACGAAGAATTAGACTTTGATTCCTTCTTAGACAAAATGGAAGTTGCTAAAGGAAAGCGACGTCGCATAAGCGTTACAGAACCAGTAAATGTCCAAATAAAAAAATTCCAACAGGAGTTTTATAAAGCACTAAAAGAAGTTGAAAAGTATGATCGCTCATCAAAACTTACTGTTGAAGAAGCCATCCTTGTTTATCCAGAGATCGTTAGTGATGTGGCCAGAATAGTTACTGCAATGCCACCCACCCAAGTCAGTGTCGAAAGATTATTTTCAGCCCTAAAAATAATAAAGTCTGACTTAAGAGCCTCTATGAAAGAGGATCTGGCAGAGGCAATTCTCTTCCTTAGAACTCTACATTGAATTGATTTGCATTTGCTAAGCCTATAACTACATTTCAAGATTAATATAAACCATTTCTAGGTTTTACAGATTTTGTTTTTGGTTCATATAGATAAGCTTTGTTTTTGTTCTAAAACAACCAAATAATGTGGTTTGTATTTTTGAACTGGTAAAGTTCCTGTTCCTGATGTTTATGCCTGCTGCTACTATCCAGCAACTTGATTAATTAAATTAATAAAAAAAAATTAATAAAACTTTGTTGTTTTCATTGTGTTTGTCTTTTGCTTAAACTGTTCAATACAGTAGACTGTTGGCTTCCCAGCCAGTAGTCCTGTGGTAATGACATGTATGTTGCCTTTCTTTCCTTCAAGGAATGTATAAAATACATTCGCATATTAATACAGAGGAGTCGGAGTCGGGGAGTCGGAGTCGGAGTCGGAGTCGGAAGTACAAAAAACTGAGGAGTCGGAGTCGGAGTCGGAACATTTATCTCCCGACTCCACAGCTCTGATTATGACTATATATCAACCATGCTCCATACAATCCCCCCTCCCAATTTCCCACAGTAGTAAATATGGCAGGCCTGAAGGATGGCTTCCAGGTCTGACAGGCCGCCACCCCCCCTGGTCAGAAAGTGTGTCCTGAAACGAGAGTAGCATAGTGGTTAAGCATCCGATATACTAACCACCTCTCCCTCCCCCAGGGGGACCCTTTGGCTTGTCAGGGAACGTATCATGAAATTGTTTCATGTCTGTCTGCCTTAACATTCCAGCTCTTAACCCAAGTAGCTTCAGACAAAGGGTACCCTTTCCAATGTACTAAATATTGCACCTCTATGCAGCCTAGAGTCTAAAATCTTTTTTACTTTGTAATGGGTTTCCCCTTGCACTATAATAGGCTTGGGAGGTACTTGAGCTTGTGGCCTTAACTTGGAACTGGTAGCAGGCTTCAGTAAACTAGGGGATTGAAGAGATCAGTGTTTATGTTTGTTTTTTGTATGCCTTGGCAGCCTCCACTATTGCATTTTTGGTGTTCTCCCAGCCTTTCCTCAGCGACTCCATCCACTCATTTACGATCATAGAGGAGGGGAGGCTCCCTGGGCAGTTCAGGCATGGGTACAAAGTCTATGCCACTGGTGACCTGGAAGGGGGTCAATCCAGTGCTACTGTGCACAGAATTGTGGTAAGCCACTTCCACAAAAGGCAGTAGGTCGGCCCGTTTTCCTGCTGGTAATCCACATAGCATCTGATATATTGTTCCACCACTGTATTCGCTTGTTCTGCCACTTTGTTCGTACTCAGATGGAAAGCCGAGCTAAGTCCTTGTGTGAATCTGACTGATTTCAGGAATTCTCTCAAAAATTTTGCTCTAATTGGACCCCTCGATCCGAGATGACTCAACGCGGTATTCCATGCAGTTGGTAGATTTGTTTGATGAACATCTTCACCAATTTTTTACTGGGTGGTAATCCCAAACAAGCTGTGGGCTTGTTTTGAAAACAGGTCAATCTCTGTCCAAATAACTGTATTCCCCCCCACTCTCTGGAAACTCAACTATAAAATCTATTGCAATTTCTTCCCAAGGTCTGCTGGGGCTTGCCACTTGTTGGAGGAGTCCAGGAGACTTTCCTGATCTCATTTTCATGGCTGCACATAATAATAATAATAACAACAACAATTTTATTTCTATACCGCCCTTCTCCCGAAGGACTCAGGGCGGTGTACAGCCTATTTAAAAACACAAGACAAAACATCAATTAAAAATTTAAAATAATTAAATAAATTTGGCTCAATTTAAAACCCCACAAATTTAAAATACCCCAATTTAAAATTATTATGTTGATACCCCAGCCTGGCGGAACAACAGGGTCTTCAGTGCGCAGTGAAACACCCGGAGGTGTGGCACAGCTTTTCACGTAATCCTCTACATCCACCTTCATTTTGGGCCACCAAAACTGTCTCCTGGCCAAATTCAGGGTTTTCAAGAATCTGAAGTGGCCACCCAGCTTGGAATCGTGGCTGTGCTGTAATATTTCCAGCTTCAAGCTGGCAAGGACATATAGTTTTGAGCCCTTCCAAGCCAGTCCATCTCTCATAATCAAGATGTCCCCATTGTCTATGAACCATGGGTTGGGTGGGAGTGCTGCCTTCAGCTTGTCCCAGCTGGGGTCTGGTTGTTGTCTGATTTGACCCCTGGTGGTGACTTGTGCGGCTGATTGCGAGGGTGGAATGATGGCGTGGATGACTTCTTCCCTGTGGCTATCAAATTGGGGCTGTCTCGATAGGGCATCTGCTAGTAGATTTTTTCCGCTGGGATGTACTTGAAATCAAATTTAAACTGCCTGAAGTATTGCGCTCAGCAGATTTGTTTGGGAGAGAAGTTTCCTAGGGGTTTTTAGAGCTTTGAGGTTTTTGTGATCAGTTCATACCTTGAAGGGCACTTTACCCACTTCTAGGAAATGCCTCCAGGAGAGGAGAGCCCAGTGGATTGCATAGGCTTCTTTCTCCCAGATGGCCCACCTCCTTTCAGTGTTGGTGAGTTTCTTGGACACATAGGCACAGGGTAAAAGCTGCCTCTGTGGGTCTTTTTGTAGTACAGCTGCCACGGCCACATCGCTGGCATCGCTGGCAGATTTGCCAGTCTGGGTCTGGGTGCTGGAGAATCGGTTCTTCAGCAAAGAGTCATTTTAATTTTTTTTTCCATTTTAAAAACAAACTTTATTAGATTAAAAAAAATAAAATTGTATAAAACATTCACAACCTTAAAATACAATCAACAATATCAACAAACAACAAAGTATATATAATGTATATAAGTACACATATATACAAAAACCTATTTTCCCTTTTTTCCTTAATGACGGTGTATAATTATTACTTTTAATTTCTTACTAAATTTTGACTTTACCTTCTTTTCCATTGGTTTATCCACTCATACCAACTGTCCCATATCTTAAAATACTGTGAATCTTCCTTCTCTTTCAATTTCAACGTTAGTCTATCCATTTCTGCACATGTGTAAATTTTTTGAATTATTTGCTGCTCCGTTGGCAATTGATTTGTTTTCCAGACTTGTACTAAAGCTAACCTAGCTGCCGTAATTATATGTAATATTAGGTACTTTTTTTCCTTTCTAATGTTTTGTTTAAACATTCCTAACAAAAAAAATTCTGGTTCTAACTCAATATCCTCCGCAATTATTTCTGATATCCAAAATTTTATTTTTATCCAATATTTCTTAATTTTTGGGCAAAGCCACCAGACATGAAAGAAGGTTCCCTGTGCGTGCTTGCATTTTCAACACGTTGGATTAAGATTTACATACATCCTTGCCAATCTCGCAGGGGCTAGATACCATCTGTACTACATCTTGTAGTGGTTCTCCTTATATGCTACGGATTTTGTTCTTCTATAGTTGGTTTCCCATATCCTTTCCCATTCTTCCAATTGTATATTTTTGCCAATATTCCTTGCCCAAGCTATCATTTGTCCTTTAACTAAATTTTCTGCTAGGTCGAATTCTAATAAGTATTTGTAAATCTTTGAAATAAAATTTCCATCTTTAGTTCCTAATAATTTGTCTAGTCTGTTGGGATTTATGTCGATTCCTCCTTCCTCATTGTCTTTCTTGTATCTAGTATTTGTAGGTAGGGCCACCAATCTATTTCTATGCCTTGTTCCCTGAGTTCCTGCCATGTTTTTAATCTTCCTTGGGGGTCCAGTAGTTCTTTATAACTTATTAATTTATGGGGGGGCTAGTGTGTTGGGGTGCGTTGCCGCCTCCAATGCAGATATCCAGCCGGGAACCTTCATATAATGTTTATTTTTAATTTTGAACCAAATGCCAATCAGTGAATTTCTTATTATGTGGTTTTTAAAATGTTTATAGGTTTTGTTCCCGGCGTTCCACAAGAAGGCATGCCACCCCTTTAACAAATTGTGGCCTTCCAATTTTAATAGTCTGTAATTCTCCAAATTGACCCACTCCTTAATCCATGTTACACTCGCTGCCTTATAATATTTTTCCCACGCTGGTAGGCCAAAACCCCCTCTAGATCTATCAACCTGTAATATATTTAAATTTATTCTTGGTTTTTTCCCCTCCCATACGAATTTTGATGTTATTTTATTCAAATTTGTAAAAAAGTTTTTCTCTAATTTAACTGGAATAGTTTGAAATAAGTAGAGGAGCCTCGGGAGTATATTCATCTTAATCGCCCCAATTCTTCCTAACAATGATAACTTTAGTTTCCATCTTTCTAAATCATTTTTAATTTGTTGTACTAATTCTCCATAATTATCTTTTATAGCCACATTCCCAGTTGTCAGATTAATACCTAAATATTTTATCCTCTTAACTACTTGTAATCCTGATTGTTTTTCTAACTCTTCTATTTGTTTTGCTGTTAAATTTTTAGTTAATATTTTAGTTTTATCCTTATTGACTTTTAAACCTGCCACCTTACCAAATTTCTCTATTTCCTCTGTTAATTTTAATTCTGTTTCTAATGGATCCTCTATGAAGAATACAAGGCCATCAGCAAACGCTTGGACCTTGTATTCTTCTCCTTTAACCTTGAGTCCTTTTATATATATATATATATATATATATATATATATATATATATATATATATATATATATATATATATATATATATATATATATATATATATTATTGAAAAAGTTTTATTAGTAAAACAAACACAATTTCCCCACAACCCTCCCACCCAACCCCCCTCCCCCTCCCCGACTTCCCAGAGCAGAACACAAGGTATTTCTATTAACTTTTAACAATAAACTAAATTGCTTAACCAATCATTAAACTAACACCCCTTAAAAAAAAAATTCTTAACCCCCCCATAGATAAAATCCTACTTCTTAGACATAATACTTCTAATATCACTTATATAGCGCTTATACAGTTAAAAGAAATCATTCATAAGCTATTTGATATTTTTTAGTCTGATACTTATTTTGAATATAATCACTCCATCTTCTCCAGTCCTGTATATACCTTTCTTGTGTGTGATCCTTCAAATATGCTGAAATTTTAGCCATTTCAGCTAAATTAGTTACTTTCAATATCCAGTCATCAATAGTAGGCAAAAAATCCTTCTTCCAATGTTGTGCTATCAACAATCTTGCTGCTGTTATCAAGTTCAAAATCAGTTTAGTCTCTGCAACTGTACAGTCCGTAGTTATACCCAGTAAAAACAACTGTGGAGTAAATTTCAGTCTTTTTTTAAAAATATTCTGCAAATCTTTATCCAAAATGCTTTGATTTTTCTACAAGTCCACCATATATGATAATAAGTTGCATCATCACAGTCACATCTTCAACATTTAGCTTGCACATTAGGATACATACATGATAATTTTTTGGGATCTAAGTGCCATCTATAAAACATTTTATAAAAGTTTTCTCTTAAATTTTGTGCTTGTGTAAATTTCACATTTCTAGTCCAAATCTTTTCCCAAGTCTCCATCATTACTGGCTCTTGAAAATTTTGTGCCCATTTAATCATGCAATCTTTAACCAGTTCCGTCTCGGAGTCTATTTCCAATAAAGCATTATACAACCTTTTAACTGCTTGTGTTTTTTGGACTCGTTGGGTTGAATCTTGAGGCTGTCGTGCCAGATGCTGTTTGTAAGTGGCTCTTGTCAATCGTTGATCTTTTGGAAATTCTATCATCTTTAATGACTCAAGGGTTGGTGGTGGATCCCCACTCAACAATAAATCTTCTTCCAAATTAGCTCCTCCAGCTAAAGCTTGAGCATAGGTTTGTGGTTGCCCTCCATCTTTCTCCTGTTGTATCATTTCCAATTGTTTTCTAGCACCCCCTGGTGAGGGTGGCCGTCCAGCCTTTAAGACATTGGCATAAAAATCTTTTGCCTTTCCAACTGTGTTTAAGCGATATCTTTGCCCAGCGTATGTCACTATTATCCCAAATGGGACGTCCCATCTGTACTGGAGCTGCTCGTTTCTTAATTCGTTCACCAAAAAACCAAACTGCTTTCTGTCTCTTAACATTTTAGGAGGAAGCTCTTTCAGGACCACCAGCTCTTGTCCATCCACTTTAATCTTGTTTCTGTAAGAAGCTTGCAAAATATCACTTCTAATTCTCCTTGTTATGAAATAGATCACCACATCTCTTGGTAGCTGCTTTTGTTTTGCCAGCCAGGAATTAACCCTATAGATTTTGTCCATTTGAATTGCCACATCCTCTGGCCTTTCTGAAATCAGCTCTGCTAAAGCATTGGAACAAATATCTTTTAAGTTTTCACCACTCTTTTCTTTCAAACCTCTCAGTCTCAGGGCAAATTCCATTGATCTGTATTGTAGCATAACCATTTCATCATCCACTTTCTCTGTTTGTATCATAACCTCTCCTAATTTAGTTGCTAGCTCCAAATTAGCTTCATCAACTTCCCGTACTCTCTCCTCAATCTTTAACATATGATTAGCCAGTCCTGAAACTGCAAAGACAATGTCATCTCTTATTGCATCATGTTTTTCCTCCACCACATCTTTAATTTTCTTTAACTCCTCCGAGAATTCTTTCATCATTTCTGCCTGATTATTCAAGGCACCCATTATAAATTCTTTAAGGTCTTGTGACTGTGTATCAGCCGGAAGTTGTTGTTTTTGAGTCACTACAGGGGAACCTCCTCCCCTTTTAGAAGTTGGTGGCTTTAGTTGTTTAGCAGCCATTTTATTTTAAAATGAGTTTTTCCCTTTCACAGCCACAAAGTCTTATAAACAGTCTTACAGTGTTTATTTCAGAGTTTTTCAGAATAAACAATCCTCTCTCCAATCTGTTCTCAGTTCCGAGCAATTTTCTCTTCAAGCAGAAGACTCTTAACAAGCAGTTTCCCTTTAACTTTCACTTTCCCTTTCGCCCATAACAAAGGTTTCCTCTCCAGCCTCCAGCTCAGGAAAGTTCCGTTTGCAACAATGTATTCACGGAGTTAAGCTCTGTTTCTTTTTAAGGCTTGCACTCTTGCTTCCGCTCTGTCTGCCTTGTTAGAAATAATTAAAACTCACTGTTTGCCGGCAGAATTGGACGCGACGTCTGGCTCTGGCTAGCAGAGGCACCAGCGATCCGGAGCAATGGGAGGGCTGAACTGGGGAGCTCTCACCCTCCGAGTCCCTGGGATTAATCCAGGGACTTTCGGGGAGCTCTACCCACCCCCTCCGACTCTCCTCTCCTTTGCCCGAAAGAGAGTTTTTTCAAACCGCCGGACAGCAGTTTAGCGCTGTCAGGGCGGTTTTGACAGATCGGGTGGCTGGCGGTCAATGGAGACCGTCCTCGACGTCCGCGGAGCCACCGGAAGTCGAGTCCTTTTATATTTTTGTTGAGTCTAATTCTTCTAAGTAGGTTTTCTAGCGTTAGAATAAAGAGTAGTGGTGAAAGTGGGCACCCTTGTCGTACTCCTCTACTTATTTCAAAAAAATTTGTTAGTTCCCCATTGACTAGTATCCTTGCTCTCTGTTTTGTGTATATTGAACTATCATCTTTTCGAATTTCTCCCCGAATTTCATATTCTTTATTTGTTGTGTCATGAATCTCCAGTTGACCCAATCAAACACTTTTTGTGCATCCAGGAAGATCAGGGCTACCTGTTTCTCTGGATGCACCTCATAGTATTCTATTACACTGATCACTGTCCTTATGTTGTTTTTAATTTGTCTTGCCGGCAGGAATCTGTTCTGGTCCGAATGTATTCTATGGTTTAATATTGTCTTTAATCTGTTTGCCATCAAATTCATACAAATCTTATAATCGGAATTTAGTAAAGAAATCGGCCTATAATTTTTTATCTGTGTTGTATCTGCCCCCTCCTTCGGGATTAGCGAGATATATGCCTCCTCCAAGATTCTGGTAGCTTTGCCTCTTTCAATGCCTCATTGTAGACCTCTAATAGTATCCAATTTAGTGATTCTGCTAAAATTTATATAATTCTACGGGTAACCCATCCGTTCCCGGGGTTTGTTTTTTTGTTTCCTAATTGTTGCCTGTACTTCCTCTATAGTAATCTCTCTATTGAGTATCTCTTCCTCTTCTTCAGTTACTACTGGCATTCTCTCCTCTTTTAAATATTGATCTATTTCTTCTGTTAGCACCTTATCCTGTGTGTACAAATCTTGAAAAAATTGGGTTACTATCTCTTTCTTCTTTTCTAGGTTCTGACATAACTTACCATCCTTATCCTGCAGTTGGTGAATTGTTCATTTCTCTCTTTCTTTTCCTAATTTGTAAGCCATCCACCTCCCTGGTTTGTTCGCCTGTTCAAATTGATTTTGTTTTAAAAATTTCATTGTATTGACATATTTTTCTTGCTCGAATAAATTCAATTTGTGTTTAGCTGCCATCCAATTAGTTCTTATTTGTTCATCCCCTGGCCTTTCCTGTAATTTCCCTTCCCAATTTTTGATCTCTTCTCGAATTTTATTATATTCATTTTCCTTCTCCTTTTTCCGTTTACTATTATAGGCTATTGTAAGCCTTTGTTGTATCCCACAGGTTTTGGAGGGATGTCTGATATTTATTGTTATCTTTAAAAAACCTTCAATTCTTTTTCTATCCTTTCAGTATACTCCTTTTCTTTCCTTATCTGAACATTCATCATCCATCTGCTCCTTCTCTTTCTTTGCCCTCTCCATTCTATTGTTATTGGATTATGATCAGCCCAGTCATTCGTCACAATCTCTACTGCTTCTATCTCCTGTATTAAACTCTTTGTAGCCCATGCCATGTCTATCCTTGACCAGGATTTGTGGGGGTTGGAATAATATGTGTACCTTTCCTCTTCTGGGTTATATAGTCTCCATATATCTACTAAATTTAGTTCTTCTGTTAAATTAAAAAATGTTTTTGGCAGCAAATTTTTCTTTTTTTTATTATTCTGATCGCTCTTATAATCCTTTTTTGGATCCACAATTGCGTTGAGGTCTCCCAACAGACATACATTTTCTATATTTTGTTCTATAATCTTTTCATGCAGTTTTCAATAAAATTCTTTTTGTTCGCTATTTGGCACATATACAACCACTAACAACACACTTTTACCTTTGACCTTTACTTCAATCATCAGAATTCTTCCTATCTTATCTGCATATTTTAAATTACTTTCTATCTCTTCATTAACAAAAGCTGCTATTCCTCTTTTCTTTTCGTCTGCTAAGGATACAAATAATTTCCCTAATTTTTTACATTGTAAAAATTTTTCATCTTGTTTTCTTATATGGGTTTCTTGAAGGCATACAATGTCTATTTTTTGTTTAATTAACTTCCTAAATATTTGATTTCTTTTAGCTGGCGAATTAAGTCCGTTTATTTTTTTTATTTTTTATTTTTATTTTTTTTAATTTGATTTATATGCCGCCCTTCTCCGGAGACTCAGGGCGGCTTACAATGTGCTAAGCAACATTGATGATATAATTTTAAGATTCTGGTCCATTCTTTAAAATTGGTCTTTTCCTTTTTTGTTCCTTTACTTCCTGTCCTTTTTCTTAGCCTGGTTTTGTGCTCTGGCGTTACTCCTTCTTCTTCTCAAATTTCCCCCTCTTCTTCTTTTTCTTTTTCCTTAATACTCTCCTCACATGGGGTTTCTTGATCTTCTCGTCTTTGCTTTGGCTTGTTTCTCTTTTCCAATTCTTCTCTTCTACCGTTTGTTTTTTCTAATTCTATCACCTGGTCATGTAGGGTTTGTGCCTTCTCTAAAGAATCGACTTTTATCTTTTTCCCCTGCCACGTAACCAACACTCCCTCCAGTATTATCCATCGAAATAATATTTGTTTTCTGTTTAGTAATGCCGTGAGGAATCCATAGTCTTTTCTCCATTCTCTAATTCTTTTTGGTATTTGTTTTAATGTTATGATTTCTTTCTGTTTATAATACATTGGTTCTTCTTTTGTTATTCTAAAGACAATGTCTCTGACTTTCCTCCGCACAAAGCGTACATGGACCTCCCTTGGCAATTTGTGTTATCTCGCGTAGTTCGTATGCTCTCTAAATACTTCATCCAGTTCATTGATAATCTTGTCTTTATCTCGTTGTAGAGCTTCCGCGATCATTTTGGCCATTTTTAGAGTTAGGTCATCATCTCTTTCTTCTCTCACATTTTGGAACCTTAGATAGAATGCCGCTCTCTCCATCTCTAACTGTGTCACCGTATTCTCAAGGTCTTTATTGAGGCCTGTCATTTTCTCATCCAAAAGTTCTAGCTTCTCTTCTGTTTGCTCTGTTTTTTTTCCTATGGCCGTGATCCTTTGGTCATTTTTTTGTATTATCTCTTGAATAGAGTCCATTTTTTAATCTAATTTTTGTATATCTTCTTTGACCGACTTTTTGACTTCATCCAGATCTCTCCTAGCTTCCTCATGGTTTTTAGACAAGCACTCTTGCATTTTTAACATATTTTCTTGTATTGTCGCTAATGTAGTCTGGACAGTCTGCATACTCATGGTGGAAGTTTGCTTATCGGTCGAGAACATCCCTTCTAAGGTCTTTTGTGTTGCTGGGGAAGCTGTTAATCCAATTGGTGTTGAAGTGACCTTCTTTCCTTCTTTCGGGACGCCCTGCGCACGGTCACTCACGCCCTTATTACCTCCCGGTTGGACTACTGCAATGCTCTCTACATGGGGCTCCCCTTGAAGAGCACTCGGAGGCTCCAACTGGTCCAGAATGCGGCCGTGCGGGTGGTTATGGGTGCAACCCGCTGCGCCCACGTGACACCCCTCCTGCGCAAGCTGCACTGGCTCCCAGTGGTCTTCCGGGTGCGATTCAAGGTGTTGGTTACCACCTTTAAAGCGCTCCATGGCATTGGACCCGGGTACCTTCGAGACCGTCTTCTGCCACCAATAGCCTCCCACCGACCAATCCGCTCCCACAGAGAGGGTCTCCTCAGGGTGCCATCGGCCAAGTCATGTCGGCTGGCAACACCCAGGGGAAGGGCCTTCTCTGTGGGAGCCCCAGCCCTGTGGAATGAACTGCCCCCGGAAATTCGTAAGATTTCTGACCTCCGGGTATTTCGCTGCGCACTCAAGACCCTATTGTTCCGCCAGGCTGGGTTAGCAACATAATTTTAAATTGGATGTTTTAAATTTTTGGGGTTTTAAATTAAGCCAAATTTATTTAATATTTTTAAATTATTTTAAATTGATGTTTATTCTGTTTTTAATTAGGCTGTACACCGCCCTGAGTCCTTCGGGAGAAGGGCGGTATAGAAATAAAATTATTATTATTATTATTATTATTATTATTATTATTATTATTATTATTATTATTATTATTATTATTATTATTATTTCCTGTTTTTATTGTGGTTACTGTGGTGGATGTCATTTCCTTCAAAATTTTGTATTGTTTTTCTAGAATTCTGTCTATTCTTTCCCAAATCAGCATTCACTTCTAGCTCAGTTTTGTGAACTACTATTTCCTAATATTCTTGAATAGGTCTAAGTATATTCTATTATTTAAATATGAAATCTCAATCTATGACTTACAAATTGTATTTTAACTAGAATATTATTGTATATCCCTCTAATTGATTCTCACACGAACTGTATCTTAATCTTAATAAAAGTCCTTCTATTAAATAGACTATAAATAGTATAAAGTGTTATAAATGCAGTAAATACTTTAGGATTATACTAACTTGTATTATAGTATAATATCTCTAGACAGATTAATTAATTAATTTTCTAACTAGCTTAATATTGATAAAATCTTAATCAAAACATATATAAGAAAGCGACAGACAAAATATTATAGCATATAAACAGTACTAAGCAATTATATATATATCTAAATTGATTGTTTAAATTGATTGTCTTATAGTTATTAATCTATATTTAATACTAATTTATAATTATTATAAATATTAAATAGTTAAATAGATAAATTATTAAACAGTTGTTAAATAGTAGTAATTAGTATGTAAATATATAAATAGTTATTATATATAAGATAAAATATATAAGATAAATATAAAAAAAAAATACAGGGATTTTTTTCCCCCAAGGATTAATCAATGCAATATTCCACTGTAATTAATACTAGTCCTCCTCTGGTAACTCTCCAACACCAACCGTTATAGATCCAAATGAGATAGAGTCTTCTTTATAAGATCAGAAGAAAGCAGAAGCCAAAAACGGAGTTCAAAGTCTTTCACCCTCACTGTCCAAAATGGTGATCTTAATCCTGCAACTTTTGCTCTTGTCCTTTATTGTTGCCTATATTGTCCTTCTCCGTCAGTGCAGTTTTATTAAAAGGAAAGCCAACGTCCTGCTCCAACTTGCTTCTCTT
This sequence comes from Pituophis catenifer annectens, assembly GCF_029215685.1. NCBI lineage: Eukaryota > Metazoa > Chordata > Lepidosauria > Squamata > Colubridae > Pituophis > Pituophis catenifer. The sequence goes on from NW_027256888.1 coordinate 25,001,427, forward strand.
CTCCCAACTTCAAATCGCACGCTCTTTCAAACGTCTTTTCTATTCCTCTGTATTATATCCAGCAGGACAGGTTTCGCTGCGTCACTTCGCTCCCCTCGCTGTTTGCCGTCTGCACCTTTCTGAGTCTCCCTTTCCTTCCGCTGCTCCTCCGGACTCTTGGTTTGTCAACTCCTCGCAGTTATTACCTATAGCACTATTTCTAATGTTTAATCTCCTGCTCTCACCACCAATCTTCACCGCGTGCTCACTCTTTTGCTTCCCGATTTTGCACTTGGGGCGTTAGATCTCTGGGTCGGCCATGTCGGCCATCTTCTTCCGTGATCGGAATAAGGGTTCTTCTTGGCGCGGCGGGAGACCGCACCTCTCCTCACCAGCTCCGCCGAAGTCACCCTCTCTCTACCGGTCTAACCAAGACCGATTTTTCCCGTAACAGGTACCGTAACACTGGAAATTTGACACGTAATACGGAGCTCTCCTTCCTCGGGTTGCCTCGATCCATGCCTCAACTGGAAGTCCAAGTCATTTTAATTTTTCAAAGGCTTTTGGACAGTCCACTGGCCTGAGGAGCAGTTGGTTTGGCTGTGGCTTCACAGGGATTGGCCCCATTTTTAACAGTTCTGTTAGGGGCAAGGTGACTTCTGCGAATACGGGTATATACTGTCTGTAAAAGTTTGCAAATCCCAGGAAATTTTGAAGCTGTTTACAGGTGTGTGTGGGTTGCCAGTCTAGTACCACTTTTATTTTTCCTGGGTCTATTTCCACTCCTCCACTGGATATCTGGTAGCCTAGGTCAGTGGTCCCCAACCTTTTTATCGCCGCGGACCAATCAGCCTTTGATAATTTTACCGTGGCCCGCTGAGCGCGCGCAGGGGTGGGGGCTTTGGGCCACACGTGCGTACCTGCGCGGGGCTCTCTTCCCTGGAGCCTTTGCACACGGCCCAGGAGCTTTTGCGCACGGCCCAGGAGCTTTTGCGCACGGCCCAGGAGCCTTTGCGCTGCAGCGTTCATGTCCCCCGGCCGCTGCGCGGCCCGGTGCCAGGTACTCCACGGCCCGGCACCGGTCCGCGGACCGGGGGTTGGGGCCACTGGCCTAGGTAATCAAGGGAGGTTTGGTGGAATTCACATTTTGACAGCTTTGTGTAGAGCTTAGCACAAGGAGTTTTTTCAGCACTTGCCGCACCAGTTTTATGTGCTCCTCGAGGGTTTTGCTGAATATGAGAATATCGTCCGGGTAAACTAGAACCCCCTTGTATAAGTGTTCATGCAGCACTTCATTGATTAATTGCATGAAGACTGCTGGGCCCCTTGCAGACCGAATGGCATGACTTTGAACTGGAAGCTGCCAAACGGGTAGTTAAAGGCTGTTTTCCCTTTCTTTCTTTCTTCTTTCTTTCTTTCTCTCTCTCTCTCTCTCTCTCTCTCTCTCTCTCTCTCTCTCTCTCTCCTTCCTTCCTTCCTTCCTTTCCTTCCTTTCCTTCTTTCTTTCAATTAATTAATTATATTTATATACCGCTCTTCTCCCGAAGGACTCAGGGTGGCGAACAGCCAAGATCAAATACATAAATATAAAAGTTAAAAACAATTTAAAACCAGATTAAATACTTTGGCCCACAATTAAAAACATCCCATTAAAATCCAATTTAAAATTTAAAACCGTTAAAATTAGGCTAGCCCGGTTTGCTGGAATAAAAAAGTCTTCAGGGCACAGCGGAAGGTGCGCAAGTCCAGGATCCTCCATACCTCCAGGGGCAGCTCGTTCCAGAGGGCAGGAGCCCCCACTGAGAAGGCTCTTCCCCGGGGGAGTCACCAGTCAACATTGTCTGATCGATGGCACCCCGAGAAGCCCTGCCCTGTGGGAGCGTACTGGCCGGTGGGAGGCTGTCGGTAGTAGAAGGCGGTCCCGTAAGTACCCAGGTCCTAAGCCATGGAGAGCTTTAAAGATGTTAATCAACACCTTGAATCGCACCTGGAAGACCACTGGGAGCCAATGCAGCTCACGCAGAAGAGGGGTTACATGGGAGCGCCCCACCACTCCCATAATCACCTGCGCGGCCGCATTTTGGACCAACTGGAGCCTCTGGATGCTCTTCAAGGGGAGCCCCATGTAGAGAGCATTGCAGTAGTCCAGTCGGGAAGTGACAAGGGCATGAGTGACTGTGCGCAGGGAGTCCCGATCCAGAAAGGGACGCAACTGGCGGATCAGGTGAACCTGATAAAAAGCCCCCCTGGCCACGGCCGTCATATGCTCTTCTAAAGACAGCTGTGCGTCCAGAAGGACACCCACGTTGCGAGCCCTCTCCGTGGGGGCCAAAGACTTGCCCCCAATAGCCAACGATGGCACCAGCTGGTTATATCGGGACGCTGGGAGCCACAGCCACTCAGTCTTGGAGGGGTTGAGTTGGAGTCTGTTTCTCCCCATCCAGACCCGCACGGCCTCCAGGCACCGGGACATCACTTCAAGGATGTTGTGGACAGTACCCAGACACGCGATAGAGAACATAAATTTAGAGCAAAAGCAAGATAAGATTACATATAAGGAACTCCTTTATAAGGAAGGAGTCAGACTACAGTTATAATCCATGGAACAACTAAAAGAAGAAGGGATTATTAAGACTTGGTTTCAATATGGACAGCTGCTGGCCAGATGGAGAGAAGATCAAAAAATTGGTATTTTGCAGCAGGATGAGAATTTGATAAAGCAAATAAGAGATGAAGGTCAAATGCACATAAAAAGGTTGTACAATGCATTACTGGAAATAGATTCAGAAACAGAGTTAGTCAAGGATTGTATGATAAAATGGGCACAAAATGTAGGTGAATCAATAATGATGGAAACATGGGAAAAGATATGGGTTAGAAATGTAAGATTTACACAAGCACAAAATTTAAGGGAGAATTTTTACAAAATGTTTTATAGATGGCATTTAGACCCAAAAAAACTGGCTTGTATGTATCCAAATTTACAACCCAAGTGTTGGCGATGTGAGTGTGAAGATGCTACATATTTCCATATATGGTGGACATGTAAAAAGATTAAGGCTTTTTGGATAAAAATATGGTGGATTATTCAAAATATTTTGAAGAAAAAAATTAAATTTACACCACAGTTTTTTCTGTTGGGAATAGTTACGGATTGTACTGTAATAGAGACTAAGCTGGTTTTGAACTTAATAACGGCTGCCAGGTTACTGGTGGCACAGTACTGGAAGAAGGAAGATCCACCTACTATTGAGGAATGGACATTAAAAGTTGTGCATTTGGCGGAAATGGCAAAAATTTCATCATACCTTAAAGGCCATTCAAATGAGAGAGATATATCGGAATGGAGAAAATGGATTGATTACATACAGAAGAAGTATCCGAATAAGAAGATTCATATAGCTTATGAATGAAATAATATTAAGTAGTTTATGTTTGTTTTTTCTGAGTTATAAGGAGTTAAGGACCTAGGGAGAACATGAAATGTAATAATTTGTTAGCACATTTTAGTTCTTGGTTTGTGAATGCTATACCCTGTGCTCGTTCTGGGAAGTCTAGGGAGGGGGGTGGGGGTGGGAGGGGAAGGGAGGGGGGAAGGGGAGGGGGTTTGAGTGGGAAGGGGGGGTGAAAATGTTTGTATTTTTCATAAAACTTTTCAATAAAAAAAAAAAAAGGATGTTGTGGCTCCATTCCCTGAGCCTGTGTCATCGGCAGGAGAGGACTCCGAGAGTGAAGGGGAGGAGTTGGCAAGGCCTCCCTCTCCAGGACCCTCCTCTTTGGCAATGCCTTCGGTGTCCGCAGAAGGGTAAGAGATAGGGCCGGGGCTAAGCACATCCACGCAGCCACAGGTGGACAGTGATGAGGGTAATGAGTCTTGGCTGGATCCTCAGCAGCGTCGCAGAGATAAGCGCGCGCAACAGAAGAAAAGGCGTGCCCAAGATTAGGCTGAGTCACTGGACCACACCCCACAAGGTATAAAAGGGGGCGAGGTGGCCATTCAGACTCTGTGACTGGCAAAACTAACTACTATCGAGTCACATTGCATCTTTGGAAACAACATTATCGGCCTTGGATTTATTTTACGAACTGGACAAACCTTGATTGTGTGTATTTTGTTTATTGAGTAAAAGTTCTTGGCAAGCAGCTACTGGGTTGCTGCCAAGCGTCTTATCGGAAGAATTGGTTGTCTGCCAGTTTATTTAACCCCCGGCTGTCTGTTTGTGTGCGTATGTGAGACAGGGACAGAACAAAGGGCATCATTGGGGTGGTCTGGGGTGGAGATGATTCCGATACAGTAATAGGCCTCCCTCATGTCCAGTTTGGTGAACACCTTCCCCTTGGCTAAGTGGCTTAGCATGTCCTTCATGAGTGGGAGGGGTAGGTGTTTTCCATGCACACAGCATTAATCCCATGAAAATCCATGCAAAGCTTCATCTCATCTTTTTTTTCTTTAAACAGTACTGGGGCAGCCACCCTGGACTTTTGCTAAATTGGCATCTGTGTACTTTCTTAGCTCCTCCATTACCTTGGGAGCCATGGAGCACATCTTTGGTTTGGGCAGCTTGTCTCCCGGCATGAATTCGATTGCACAATCGGTCGGGTGTTGGGGGTGGAGGAAGTTGCAATCTTCTTCGCTAAAGATACCCGCTAGATCTCGGTATTCTCTTGGCACTTGCGGGCAGCCAGGTGATTGCAGGGGCTGCGGCCTGCGGCTTGTTATTACTAGCGTGGTTTAGGAGACTTGGCCTGGGTCTGGCTTTATGGGAGGCAGCGGTCCGATGCCTGTATTTAACTTCCTGTAGCCATCCTCCCAAGTGATGGTTGGTCCCTATTTGTCTAGCCAGGCAAGCCCCAGTATGATTGACTCAGTCATTTTTGGGGCTATGACGAATCAAATGAGTTCTCGATGCCAGCCCATTTCTAATCTGATCAGTTCTGTGACTGATTTGGCAGGGGCTCCACCAATTAGTGTGCCATCAACCTGCTCAAGGCAGATGGGTTGTGCTAGGGGCCTCATACATATGCCTAATGTATGACTTTGGGGAGGCTGATTAGGCATCTGGTGCAGCCGGTGTCTATGACTGCTTCTACTTCTCCTTGGGCCCCTGTCTCCAGCACTACTATCAGGGTTTTGACAGTAAAGGGATGGATGGCTTAACTTATCATTGGGTCGTCCTCCCCTTTGCTTCCCTTGACTAGGGTTGGTAGGTTTTCTTCGGCTAGAGTTCCCTCAACTTCTGTAGGAGGGAGTAGAACCTCTATAGCTGCTTGGCAATTTCCCTTTTTTCAGGGGGCTTCCCTCTTTCTGTCCTCTTACGCAATTTTCGGCCTTGCATGGTCGAGTTGGGAAGTTTTGCTTCTGGTGTGGAACTGCAGGAGGGATTTTCCAGTCATTCCTCAGTGTCATGTGGAGGCCGTGACTGCTCCTCTGGGGCGGGCTTGTTGGTGGGCCGTTGGCTGAGCCTCTTTCACTGGCTCTCCATGCACTCCTGTGCAGGTGGAGGGAACGAGGTAAGAGGCTAGGGCCCGGTTGAGAAGGGGTCCCTCCTATCTGGATCCAACCCCTGCTGGGGTGGAGTTTCCTCTGGCATCGGCTTGGATCAGGAGCCTCCGGTCTGGGTCCACCTACAGGGGTTTCAGGCAGCTCTGCAGGCCTGTCAGGTAACTGGGTTGGCCAGAGGGGATTTCCCTTCAACACCTCTCCCTGTACTTCAATGAGGGGTCACCGACCCAGCAGGCGTCTTTTGAGGGGGTCTTCTCTGATGGATTCCTCTAGCGCTTCCTCTGCTTCACTCTGCAGGGGTCTACAGAGCTGGTGTTCTGGAGGCTAGCGCCTGACTCATGGCAATGCAGCCAGCTGGTGGGAAAGAGCGGCAGGTGCAGGGGGAAAAGCCCCACCTTTGACTTCCCGCTCCCTGGGATCTGTTTCGTGTGAGCTCAGCCAGTTGGGGCTCTTGTGGCCTCTGCCAGCTCGCCTCATGGTCACAGCGCAAGCTTCTCCTGGCTGCAGGGGATAGCACCAGCCAAACCAACGCCTCGGCCACGGGCTTTCTTGGATTGTGGGGGGAGCAGCCTGCAAGTAGGGAGGCTGGGTTGGATCTGGCAGCTGTAGTGGGAAGGCCCATGGTGGCCAAGTCAGACACAGCCTGTGTCACAGCTCCCCCCAGGCTGCACAGGACCCAGTGGCTGCAACGGCTGGGGAACGAAGGCCCACAGTAGACCGAGCCAAGCCGAGCCAGCTGCAGCCGGCTTCGTAGCTCCTTCCAGGCTGCATCGGCCCCGGCAGCTGTTGTCAGTAAGGGCGACCATGGCTCACTCCGCTGGGTCCCATGGGATGATTCCCAGGTTCCGGCCATGGGTAAACCTCAGGGGATTGAACAGACTCAACTCACCCAGGGCTGGCAGGTGCCACACTGCTCCTCAATTGGCAGTGGCCATTGGTGGGTGTCCCGCGAATCCCTGGGGCGAGCTGCAGAATTGGAATTCTCCCTCCACTTGACCTGGGCTTCCTCCAGCTGAGCCCGGATCGCTGGACGCCGGCTGCACATGTCTCAGCCAGGCGCCCTTCACCACTGATCCAGCCCGCTGCTAGGCATTCGAAAGTCCCTGCCGCTCACTCAGGCAGCTCCCATAGCAACCGTCTGACACTATTGACCATGGAGTGGTCGATAGACAAAAGACGAAATCTCAAGAACCTCGGAGGGACAGCAATCACCCCGAAGGTTCAGAGGAATCCTCCTAAATCCAACCGGGAAAACCCAGCCATCTTGGCTGGTCTGAGCGTTGACAACTGATTAGTGTGGAAGCAAAGATCAAATAAAGAAGACATCAGTAAGAATTAAAATAAATAACAAGAATAAGAAAGGTATAACTACAAAGAAACGAAAAGAAGCAGGTGATAGTGAGACTCCAAAAACTGGCAGCTTTACTGCCAGATAAGCAGTGAGGGAAAAGAAACTGGAACGGAAACTCAAAGCTGACAGTGGCAGCGCAAATTTGACAGGCGGCGGAGGCGAGCAAAAGCGAAGAAACATTGCGAAAAGGTGGTGGATTACAAAATCATAAAATAAATTGGCTTCGAAGAGGAAAGTCTGTAAAATTAGAACTGTGATCGTGCTGAGAGACAACGGGGAAAGCGAGATTCAGGAAAAAACCGCGGACTGAGAGATAAGCATGCAGTGAAAACCTTAATGAATGGCGGATAAAAGACTTGAAGAAGAGAGGCTTTCGCTTTTCAAATAGAGATGGCGGCAAGGTGAACCACAGATACAAGACATTGTAACTAGAGGCCAGAAGGATACACTCTGAAAAAGGATACAAACGAGAGCTTTTTTTCTATTGAAGAATCGGAGGATATTGACTTATTTAAAGCAAGTTTCTTTTAAAAAAAACTGGAGTAATAGAAGTCGGACTGAAGAAGGAAGATCACGGAAATAAAATCCAACTGTTTAAACGTGATATAGTGGATAAACGTAATTTATTATATACTTAATAATATATGTAATTAATTATTTTATTATGTAATTAATTATTTTCCTTTACTTTATATATTTAAATTTAGATTTTACTCAACTTTGATTAATTTGAAGTAATTAACATAAATAAATAAGAATTATTATAAATTATATATATTCATAAATAATCTTAAATATTGAACGATTAATACAACACTAGTAATAAGTGCCATATCTTTTTAGATATTTAATTATAGAATTTAGGTATTGATATTGTCTAACAACTAGAACTATTATATTGCATATTAACTATATTGACTGGTATTATCTTTTCCTACCTTTTCCCCTTTTCTGTGAGTAATTTGATAGACTCCTATAGAGATATATCAATTAATTGAAATTGATTTGATTATAATTAGATACATTTCTTATATAGATATTGCCTAGCTATAGTAATTTTTATAGTAAATTTAAATAATCTTAAAATAAGACTGTATACAAAAATCATTGATAATTAATCATTTAGAAAAAAAGTGTGATTTATTAATCTTTCTACCTGATATATAAATATTATAGTAAATAGGAATAAGAATAGAGTAATGAATTGCTGAACTATTGTACTTTCTCCCTACTCCTCAACTGATTTACCTAACCCTTATATAACAATATTTTTAGGTGAAATTATTAGAAATACACAAACTAGTGACCATACAACAGAAAAGTAAGAAAACAGATAAGAGATCCCACATACTGATTCCTTTCCTCAATTATACATATTGAATAAACCTAATCTAAATATTAATACAGAAATAAAAATACATTGAACCTATAAGAAATACAGTGTATGAGAATTTGGGAAATCGTAAAACAAAAAATAAAGATGACAACAACAGGCTCATCAATAACAACCAAGACAGGTAAAAAATTAATATCAAATCAGACAGATGAACTGAAAGGGAGAAGATGGAAAGAGAAGGAGCAAGGGGGAAAACACAAATGATAACAAGGAACACAAGAAGACTCAGGATAACAAACAGATAAGTAAAGAAGAATGGGACAAGAAATTAAGGTTAATCTCGACTTCCTGTTTGCTGCTGGCCGCCGCCAGACGTTCCTTTGGGATCGTCAGCTTCCACTGCCTGTCAGAGCCGCCTTCACAACGGAACGGCGGCTCGAAAAAACTCCGCTTCCATGAGGAAACGGAGATAGAGCCGGCAGGGGTGGGTAGAACTCTCTGCAGAGTCCCAAAAGTTTTTCTTTTTCTTTTGGGATGGAGCGGATGAGATGCCCCATATCCCCAGCCGTTGCTCCGGGCTTTGGGAGACCTCTGCTAATGCAGAGCCAGGCGTCAAGAGCAAGCCTGTGAATCTAACAGATTACTCAAAGAAAATGTGAGCTGGATCTGTAATACTGAACCGCAAGTATTTTACTTATCTTTTAAAAAAAATTACTTAAGAGAAAAGAGGAAAGGAAAGGGGGGGAAAAAGCCTTTTAAAATGGCGCTTGCAGCAGCTGGAGAAGAGGCAGAAAGGAAAAGTCCTTCCGTTTTCTATTATTACAATGTAGCGGAATAAATACCACTGGCTACATTTGTAGACAAAACTTCGCTCCTGTGTTTTTCTTTCTTTTTTTTCCTGGAGACTTGATATTGTTGTTGATTGGAAAGAAGTCTTTTTTCTTGTTTTTTTTTTTTTCTTTTTAACAAAGCCTGCCTGGGCGGAAACATGGCACTGAGACTTACAAAGTCAGATAAACAAGTAGGGGGGGGATTCCCCCACCAACAATTTAAAGGAACAAGTTTTAACTCTTCAGTCTCAGAAACCTGATTTTAATATAATAGAATTTCTCCTAGAGGAGATTAAAAGAAGGGATGAGATTGTGAATCAGCATCTTGAAAAATTTAAGCAGGAAATTAAAGAATTGGTAAAATCTAAGTTTGATTTTTTGGAGCGAAAAATTTTAAAAGTGGTTAATGGTTTTTCAGAATTTATGATACAGTTGGATACAAATACTAATTTACTAGAGTCTAAAATGGATGAAATTCAAGATAAATTGGACAATAGAATTCAAAAAATTGAAAATGATTTGATAAACACTCAGGATAATAGCTCAGAAGAAAAACCTAAAATGGATGCTGACCAAAAGTCTGGTAATGTAGAAAATCTGCAACAGAGGATTGAAAAAGAGGTTCTAATGGTACAATATAATTTTACAGAATATGCGATAAGACTGAGAGGTTTGCAGGAAAATAATAGAGATGATTTAAGGAAAATATCTTCTGAAATTCTAGCTGGGATTTTAAAGGTTCAACCTGAGGAAGTGTTTTGTAGGATTGACAGAGTTTTCAGAATAAATTCCTGGATTGCTAAACAAAGGCAACTGCCTAGAGATGTGGTGATTTATTTTACGGACAAGGAAATTAGGAATAATATTGTGCAAAATTCCTTCAATTCTAATTTGCAATTGTATGGAAGAAAGATATGGATCTACAAGGAACTCCCACATAAGATATTAACAGAAAGGAAGAAATTTGGTTTTCTGGTGTCTGAGTTAAAAAAGAGAAATATCCCATATAGGTGGAACGCCCCAGTTGGTATTATACTGAGACATCAAGGAGAAAGATATCAGTTAAATACTATTGAAAGAGCGGAAGAATTTTATCAAAATAGGTTGAACATGAATTTAACATCTTCAGGTATAATACAGGATAAGCAGAAGGAGCTGGAAATAAAGGGAAAATATCGAATTACAGAGACTGTACCAGATAAATTGCCTTTGGATTTATCGGACATCCCAGCTGGATTATCTACAAATTTGAGAGAAGTGCCATCTGATTTTAATGTGATGACTTATCAAGGCAAGGACAAGCATGGAAACCAATTAGGGGATATACAAGGGATAAAAAAGAAACATGAGACACAAAAACAAAATCAACAAGACCAATCTACAAACCAGAATGAAAACCGACCAGTTGACACACAAGCTGTAGAAAGGAAACCAGGATGGAAGTCAAACCCACAAAAAGAAAACAAAAAAAAAGAAATAGGTTGTATAAAAATAGAAATTTCTAACTCAAGCAACAGTGAAGCCAGTGACTTTAAAATATGAATGATTATGTGAAAACATAGAGGAGGCGACATATTGGTCAATATCATCCTGAGGATAGTGGCAGATCTCTGCATTGCCGTAATTTTGGGACGTGGAAAGAGCCTCAAACTGATGGATTTGAATTATCCACTTTGAAATTTCTTTTTGTGTTGATAAATATATTATAATTATCTTGAATCATAAGGCAAGAGAATCATGCTGGGGCATGCAGAAGATCCGGTTGTTACCCACTACGATGATGGAAATCAATAATCCTGATGAAACCCACAATTATTATTATATGGAATATAATTATAATGTCACTCGGGTGGTTGTTTTTACTTTTATACATATAAGAAGATATTTACTACTGATGGGGGCAGATATGATTGAAGATCTTGAATAAACTGTTGCATCAGCAAGCTATGTTACCCTATTATGGATGTTGGTTTTAACAATCCAGTGGAAAGACCTCAAAGAAGATATTATATGGACTATAAATTTAAAGTTATTGTCTTTTCTTTTTTTTTATTTAGATATAATGGAATATATATATATATATTTTTAAGTAGTGTGGGCAGTGAATTAAAGATATTAAGAATTGTTGTGTATGGTAAATTTGCAGGACAGTGGGTGAATAAGCTAGCTACAGACTGATTAGTTTAAGAAAAGGGATTTTTAAGTGATACATTTAGGGGAGTGGAGGAAATGGATAGAGTGGAATAAATGTTAAATTAGATTTTATGGGGAGGCCGCTTTGAAATGTTATAGTAATATATATAGAAGATTAAATATTAAAGTAGGACTTATCGTATAGTTTTAAAGTGGAAGGTGGTTTTGAATTGTTGTAATAATATATAGATATAAAACACTATTATGCTAAATTAGAAGTTATTTTATAATAGTTATAGTATAATGTTTTTTCTTCTTCTTTTCTGAAATGTATGGATAAAGGGGGATGTTATAATATTTATAATATTTTTAGTAAGTAAAGGTCAGTATTTTGAGGAGGGAGTAAGTAATCTGTTATGAATTAGGGGGTTTTTTTGTTACGAAGAAGTCACAGGGGGGGATGGGTGGGGAGGGGGGGTTAGGGAGGGGGAGGGGGAGGGGGGGGAAAAAAGGGGGGGGAATTTGTATTTGAAAACTTTTTCAATAAAAAAAAAAGTTAGTTTAAAAAAAAAAAGAAATTAAGGTTAATCTCAATAACATAAAGACTAAATCTACCAACTAAAAGATCACACACATTTAAAAAATTACAAAAATTAAACATGAATCTCATAAATCTACAAGAAGTGCATATCAAAAGGCAACACCAAAAGTTATTAGAAAATAGAAGATTAGGAACACTAGTCACTTCAATAACAGAACAAAAAAAAAGAGGAATCGCAGTATATGTCAAAAATCATATACAAGCAAAACGAAATTATACAGACGGAGAAGGCAGGATCCTGATGATCGATATTAAGATGGAAACCAAAAATATATTACTAATATCAATTTACACACCGAACAGAAATCAAAAAGAATATTTTTAAAAAATACATAACATAATTAAAGATTTATACTATGAACATATATGTATTATAGGGGACTACAATGTGATTGTAGATATAGAAAACGATTACCGTACCTCTGAAAAGTATAAGCATGCATATGCATCAATTACTGCCTCAATGCGGCATGGCATGGATGCTATCGGCCTGTGGCACTGCTGAGGTGTTATGGAAGACCAGGATGCTTCAATAGCGGCCTTCAGCTCTTCTGCATTTTTCAGTCTCCTGTCTCTCATCTTTCTCTTGGCAATGCCCCATAGATTCTCTATGGGGTTCAGGTCAGGCGAGTTTGCTGGCCAATCAAGTACAGTAATCCCATGGTCATTGAACCAGGTTTTGGTACTTTTGGCAGTGTGGGCAGGTGCTAAGTCCTGCTGGAAAATGAAGTCAGAATCCCCATAAAGCTCGTCTGCGGAAGGAAGCATGAAGTGCTCCAAAATCTCCTAGTAGATGGCTGCGTTGACCCTGGACTTAATGAAGCACAGTGGACCAATACCAGCAGATGACATGGCTCCCCAAATCAACACAGACTGTGAAAACTTCACACTGGACTTGCAGTGTGTGCCTCTCCATTCTTCCTCCAGACTCTGGGTCCTTGGTTTCCAAATGAGATGCAAAAGTTGCTCTCATCAGAAAAGAGGACTTTGGACCACTGAGCAACAGACCAGTTCTTTTTTTCTTTAGCCCAGGTAAGACACTTCTGATGTTGTTTGTTGTTCAGGAGCGGCTTGAAGAAGAATACGATATTTGAAGCCCATGTCCAGGATCCGTCTGTGTGTGGTGGCTCTTGATGCACTGACTCCAGCCTCTGTCCACTCCTTGTGAAAGTCCCCAACACTTTTGAATGGCCTTTTCCTGACAGTCTTCTCCAGGCTGCGGTCATTCCTGCTGCTAGTGCACCTTTTTCTTCCACACTTTTCCCTTCCACATAACTTTCTATTAATGTGCTTTGATACAGCACTTTGGGAACATCCAACTTCTTTTGCAATTACCTTTTGAGGCTTTCCCTCCTTATGGAGGGTGTCAATGATTGTTTTCTGCACAACTGTCAGGTCAGCAGTCTTTCCCATGATTGTGATTCCTACTGAACCAGACTGAGAGACTATTTAAAGGCTCAGGAACCCTTTGCAGGTGTTATGGCTTAATTAGCTGATTAGAGTGGGACACTTTGAGCCTAGAATATTGAACCTTTTCACAATATTCTAATTTTCTGAGATTGTGAATTTGGGGTTTTCATGAGCTGTAAGCCATAATCATCAAAAGTATGACAAATCAAGGCTTGAACTATCTCGCTTTGCATGTAATGAGTCTATCTCATATATTAGTTTCACCTTTTAAGTTGTATTACTGAAATAAATGAACTTTTGCACAATATTCTAATTTTTCGAGTTTCACCTGTACATGGGTGAAAAATTTCAGATATAATATTGAACTTGATAAATGGGAAAAAATATGGAAAGTAAATCCCAAACTAACAATATCTGTACCCTATAAGAAAAATATTTACAAAATGTTCTACAGGTGGCACCTCCCTCCCGCACGCTTGGCAAAAATGTTCCCTAACACCACACAGGACTGTTGGAAATGCAGATCACACAAAGGGACATACTACCACATGTGGTGGTCGTGTCAAAAGGCAAAAACATTTTGAAAAATGATCCAAAAACAATTAGAAGCAATTACTACCCAGAGAGTGCCATTGAAACCAGAAACATACCTATTAGGAATATTAACAAATCACTATGAAAAAGAAATACAATATTTGATAATTCATATCCTGACAGCAGCAAGAATCACATTTGCGCAAATGTGGAAATTAGAAGATACACCATTGGAGGATAAAATAATACAAAAAGTAGACTTCCGGTTGGCGATTCGAGGTGTCATGGCGTTGTGAGAGCGAACGCTGCCCTCCAATGCTATTTGTTCACTGCGTTTTGGGGGCCCTTCGAGGCGTGGAAGCTTGGAGTGCTTCGTGGACAATAGTGGGAATTTGGCAAGCAGAGAAGTGGGAAGCAAGCACTCTCTGCCAGACCGAACGTCACTGTCAAACCAGCGCGGGTGAGTCTGCCTTCTAATGGCGGATCCGAAGCCACGATAGCCAACAAAAGACGGGAAGCAAGGTATTTCAGTGAAGCTGGTGTCAGAAGAGAGCTTATATCTACCTTTCCCTGAACATTGTGCGATTGGAATCAGCAGAATCGCTGCTGGCTGGGTCGAACGAAAAGGACCTGCAGAAAGGAACGAGCGGCGATTGCAAGTGAAGGAGCAGATCGGATCAGTGTGTGATCGCGGACAGGCCGGCGAGAAAAAGCAAAAAGGAGATTGGTGAAGCGGAGAGGCGGCATTATTAGAGGACCGGAGGTAATATCTTTATTGGGAAATCGAGGACTCTTTGGTGGTCTGTACGAAGATCAGGCTGATAGAAGAGAAGCGGGAGACCGGAAGCGCAGCCATTATTTAGAACGAACAAGACCGCTGAGCGTACAGAGACGGAGGAAAGAGTACTGGGGAAAGATTAACTAAACAGCCCTTGGAATTAAAATTAGAAGACTCCAAAAGTGCTGGAAATTAATCTCCAAAAACTATAACGAACTAATAACAGGATAAGAACTACCAATCCTTACAGGAAGTAATATATCTTTTTGGAATCTGACTGAATTTAAATACTTTTCCATACTTTAAGATACTGACATTTTGATACTTATTTAAATTAATAATCTTTATAACTCATATTTATATCTGCATATTTACGTATACATTTGAATAATTTGAATAATTATACAGATGTTTATAAGATTAGTTCTATATAGTGATACTTCTCACTTCTTAATCAAATTTCTTTTATTAACTTGATTGCGTACTATTATTAATAACTAATATCCAAAACTGTGATACTAAGTAACAATAGAGTATTAATTATTTATATATACAGTATTTATTATACATAACTATATATTTGAATAACCGTATAGATTTTATAGATTTAGTGATAAATAGTAATATCTCCTTTCTTATTCTATTAATTTGCTATATTATATTGACTGTGGGATATATATAATAGTTAGGATCCATAAATTGTGATATAAATCTGCTAATAGAGTATTAATTAATTAATCAATAATAATTGGATAACTGGACAAACAACATAAATCTGGAAAATAGATTTAAGTACCTCTGAAGAAAACAGAACAAATTGAACCAGCTGTGAATCAACTAAACCTTAGGTTTGGGAGGGATTAAAGATTGATAATATAAAATAAAAGATATTTAGTATCTCCATCAACACAAAAAGAAAAAACAATTAGTGGATGATAATTTGGAGAAACATTGAAAAGATTGTGAGAGACCAGAAAAGGGTTTTGAAGGAGATGACAAGTCTCTCATCCATAGTGCTTAAAACAGGAAAGAAAACAACCTCCAACCCCACGACAACAATGACATCACCAGCAATACAGAGGTTGACTGAAGGACTGTCGAAAACAGAAAAATCAGCCATGATACCCACCATGCAAGCGATGCAATCAACGTTGACAGCGATCCAGGATACCATGCTCATGATGCAAGAGAAGATGTCAAGAAATCATATAGAGCTGAAGACAGATATTAGAGTCATCGATCAAAAAATGAACGAAATACAAGAGTCAATACATGTCAACAAACAAAAAATAAAAAAGATGGAAACTAAAATCGAGCAAAATGAAAGAAATTTAGACATGATAGACAGAAGTTGATGGCACAGAACAGGGAACTGGAGGATTCAATCACCCAATTAGAGATGGATAGAGCCTCCTTCTATTTACGTTTCCAGAATATTGTTGAAGATAAGGAGGAACACCTGGGTCAGGTGATGGCTGAATTAATAGCTGAGGTACTGCAACAAGACGAACAAGATATAATAAAAGAATTGGATGAAGTATATAGAGTGCAGACCAATTACGCCAGAAGAAATAAACTGCCCAGAGAAGTGCATATTAGATTTGCACGGAAAAAAGTCAAAGACATCTTTTACAGTAAGATAAGAGAAGAACCGGTGATGTACAAAGGAAAGGAGGTGATAGTATTAAAACAAGTCCCAAGGAGAGTGAGGGAATCAAGAAGAAACTATAGATTTCTGGCCATCCAATTGAACAAGAGAAACATCCTTTTTAGATGGATATTGCCGGAAGGCATGCTGATCACTTGGCAGGAAAAAAAAATCAAAATAGACAGTCTCGTAACAGCCCAAGACTTCTTAGATCAGTTGAGAGGGACAGAGGAAGACCAAAGTAGCAAAGAGGAATTAGAAGCAACAACACAAGAAGAGGAAATTATTGACTTCCGGGTTGGCTCCGCAGCGCCATTGACGGTCTTTTTAGACCGCCGCCCCCGTGATTCCGTTGAGCCGTTCTGACAGCGTTAATCAGCTGTCAAATGGCTTGAAAATCTCCCCTTCGGGAAAAGAAGGGGAGGAGAGCAGGTGGGTGAGGGTAGAGCTCCCCAAAAACCCCTGGATTAATTCCAGGGGTTAGGAGGGTGAGAGCTCCCCGTTCAGCCCACTGAAGCTCCGGATCCGGGGGGACTCTGTTTTTTTTTACAGAGCTAGGCGTTGCGTCCAATTTCTGCTGTCAAACAGAAGATTAAATGATTTCAAAAAAGCAGGTGGAACAGAAGCAGGAGGACAAGCTTTTTGCAAGTATAATACTTAACTCCGGGGATACAATGTTTCTAATTGGATTTTCTGAGCTGGAAGTTAAGATGGCGTTTCTTTGTTGCGATTTTAAAAGTGAAAGTTAGAAAAAGTCTTTGCTAATAGACTCGTGCTCAGAGACTGGCTTTAAGTTGCTGGAATAGATTTTGAAGAGCTGTTTGGGAAAAGATTATTTTGTTTGGTATTGCTGAAAGCTGCTCAAAAGGATGGCTCTGACTTTATGATTTTATGGTTGTGGGAAGAAAGAAAATTTCTTTGAAATAAAATGGCTTCTAAGAAAGGAGATCTTGAAAGTGCTGGATGCTATTTGGAGGTGTCAGAAACGAAACAGTTGTCTGATTTACAGAGTTATAAGGATTTTGATGCAGAACTTACAGAATTTATAAAAGAAGCCATGAATAATCATACTGCAGCTATAAGTAACCAAATAGCAATTCTTAAAGGGATAACAACAGAAATGACTGAGGAAACAAAAACAACTACGGAGCATGATGACAATTCAGGAGATATTGCAGCAGAGAGGGTGGAAGAATTTTCTCAAGAATTTTCGAGCTTATTCTCTGCTCTTTTCGGAAAAATTGATAGAATCTTTCAAAATTATGACTTGGTTTGGAAAAAAGTAGTAAATGACCAGACTTTCGAAGTTTCAGAAGATGAAGGAGATTTGTCAGTGGCATCCATACATTTAATAGAAAAGAAACAACTGAACTTTTTTTCACAAACTCTTGATAAACTTTGGTTTTACAGACGAAGGAATGAACTGATTTATATAAGCATGAAGAGGCGATTTGGGGGCTCTAAATCAGAGGAAATTTTCTCAAAAAGGGGACAATCTTTGCAGTTACATCAACCTCAAATTAAAATGAAAAACCTCCTCAAAATAGAAGTAGGAGGGATGCAGAAAGACTGGAAAAAATATAAAAAGAAAGCAAGAATGGAAGATTAACCTTTTCTTTTGGCTTTGTAGTTGTTCTACTCATGGTTAAAAATGATTATGTTTTAGGTGTTATAACTACTGAGGGGGAAAAAGTATAAAGTTAAATATTGATTCTTAAATATGATGTATTAATGGTTGATTAATCCTTTTTGGTTTTCTAGTTTATGTATTAATGGTTAATTATGTTGATGATCATCTTTCAAATTTTAAAAGTTGGAGGGAGGAATAATGAAGGGGGAAATTTAGAAACTTAAAAAATGTAGAAATTTAATTAGTGAATATCTAAGGTTTATTTTTTGTTATGAGATTTCAAAATAAGAAAGCAAGAATGGAAGATTAACCTTTTCTTTTGGTTTTGCAGTTGTTCTACTCATGGTTAAAATGATTATGTTTTAGGTGTTATAACTACTGAGGGGGAAAAAGTATAAAGTTGAATATTGATTTTTAAATATGATGTATTAATGGTTGATTAATCTTTTTTGGTTTTCTAGTTAATGTACTAATGGTTAATTATAAAAATGTAGAAATTTAATTAGTGAATATCTAAGGTTTATTTTTTGTTATGAGATTTCAAAATATCTGAACTTTGAGAAAAGTAGGAGGGGGAAAAATGTTTTTAGGTTTGAATGTTTAATATTTGTTAATGGTTTTAAAATTCTTAGAGTTATTGGATTACATGCTACTTTGAGTCTATAAAAAGGGAGGTTGATGAAATTGTAAAAGGGGAGTTAAGGGGTCTTGGGAGTTATTAAATCTTGCAGTTAGCTAGTTTATTTTAGCGAATGTTTGGTGAAATCTATGCCCCGTTTTTGTTCTGGGAATTCGGGGGTGGGGGGTGGTGAGGAGGGGTTGAAGATTGAGTTTACCAAATTGATTTTTTTTTCTTTTTTTCTGATGATAGTTTGAATGATTGTTTATATTGTATACTTGTTTGATCAGAAAATAAAAACTTTTTTATTAAAAAAAAAAAAAAAAAAGAAGAGGAAATTATCCAACAAAGGAAATCTAAAGAAGGAACCCCGGAGGAGAAGGAGATGGAAGACAAGGAAAGCAAGGAGGCAAAGAAGAGGCAAAGACTGCAAAGAATCACACGTGCAAATAAAAACTAAACACAAAGGAAATAGGACATGGAGGATTGGAAGTTAATATCAATCAATGTTAATGGTCTGAATGACAATAAAAAGAAGAAACAATTCTTCATAAAATTAGCCAAACAAAACGTCGACATAATATGTCTCCAGGAGGTCCATATCAAAAAAGAAGACAGAAAATATCTAGAGTACAATAAATTCGGGAAAATCTTTACCTCCCTAGCGGGGGAAAAAAAGAGGGGTGTGGTGCTGTATGTCAAGAAAGGAATTATAGCAGAATTAAAATACACCGACTCTAAGGGTAGAATGTTAGCAGTGGAAATAAAGAGAGGCAATCTCCCAATATAACTGATAGCCATTTACGCCCCGAATAAAAACCTGGGGGAATATTACAAAAAATTAAGAGAGAAAATAAGTAAAATGGATTACAGTAACTTCTGTATAATTGGAGACTTTAATGGGGTAGTAGATCCAGATAAAGATCATAAAGGTAGCAAAGACAAAAAGAAAAAAAGAAAAAATTTACCAAGAACCTTCTTTGATGTAGTAGACGAACTAAATCTTGTAGACATCTGGCGAACCCTGCACCCAAATAAGAAACAATATACTTACTATTCAAATCCCCAAAAATCGTGGTCAAGAATTGACATGATGTGGGTAAGTGCCTGATACGCCAGTTGCGCCCCTTTCTGGATCGGGACTCCTTGTGCACAGTCACTCATGCCTTGGTTACGTCACGCCTGGACTACTGTAACGCTCTCTACATGGGGCTCCCCCTGAGGAGCACCCGGAGGCTCCAGCTGGTGCAGAATGCGGCCGCGCGGGTGATTATGGGAGCGACGTGGCGCTCCCACGTAACACCTCTCCTGCGCGAGCTGCATTGGCTCCCGGTGGTCTTCCGGGTGCGCTTTAAGGTGTTGGTTCTCATCTTTAAAGCGCTCCATGGCTTAGGGCCAGGGTATTTGCGAGACCGCCTGCTGCTACCGATAACCTCCCACCGGCCAATACGCTCTCACAGAGAGGGCCTCCTCGGGGTGCCGTCGGTCAGGCAATGTCGGCTGGCGGCCCCCAGGGGGCGAGCCTTCTCTGTGGGGGCACCCGCCCTGTGGAATGAGCTGCCTCCTGGAATACGATTGATCCCGGACCTCCGGACCTTCCGTAAAGCCCTGAAGACGTTTTTATTTCATCAAGCCGGCCTAGCCTAAATGGTTTTTTAATTGGGATTTTAAATTTTATGGATTTGGGGTTTTAAATTTGGGTAGCCAATGATTTAATTCTTTTAATTATCTTAACTTTTGCATTTGTATGTTTTTTAATTTTGGCTGTTCACCGCCCTGAGTCCCTTCTGGGAGAAGGGCGGTATACAAATTAAATAAATAAATAAATAAATAAATAAAGTAGGAATATGGGGATGGAAATTAAATCAGCAGAAATAACACCAAATGTATGGGCAGACCACAACCCGTTAGAAATTAGATGGAATAATTCATTTGGGAAAGGAACAAGAGATGGAGGTTAAATATACAATTTTTGAGGGACAAGGAAAATATGGGGAAAGTAAAGGGAGAATTAAAATCATTCTTTGAAGAAAATGAAAAGGAGTCAATGGCCCGAGTAATAATATGGGATACGATGAAGGCGTACTTGAGACGTCTAGCAATATCTTACGGATCACCTAAAAGCAAAGAAAAAAGGAAGATGCAGAAGGAACTTTTAGAAGGATTAGGAGAAGCAGAGAAGAACGTGCAGCAAAATCCAGGAGATGAGGCAGCCAAAGAAAATTGGATGATTTTACGACACAGACTAAATATCCTAGATCAGGAAGAATTGGCATGTAAGATAAAACGAACCAAACAATACTATTTTGAAAATGCAAATAAACCGGGCAGGTGGCTGTCTTATAGGCTAAAAAAAGAAAATGAGAAAGGGACCATTTACCAGTTGGAAAACTCAGAGGGACATATTGTGAACAAAGACGAAGACAAGCTCGAGATTGCTCGAGAGTATTACGCTACTTTATACAAAGAGGAAGAAATCTTAAAGGAAAAAGTTGATCAATATTTACTGGAAGAAAAACTTCCATTGATTGGGGAGGACGAGAGAGAAATGCTCAACAGGGAAATTACAATGACGAAATTAAAGATGGCAATATCCAAACTTAAAAACAATAAATCACCAGGCCCAGATGGATTCCCAGGAGAATTGTACAAAAATCCAGATTTAGAGGAAATACTCCTACCAAAACTGTTGGAAATTTGCAACGAGGCTTTGATAAGATCCAAGATTCCAGAACCGTGGAGGGAGGCATATATCACACTCTTACAAAAAGAAGGTGAGGACTCAAAACTGATAAAAAATTATAGGCCTATTTCCCTCCTAAACCCAGACTATAAGATTTTTATGAGTGTTATAGCAGGAAGACTAAAGAAAATTCTAAATAACTTGATACATAGTGATCAAAACGGATTTCTTCCTGGAAGGCAGATAAGGAACAACACGAGGGTGGTGATAGATGTCCTTGAATATTATGAAGCACATCCAAATAAGGAAATAGCATTGGTCTTCTTAGACGCCCAGAAGGCATTCGATAACCCGAACTGGAAGTTCATAATTCAGCAAATTAAAAAGATGAA
Source organism: Pituophis catenifer annectens (assembly GCF_029215685.1). Taxonomy (NCBI): domain Eukaryota; kingdom Metazoa; phylum Chordata; class Lepidosauria; order Squamata; family Colubridae; genus Pituophis; species Pituophis catenifer. The sequence goes on from NW_027256888.1 coordinate 25,022,854, forward strand.
ATTCGGATTAAACTTTGAAAACACGATAACCACAATCTATGAAAAACAAAGAGCAAATATCTTACTGAATGGACAATTGACAAAAACCTTTCAAATTAGAAAGGGAGTAAGACAAGGATGCCCTCTGTCACCACTTTTGTTTATATTAGCCTTAGAAGTCCTATTAAGAAGGATTAGAAAAAACAACGAAATTAAAGGACTGACAATTAGGAAGGTGACGTATAAGATCCAGGCGTTTGCTGATGACATAACTCTAATCATGGAGGAGCCATTGGAAACAGGGGTAAAAATATTGGAAGAATTGGGAAAGTATGGAGATGTGTCTGGATTTAAATTAAACAAATCCAAAACCAAAATGCTGACTAAAAATATGGCTGAGGACAAAAAGAAAGCCCTTGAAGAATCTCTGGGGCTACAAATAGTCAAGAAAGTAAAATACTTGGGAGTGTGGCTATCCGCAAGGTGTTCGTCCTTAAAGGAAGACAATTATGTCCCCTGATTAAAAACATCAAACAGGACCTAGAAAAATGGGGGAAACTCCAGATATTACTCTTAGGCAGGATCACGTCAATAAAGATGAGTGTCCTGCCTAAGTTGCTGTATCTGTTCCAAACTGTACCAGTTAAATTAGACAAAAAATTCTTCTTAGAACTCAATACTATCATCAGAAAATTTATTTGGGGTGGGAAGAAACCCAGGATTGCAATTAGAATACTACAAGATAAAAAGAATAGGGGCGGATTTGGACTCCCAATATGGGAAACATACTATAAAGCAGCAAGTTTGGTGTGGTTGAGGGAATGGGCAACCTTGGAAAATAAAAGAATTCTGACTTTTGAAGGGTATGATCTCCAGAAGAGCTGGCACACCTACCTATGGGATATAGGAAAAAGGACAAGAACATATTGTCAGATCCCTAAAAGTGATACTGCCATTCAAGTGGAGGAAGGGGGGACTTGGATTCGATTTACTACCATGGCCTGTGTCAGCAGATATTTTACAACCTATATCCTGGCGCCAAGGAAGCCTGAGATTCTCTTTACCTGCAGGAATTTTTATGATAGCCATGTGGGTTGTCTCACTTTAAAGGGTAGTGGTGGGAATGCATGTTTGTTCGGGTTCTCAAAGGAAATAGTAAAGAAAACATCTTCACACTTGTGTATTGGCTAAAATCTGCATTCTGATTTAAAGGGAGGGGTCTCTACCACTTTAATCCTATTGCTTTGCCTAAGGGCATTCAGATTGTGCTTTAGCTGGATGGCTGTCACTTCTGCTTAATAAAAGAATCCTTTTGAACAACCACGTTTCAAGAGTTCGTACTTTTTTAAGTTGGAAGGAGAGTCGATCCTTACACATATTTTCATAGGCACAAAATAAGGGATACGCTAATGCAGACATGGGGAGAAATAAGAAGAAAACAATACACAAAAGTCCCGAGATGGCTCTCCACAATGGAAGCCATGATATACCCTAACACCCTGGAAATGGGTAAAATGGTTAAATATAAAGAGATCTTAGATGGGGGAGGGAACCTCAAAACAAACGAAGAGCTAAAAGAACAGGGTATCTTTATCGATTGGTGGCCATACGCACAAATAAAATCCAGATATAAAAAGGATAAGGAGGAATTCGGCATAGAAATAGGTGTTAATGGATTCGATAAGATATGGATGGGAACCGATAATAAATTACTGGCCAAATTATACAACTACCTGCTTGAATATGATATGGCAGAAGAGGTAGTCAAAGACCAAATGATAGCATGAGCCAAAAACTTTGGACACGGCATCAATCTAAATGAATGGGACACAATCTGGAACAGTAACCTTAAAATGACTAGGGCAGCAGCATACAAGGAAAACCAATACAAGATGCTATACAGGTGGCATCTAGCCCCTGCCAGGATGGCAAACATGAGCCCAACATGAGCCCAAATTGCTGGAAATGCGGCCAACATCAAGGCACCTTCTACCATTGTTGGTGGACATGGCCCAAAGTGATAAAATTTCGGAGAATGATTCGGAAATGGATTTCGGAAATGATAGAAGAAAACATTGACCTAGAACCAGAAACCTTTCTCCTGGGAATCCTGAAAAAAGTATATGAAAAAAAAAAAGAGGTATCTAATTATACATGTAATAACAGCGGCAAGAATAACGTACGCTCAGCACTGGAAAGAGAAAAAGTTACCACCGGAAGAACATGTAATCAGAAAAATACTACAGTGCACCGAGATGAATAAGCTAACTCTTGAGATAAATGAAAAAAAAAATATGGAATATTACACGGTGTGGGAAATGTGGTATAAGTGGATGGGCGAAAGAAACAAAAAGTAAAGTATGAGGGGGTATAATGACAAATTAATAATAATCAAAAAAGAATTGAGTATTAGTATTTTCTGAATTATTACTAAGTAAAGATGTAATACCAAGTAAACAATATATATATATATATGCATGAACACCACGAAACCGAAAAATGTTGAATTGTATTATTATATATTACAATAAAAGCCAATAAAAAAATAATAATACAAAAAGTAATGGAATGTGCAGAGATGGACAGGCTTACCAAAGAAATACAAGTAAAGGAAGACACAGAATACCAAATGGTTTGGCAACGATGGTACGACTAGCTAGAGAAAAGGAAAACAAAATAAAAAATAATTAGTAGGATAGAAAGGGAATACCAACTAAGGAAACAAAAATCAAGAAATAATCTTAAAATATCGTTATATAATGAAAGATGTAGATATATATAGAGAGAGAAATATAGAATACCGAAGTAACTTTCTTCTTTCTTAAGGCTCAGGTTGCAAGACTTGATTTAAATGTATAGTTTGTTTATTTTGTGTATTGTATGTATGTATGTTTTTGTTTGTCTATTTTTAATTAAATAAAAATTTTTAAAAAAGAAATTCTTCAAAGTTTCATTTTATTAGAGATGCCATATTGGCACATCTGGGAAAACCCAAATCTGAAAGTTTCCAGGTTTTCCCCACCCAAAGAAAAGTTCAAGTCCCTGCCCAACACCCACAAGTCCATCACATAATCCAATCATAGCACTGCCCCAACTGGAGATGCCACCCAGATCCAGCCTTCCAGGTGCGAGGCAAGATGGCCTTAACTTTCTGAGAAAGGAATGTTATTATGACTATATATCACCCATACTCCATACAATACCCCCTCCCAATTTCCCACAGCAGTAAATGTGGCAGGCCTGAAGGATGGCTTCCAGGTCTGACAATTGGACACACAAGGAATTTGTCTCAGGTGCATAAGCTCTCAGTGTACATATAGACAACAAAGTATATAATCATAAGATATCATGGAGAAGGTTCTAGAAAAGATGAAAAGGATAATAGTGATACAGCCATACTATAAAATATGAACAAAATATTAACAGAATGCAGAAGAAACAAAAGAAGGCATTAACATTACAGTAAAACAAAAATAATTGAAGGATTTGTCCTTCACTACCTCAAATGCATACAGAAAGTATTAAATTTTAACTTCCATAAAAAGGCTAATGAATAAAAAGAAACAGAAAGATTTCTAATCTATCTTTTGCATTATAAAACATTGGTCTCAATTTAAATCTACCATTCCACTTCTTTTGAGCATAGCACTTTATCATTTACAAGAACTTTGCTATTACCCATTCACAAAACTTTGTTATTTTTATTTGATAATGCTACAAATTTAGACTGTTATTTTTAATTGTATTTTTACCTAAGTTCTCATTTTTCCCTGCATATTCACATCTCTATTTTGAGTGTTCTTTTTTAGAACCACATCTATCTTGTCCTATCCTCCTAATTTTAATCTTCAAGTCTTTAACTTCTTTAAGAGCTGAAACAACAATGGCAAACTACTTCCAAATAATCTTTCAAGAAAATTGAAAGAGCCTTGGTGGTGCAGCGGACTAAGTGCTGTTATGTAGCACTCAGCTGCCATCTGCCTGCAATTAGTGGGAGTTCAAATCTCACCAGGCTCAAGGTTGACTCAGCCTTCCATCCTTCCGAGGTAGGTAAATTGAGGACCCAGATTGGGGGGCAATAAACTGACTTTGTAGAAACACCGCTTATAGGGGGCCAAAAGCCCTAATAAGCAGGTATATACAAAACAATGAAGGCTATTGCTATAAGTGTATTGTAAGCCGCCCTGAATCTTCGGAGGAGGGCAGCATATAAATTGAACAAACAAATAAACAAACAAACAAACAAACAAATTAAATTAAATTACGAAAAGGTGTCTAGGCAATTACCAGGAATCAAAATTAAATCAAAGGCACAAACATGCAATCCCACCCACCTTTATTATTAGAAAATGGATGTTACTTGATAAAATCTTAGAGAAATTATCCACCAAAAAGGCATTTCAGAATTAATGTATTAAAAACCAAGGTTTTTCTCTTGAACTATAGTCATAATGAAAAAAATTAGATAGATGATAGATACAGTAGTGGTCAAAATTATGGAAACCTTTTGGGAAAAGTATATTTTTTAGGTTTGTTTGTTTTTTAATTTGATTTATATGCCGCCCTTCTCCGGAGACTCAGGGCGGCTTACAATGTGTTAAGCAATAGCCTTCATACTTTTGTATATTTATACAAAGTCAGTTTATTGCCCCCATAATCTGGGTCCTCATTTTACTTACCTTAGAAAGGATGGAAGGCTGAGTCAACCTTGAGCCTGGTGAGATTTGAACTTGCAGTAATTGCAGGCAGCAGATGTAAGTGGATGTTAATTAGTCTGCTGAGCCACCAGAGCTCCTATTTTTTAGGTTTGATGGTTAATAACACCTTTTTTTTTTTTTTTGGAGTTTCAAGATAATCATATTCTACTACTGGAATGGCCCAGACCTTAATCCAATTGAAAATCTATGGAGCCGACTAAAGAAACTTGTTAGTCAGAAGCAACCCAGCAATAAAACCAGTTAATAGAAGCAATCATTCAATCTTGGTTTCACATTATAACAGCTGCAGAACTAAAAGACTTGGTTCACTCCATGGGAAGACGTTGTAAGGCCCTAATTCATGCTAAAGATTACCCAACTAAGCATTAACTGACGTGATAATTTTTGTATGTCTCATTTTTTTCTATGGTGATAATTTTTGTATATCTCATTTTTTCTACGTGTTTCACTTTTCTTCTTTATACTGTAACTGCTATTCCAATAGCAAATCCTTCATAAAAGTTATTGCATTACATTCTTGATTAAGAATGTAATCTTGATTGTTGAAAGATTACATATCTTCCCATTGATATATAATTTTATGGTAATACTCAAAATAAAAGTGGTGTTATTAGGTAGCTTTAGAAAATACACTTTTCCCAAAAGATTTCCACAATTTTGGCCACTACTGGAGGGAGGGAGGGAGGGAGGGAGGGAGGGAGGGAGGGAGGGAGGGAGGGAGAGAGAGAGAGAGAGAGAGAGAGAGAAGAAAGAAAGAAAGAAAGAAAGAAAGAAAGAAAGAAAGAAAGAAAGAAAGAAAGAAAGAAAGAAAGAACTATATCTGATAAATTAACCTATATCACACAAAATTACAAAATAATTCCAGCCAACATACCTCTTAACAGACTGGGAATAAATAAAGTATCTTTCTCTTTCTGCAGCCTTCCAGAATAGCTTTCATATTCTGCAGGTCTAATTTCTAAGAAATCTTGACATGTCTGTTCTATAACAAATACGCCATCATTCCCTTTATCATGGAAAAGATGTTCCACTTCATCCTGTATTTACCATATAAATGTTTTCAATCAGAACTCAATTGCAGCATAACTGTGATTTACAGGTTTGCTATCATAGGAGTTTTTGCAAAGAAAATTATTTCCAATCATTTTTGCATCAAAGAATCATCTTTATCCGGAAGCCAAATATTTGAGGACTATCTCTAGAAAACTATATGTACCATATCAAACCTCTGGTAACTATTACCATTTCAGGAGGTACTGTAACAAAGCTGTTAAGCCTAAAATTTTATATTTCAACCTAACTCAAATATACATACTTGCTTCTCATAACTGTAATTTACAAGCAACATACACAATCCAAATTCTTTTTATTTTTGACATGGATACCTATCTGGGCATTGCTGAAATATGTAAAAATGATTGAGATAAAAAAAAAAAAGTTTCCAATCCCTTTTATTACTGGGACTATTGAAGTCCCAGTAATAAAACAAATAAAACAAATTCTCTGAAAATAATGCCTGAGTAAGAGAACACAGACCCTATGTTTCACTGGTGTGTAAGCCATAATTATTTCTACCTCATATGGGGCCAGGCTGGCAAATTAATCTAGAAGTGTTTTTCCACCTTGGCAACTTCAATATGAGTGGATATTAACTTCCAGAATTCCCCACCAGCATGAAGTTATCACCTAGCACCAATCATCTTGCTGGCTGGGGAATTCTGGGAGTTGATGTCAAAATACAGAAATACACACACACACATATAGATGTGTGTGTGTGTGTGTGTGTGTGTGTGTGTGTGTGTGTAGGGTGAAGAGTAAAGCGTGAGTCTTAGCAGTGAGTAACAGCAGAACTTTTCTGTACAAAGATGGCAGTTAGGTTGTTCAGAATCTGTCAGTGAATGCTGAACAAATCTGCAGGATTTTCATTATACAATTCTTGCATTTTGTGGCACTATGCATTCATTTATTTTAGAATTATCTTTACACTAAACTGAGAAGCTACACTATTTCCTACTGATATTCCTTGTGTGATGCTGATTACCTTGTTTAACTCACTGCATATAAAACCCAGTGTAAATATTCCCTCAAAGTAAAGAAATTTTATTTCTAACTGAAAAGCATAAAATTTAACTTTTTTCTAAATAGGATTGCTGTAGATTTAAAGGATATCTATGTCAAAAAATGTTTGACCTTAACAAACTTGGTGCTTTCAGCCAGAAATAAGCAATTTTTCAACATCTTTGTCTTAAATTCTCCATTATATATAATCTAGGACTCGATGTCTCAAGATATGATACTCTATGTACATCAATGGAGAGAGAAGGGGAGACGCATGATATTAACTACAAGCTTCCACATTTTGTTTACAACAAAATACAATCAGTCAACTATATATTTGTTTAAAAAGATGTGTACATGCTTCTTCATGATTACCATTTCATTCTTTTCTTGCTCTTCCTGATTGCTGAGTGTAGATTTCTGATTCTCCGTGCCCTTGTCATCTAGATCTGATGCATTCTTTTCATTGTTTTCACGGTCATCCCCTACATTCTCTTCCTCAGGACCAAAATTGAAAGTAAAGAAATTATAGGCTTCTTCAGAAGAAGGATAATCCATCTGAATCTAATGAAGAAAAGTAATTTTTTAAAAAAACAATAATAATACAACTCGAGAGCTAACTCTGTAATAGAATTAAAAAAATATTACTGCTTTTCCTTCATAGAGAATTACAACAGGAACTATGCATTTCTGAGCAATACTCATCAAGCAGTCTTCTCAAAAGCAAATGTTTCTGCACACATATACCAATTCTCATTCAAAGTTCCATTTTGAACTGTTGAGTGTCCAAAACCAGCATTCTTCAATTCTGATCTCTATCTAAGTTTCTTACTACCCTCTTAAAGCTTTAATCTTTCCAGGCCCTGTTGAAGACGATATAGAAGTTGAGTTGAAATGTAACACTGACCCTAAACAAACATCTAGAAACAAATAAAGTTGCAACTAAAAGTCAGCATGGGTTTGTTAAAAACAGATCATGCCAAACCAATCTTATTTCATTCTTTGACAAAATGACTAAATTAGATCAGCGAAATGTTGTGGACCTAGTATACTTAGATTTCAGCAAAGCATTCAATAAAGTAGACTACAACCTATTTCTTGGTAAGCTAGAAAAATGTGGGATAGACAGCAACACCATCAGATGGATTTGTAACTGGCTGACAAACCGTACTCTTCATTATCTTCATAAATGACTTGGATGAGGGAGTAGAAGGGGAACTCATCAAACTTGCAAATGACACTAAGCTGACAGGAATAACTAACACCCCAGAAGACAAGCTCAGGATCCAAAAAGATCTTGACAGACTTGAACAATGGGCCCTATCCAACAACATGAAATTTAATATGGAGAAAATCAAGTTTTTACACTTAGGCAAGAAGTACCAACAGTACAAGTACAGATTAGGCAAAACCTGGCTCAAAAACAGTAACTATGAGAGGGATCTTGGAATCCTAGTGGATGATCACTTAAACATGAGCCAGCAATGTGTGGCAGTAGCCAAAAAAGCCAATACAATCCTTGGTTGTATAAACAGAGGCATAGAATCAAAATCACATGAAGTATTAGTATAAATTGTTTATAAATTCTTTATAAATTGTTAGTAAGGCCACACCTGGAATACTGCATCCAGTTTTGGTCACCACATTACAAAAAGATGTTGAGACTTTGGAAAAAGTGCAAAGAAGAGCAACTAAGATGATTAAAGGGTGGAGACTAAAACATATCAAGAATGGTTGCAGGAGTTGGGTTTGGCTAGTCTAGAGAAAAGAAGGACTAGGGGTGACATGATAGCAGTATTCCAGTATTGAGGTGGTGTTTGGGCTAGAAGACCTCTAAGGTCGCTTCCAGCTCTATTCTGTTTGAAACACCACTTCTCAATCCATATTCCATATTGGAGGATGTTTATTTAGTCACATTTAGACATACAAAATTTAACAGTCTACTGTACAGGGTTTTAGAGTTTTATATTCATCACCAAAATATACTCCACATTTTTGGAGCACATTATAATGTGACTCATCAGCAGATTTCTATCTATGGATATGAATGGAAGAAAGGAAAAAAGATCTCAGGATTTTGGGCATCTTGGAGCTGATATCACAACTTGTATAACTTCTTCTTTTGCACTGTGGGTCATGGAGTCACAGCACAACAATCCCCCTCATCTTTCAACTTTGGAAGTAAAAAGCTAAACGTAGCTAATGGTGCATAAATCATATGTATGGATCATTTCCTAATCTTTAAGACTCAATTATATATAATTGTCATCATATATTACTGTGTTTTTCAGGGTCACATATGCTCAAGGGTATTTTTTAACCATACTCAATTCATAATTCAATCTTAAATAATCAAAAAATAAACTGAAAACCCATCACTCTTCAACTGACACTTATCACCTGTGATTTTTGTTTGCCTCTTTTACCAACATCACGAAACTTCACTCTTGCAGATACCTTGCCTTCTTTTCTTTGTACTGCACTCAACAAATGATCACCTATCTGCAAAAATATATGGAAAAAAATGCATTAACTTATACTGTCTTCTTATTTTCTGCATAATAAATAAGTGTAGTCAATAATATCGACATATTTTAAATTATGCCTTACCAGGTGATGGAGAAATGAGTGTGCATTAGATTTTTTAATAAGCAGAGAAAATGGAAATATTATGGAGGAAAGTAGATTTTAAAGAATAAATTTTTGTGCATAGCAATAGACCCCATTTCTTTTAGTATCAAGAAACGTCAATTAAGAGAAGCCTGAATATTAGAGAAAACAAACAGATGACATTCCAAATGCCAGATACTTTGTTGTGTTCCTTGGTTCATCCAGTGCTGGATCATGTATCACTTTGCATCAGCAGCTCTAAACTATCAAGTACACATAAAAACTCAATAGGTCACCAAACAAACCACTTTTAAAAGTTCTGGAAGCTGCCACAAGTCCAGAGAAAATCCAGTTCTTGACCCAGATTTCTGACCTCAAAATTATTTGGATTTCAGGATGTTTAGTCTGCTAACCCCCTTCATGGATTACTGCCTTGTCATGGCGAAGGGGCTTGCGTAGTTCTATGAAGCTATGAGCTATGCCGTGCAGGGCCACCCAAGACAGACAGGTCATAGCAGAGAGTTCTGACAAAACTGGAGAAGGAAATGGCAATCCACTCCAGTATCTTTGCCATGAAAACCCCATGGACAGTACCAAAAGGAAAAAAGATATGACGGAAGATGAGCCCCTTAGGTTGGAAGGTGTCCAATATGCTACTGGGGAACAGCAGACGGCTAGGACTAGGACTAGTATGCCAGAAAGAGTGAAGCAACTGGGCCAAAGGCAAAAGAGTGCTCAGCTGTGAATGCAACTGGTGGTGAAAGGAAAGTCCGATGCTGTAAAGATTTTCTTTCCATAGGAACCTGGAAGGAACGTTGTACTTACCTGAACGTTCTTTCAATGTGCACTGCGTGAGAGTCCAAAGCAATAGGTGATAACCTTGTCTGATTGGCCAGAGACTGAGTTGTAATTTGTTTAAACACGCTTTCTCCTTCCTGCTTAGCTCCAGTTTGTTAACGATGGTCTGGATGTGGAGAAGACGTAGCCTGTAAAGATAGAAAAAAACATACTCTCCCAGACTCTGGATTCCTGTCAGAATAGTAGGGAGGGGTTGGACTCTCACGTAGCACACGTAGAAAGAACATTCAGGTAAGTACAATGTTCCTTCTCCTGTGCGCTGCTTAGAGAGTCCAAAGCAATGGGACATGCCCAAGCTAAGTATCCCTAGCATGGGGAGTAGAACCTTCCAGGGTCCTGTCGACTGGAAGAACATGCTGCAAGACCCGTCTCCCAAAAGCTGCCTCTGCTGAGACAAACATGTCAAGTTTATAGTTTCAAAAGAAGGAAGGCGACGCCCTGCAAATCTCCAGTATTGAAGCTTGAGTGGCCCAAGCCGCTGTTGTGGCTGCACTTCTAGTAGAGTGGGCCACTTCTAGTAGAGTGGGCAGGCTGGAATAGGTCGGGCCTGATGGTCGTAAGCCAGAGAAATACAAGCCTTGAGCCAACGACCAATGGTGGATGGAGACACCTTCGTGCCCTGGGACCTGGGCTTGAAATGAGACAAACAACGCCTCTGTTTTTTGGAAGGGTGCCGTCTGATGATGTATATGCGCAGGGCTCTGCATACATCTAGGGTGTGCCACTGATGTTCTCTAGGATGTTTGGGCGTTGGGCAAAAATCCAGTAAGATGACTTCCTAGGCCCTGTGGAACCAGGAGTTGACTTTTGGCATGAATGTTGGATCCAGACGGAGGATGACTCTATCAGGATGTATAATACACAAGTCCTTCCGTACTGAGAGACCTGCCAGTTCCAAGATTCTGCGAGCAGAAGTGATGGCAATGAGAAAGGTGACCTTAAAGGTCAAAAGCCTGAGACTGGAGGAATTCAACAGCTTGAATGAGAGGAAGTAAAGGCCTGTAAAACAAGGGAGAGATGCCAAAAAGGGTATCTGTGAACAGGTGGAGGTCGTAGATTGGAAGCCCATTTTAGAAAGCTGCGGACCCTTGGATGATGAGAGAGGGTGGAAGCTCCCTCGCAGGACAGAATAGTTGCTAAGGCAGCTACTTGTCTGCGGAATGTATTAACCACTAGTCCTGCCTCTAATCCTTCCTGCAGGAAGTCCAATACCTGTGGTTCAGATGCCGAGGTTGGAATCAGTACATGTCTAGTACACCAGCGGCAAAAGGAGGTCCATGTATATGCGAGTTGTTGACGGACATCGAGAAGCAAGAATGGTAGAGATTACCCTTTTTTGAAAAATGGTCCTTTTTCAGGATCTCCCTCTCAAGGGCCAGACGGCCAGCTGCAGCCATTGAGGGTCCGGATGGAGTGTGGCCCCCTGGCTGAGGGAGATCCTGTCTGGAGGAATCCTCCAGGGAGGTGATATTGATAGGGTCAATAGATCCGCAAACCAGTTCTGTCTTGGCCAGTGAGGAGCACGAGAAGAACCTCTGCGCCTTCCTCCAGGATCTTCCTGATGACCTTCGGTATTAGAGGTATCGGGAAAACCATGTACAACAGGCCTTGGGGCCATGGACAACGGAGGGCGTCTGTCCCTTCAGCCCCTGGTGATCGGAATCTGGTGTAGAACTGAGGAAGTTGTACATTCTCTGGGCTGGCGAAAAGGTCTACCTGAGGTGGGCTGAATCTGGTTGAAAGCTGATGGAACAGATCTGGATGAAGTTTCCATTCTGCCTGATCGATGGTCTTTCTGCTCAACCAATTCGCTTGGATGTTGGAGGACCCAGAGATGTGCTCTGTCCACAGGGAGGACAAGTGTCTCTCTGCCCAGAGACCTATCGCTGCAGCCTCTCAGATCAGCGCTATGCCCCCGATGGTTCACATGTGCTTTGACTGTGTCCATCAGTAACAGCACGTGTTGCCCTGACAAATGACGCTGGAAATAGCGAAGCACCAGATGAGCGGCTCTCAGTTCCAGCCAGTTGATATCCATGAGGAGGTCATGTGGAAACCACCAACCCTGGATCACTCAGGATTACAGGTGAGCACCCCATCTGAAAAAACTGGCGTCTGTGGTAAGGGTCAGGTGGGTATGCTCCTTGAAGGAACAGCCCTGTTCCAGGGCTATCAACGTCCACCACTCCAAGGATCTCAGTACCTTGAAAGGAACTCTTATCCATTTAGGGGAGTTGCTGAGCCCCGCCCATTGACTTGGTAATAGGAACCATAGAAGAGGTCAGGAATGCAATCTCGCCCAAGGAATAATCAGTAGGCAGGATATCATCTTGCCTAACAATTGGGAAAGAAGCATCAAGGGAACCCGTCTGAGGGTTCTGACTTGCCTTATGGTGGTGTGGATGCTGGAACGACATTCCTGGGAGAGGAAGACGAGGCTGGCCTGAGTGTCGATCTGTGCTCCCAGATGAACCAGGTTGGTGGAGGAGGTCATGTGACTCTTCTCCCAATTCACCACAAACCCATGGTCTTGGAGGGTTTGAACTGTGGTCTGGAGATCTAGACTTGCCTGCTGAGGAAACGAAGACAGAACTAAAATGTCATCCAGATAACATAGCAAATGTATGGGCTTCATCCACAAGTGAGCAGCCACTATGTCCAGGAGTTTTGTGAACACTCTCGGGGCAGACGAAAGTCCGAAGGGCAGAGCTTTGTATTGGTAGTGCAGTCCCGCGTAGGAGAACCTGAGGAATCTCCTGTGGGATGGTCTGATGGGCACGTGCAAATAAGCTTCTCAGAGATCTATAGATATCAAAAGATCTCCCTGTTTTATGCAGCCCAGAATTGTGGGCAGGGATTGCATTTTGAAGCGTTTGTATTTGATGTGAACATTCAGCTCCTTTAAGTCTAAAATGGCCCTGCAGTCACCCGATTTCTTTTGCACCAGAAAGAGTATTGAATAGAAGCTGGACCCCTGATGTTAAAAAGGTACTGTTGTGGCCCGTACGCGGCCTATACAGCTAAGTAGCTGATTCAGACAGCGAGGAGGCTGGTGTGGTGCTGCGCCAGCAGCCTGTGCAGCTGGCACTCGAGTCGGACAATGAGGAGGCTGGAGAAGATGTGGTACCAGAGGCGGGGATTTAGCCAGGGCCTTCAGAACCTCCAGAAGCTCCCTTAAGTGAAGAGGACGAAGAGGAGGAGAGTTAGTTTAGTAAACTAAGGTTTGAACGGACTTTGTGTGTGTTGTGTTCTTTGGGGTCCATAGCTGGGGCAGAACAGGTACAGGTTCTCTGGATTTCAGCTTCCATCAGAAAGCTCTTGGTGGTGTCCCAAGAGAAAGAGCATTGGATGAACCATCGAGGTGGTCTGGAACTGAACTCTAGGGTGAGAGCTAGTGTTATGGTCTGTAATGCCCAGGCATTGTTGATCGTGTGTCTCCAACAGGTTGCAAATCTGCCCAGGCGACCGCCTATAGGGCCTTTGTCGGGACAGTCATTTGGACCGACGGTACAGTCGGTAGCCAGCTCCCTGAAAGGGGTGTCTATTTTGTGGCTGTCTGGAATGATCCCGAAAGGAAGGTCCGTGGTTGCAGCCTGTCCGCGGTTGGTAGGAAGGTCCTCTGGTAGGCCGGGCTTTGAAAGCCTGTCTCAGTTGCACAAAAGGACGGTCTGCAGTAAGGATACTCCAATCGTCTGTCCACTCGACGGGATACATGAGGAAGGACCTTCCTTTTATCTTTACCCTCCACCAAGATGGGATCCAAGGCATCCCCGAAGAGAGGGTCACTCTTGAAAGGGGCCGCTGCTAGACGCCATTTTGTTTTCATGTCTGCCTGCCAGTACCTTAGCCATAAGAGGCGTCTGGAGATGACACTAAATGCTAAGGCTCGAGAAATTAGCAGAGGTGAGGGTAGCATTTGCTGAATATTCAGTGGCAGTGATTAATTTATTCAAGTCCTGATGCAAACGGGTGTCCTCAGGTGACGCCTGGGATTGCATTTGATGTAGCCAAATTAGAGAAGTACAAGAAAAGAAGGATGCCACTGTGGCAGAACGAATGGCCCAGGTGGCTGCTTGGTGGGTTTTACGAGCAGCAAGCTCCACCCTTCGATCTTCTAGTTTCAGGCCCTCAGCTGAATCGGAAGGAAGGATGTTAGATGATGCCAGGCTGGACATCGGAACATCAATGATTGAGATCCTCAAGTTCTTGTTCCACCATGTACATTTTACGATCCATGCCACTAGGGGCAGAAATGGATCCTGGCTGTTTCAACTGCCGTTGTATGACATCGACAAAGAGCTTAGGGGATGGAACCGCCTCTTGCTCAGTCACAGGCTCAGTAAAAAGAAGTTGTCGAGCCCGATCTCCTGCTCGACAACACATATGGGAGGAGGAGGAGAGGAGGCTGTGGGAACGTGACCCAAAGATACCTGAAAGCATGGGGAAACTCTTCACAGGGGCTGGTGATAGTGGCACAGGGTGTTTAGGCAGCTGAATGCGTTGGAGGAGAGGATCGGCAGTGAAAGGAAGGCTCACGGATGAGCAAAGGAGGCGGCAGCATTTGATGACATCACAGGCCGGCACAGGGATAATTGACCGCCCATTTGAATGCCTCGCTCAGCTGGATATAGCTCAGCTGTTCATTATGTGTGTGGAACGGGTGGAGCCTGCGTGGACATATAAAAATGCTAAGAGGCAGTTGCTCTCAGCGCCAACTTTAAACTAATGTAACTTAGTGTTGCCTTGGAGCTACCTTGCAGCTTCAATAAACCATTTGCCAACTCCAGTTTCATAGTGGATTGTTTGGGGCTGTCAAGGTTTGTTTAGAAACGCTGAGAGAAAGACCCATGGGATCATGAGGGTCCGAGGATCCCCCAGGTTGCCCAATAAGTGCTCCCATATTGGCTGTAGTCTTAACCTTGTACAATACTGTTTTAAATAGGTCCTGACGAAACAGATCCGTAACAGGAGGCTTATCAGGAATGACCTTTTCATCCTCAGAAAAATTGTAATCCAGCATCTCCTCTTCGTCGCCATGAAAGGGCATGTCACTTTGTTGTGAAGGTGAAGGAGAACGAGTGTCTAGAATGTACTCCCTATCCACCTGGCCTATTGGAGGAGTGGGTCTTGGATTCGGGTCTGTTGCTGGCAGAGGGGCTGAAAAACCCCGTTGCAGAAAAGCAGCATCAATGCCCCTGCTAATAGTTTGGGCAATCATGCTGCACAAATCTTGTGACAGTGCAGTGCCCTGGCCTTCCTCCGGGTGGAGCCCCGTTGCGGTGGATGTAAAAGTGGCAGAGGCACGGGAGCCCCTGTGCTGCTGAAAAGAACCAGGCTCAGTAATGGCTATGTCCCGTGGAGCCTCCATATCTGCTGCCTGCAGTGGCTGTGTGCTAGGAGAAGCAGAGGGAGACCAACCGAACTGACCTGGTTGGGATTCCAGAGTCAAAAGTTCCTTGCTTAATGCCTCAGTAGTTTCCCCGTTGCAAGCAGAAGTTGAATGTTGCATTCTAACTTCTGCTCTTTTCTTGGCCATATCAAACTGCCTATCTAAGGTACTATGTCGCCTCATGGCATCTTTCTCAGATGCTAATGAAATAGAGGTTTGAACAGAGGACTGGTATCTAGTAACTGGTAATTTGGATCTAGATTTTCCCTTTTTTGAAGCAGGAGCCTCCAAGGCTTGATGCCTAATTGAGGAAGAGGCAGAGGCATGAGAAGGAGATTTACTGCGAGATGCCATTTTGAAAGCCATGAGGTAACAGTGAATCAGCCAAAGTTCCTCTTCGCAAGATTCGAATTAATTATTGCCAATTTCTTTGCAATCACCTCCCTGGTGTATACAAACCCCAGTATGGAGGGCAGTTAGGGGCTTTAAGATTACCAAGCCAACACCATGGCTTGAAAGTGAGTAGAATAAAAGCTGCATGGGGGGGGACTCATAATGGCGCTGAGTCTACACCAAGGCTTTAAGCATGAATGGTAACACAGCCTGCTCCAAGGATCTGGAATCCAACACCACGGATCCTTGCCCGGTTAAACAGAGGTGCAGAGCCAACACCACGGTTCTCCCCACGCCAATCCGCCGCCAAAACTCACAAAACCGGCTCCAGAGCAATTGAGGAAGAAGCTGGAGACTCCAAGCACCGCGCAGGCCTCTCTGCAAAAAAAATTCCACCGCGGAGCCCCGCCGCTCAGCTGATCGGCACTTGGCTGGGCATGGTTCCAGAAACCACTTCCAAGCAGAAACGAAGCTTTTTGAAATAATTTTCTCCTGTGCGTTGTAGTAAAGAAAGTCCAAGCAATGGAGGATAATCAGAATAGGCCAACTGAGTTAACAAACTGGAGCTAAGCAGGAAGGAGAAGGCGTGTTTAAACAAATTACAACTCAGTCTCTGGCCAATCAGACAAGGTTATCAGCCATTGCTTTGGACTCTCTAAGCAGTGCACAGGAGAATGTAAGATCCATGAATCAAGGCAAGCTGGACATGGTCAAACAAGAGATGACAAGACTGAACATCGACATCTTAGGAATCAGCAAACTAAAATGGGCAGGAATGGGTGAATTTAATTCAGATGACCATCAGGTATACTACTGCAGGCAAGAATCCTTCAGAAGAAATGGAGTAGCCTTCATAATCAATAAAAGAGTAGGAAAAGCAATACTGGGATACAATCCCCAAAATGACAGAATGATCTCAGTTCGAATCCAAGGCAAACCATTCAGTATCACAGTAATTCAAGTCTATGCCCCAATCACTGGTGGTGAAGAGGATGAAATTGACCAGTTCTATGAAGCCCTACAGCACCTTATAGAATTAACACTAAAAAAAGATGTCCTTATCATCATGGGAGATTGGAATGCTAAAGTAGGAAGCCAAAAGATAACCGGAATAACAGGCAAGTTTGGCCTTGGAGTACAAAATGAAGCAGGGCACAGGCTGATAGAATTTTGTCAAGAGAATACGATGGTCATAGCAAACACTCTTTTCCAACAACCCAAGAGACGACTCTACACATGGACATCCCCAGACAGTCAACACAGAAATCAGATTGACTATGTGCTCTGCAGCCAAAGATGGAGAAGCTCTATACCAGCGGTTCTCAACCTGGGGGTCGTGACCCCTTTGGGGGTCAAACAGCCATTTCACAGGGGTCGCCAAAGCCCTCTCTCGACCCCCCCACGCCTTCACTCACCCTCACCCTCTGCCTCTGTTGGATCGCCGTTCGCCGTTCGCTTACCCCGCCCACTCTCAATCTATTGCTGCCTCCGGAGTCCCAGCTGATGGCTAGAGGGAAAAAAACTTTAAATTCTTGCCGCGGGGCTTCAAAGAGCCGCCCTACAGCTGATCAGTGTTAAAAGAAAACAAATGAATAGACCGGTGCCTGCAAAAATAGAAAAAACAGCCCCTTTCAGCTTCAGCATAGGTTAATTACCATAAGTTGATTTGATCAGCCTCCGGACTCTCAGCTGATTTGCTCTCAGCTGTTTTGCAGAGGGCTCTGTTGCTAGCTAGCTGCAAAGAGGTAAATTCCTGGAGCAAATTTTTTCCCCCTAGCTATGCTGAAAAAGCGAAATTGAAAGTAAGGAAGCAGGGTCTTTGCTGCAATGTGACAAAATGAGGCAGAGAGATTTCTTTTTCTTTTTCCTCACCAAAAAAGGTAGGTGCAAGACTGCAAACAATGGGAAATTTAGGGCAAAAGAGGAGGTTCAAGATTTTAAAACACAAAAGAAAAAAAGCTCTATTTAACTAGGGAAATGTAATAATTGAGATACTATTAATTGTATATTGTGTTGAAAGCAGAAATGGTTAAGTTGTGGTTTGGAGGAATATATGGGGGAAATTATTTGGTTTATTATTATTGGTAAATATAATTAATTGATTTGCAAGAAATTGGATTGCATGGAAATAATTGGAATATTCATGTTCATATTGATTAATATACAAAAAAGATAGTTATATAACTAATTGATTTATATTAAAATGTTGAATTTGTATTAAACAACTGTATTACATAATTACATAATTAACCAATGTGAGGATGGATATAAAAATAGATGACAATGCGAAGGGGTATAATATAGAAGGGAAAAATTGAATTTGATTACAATTAGAGATGAGGATGAAGGGTAATATTGGTTTTTTTAAAAAATAGATGAGGAATAAATATGGTAAAAAGGAAATATAGAAATTGTAAATTTAATTGAAATGACTAAACACTGTGTTGGAAGAAATATCCTTCTGGGTTCTGCTCCAAGGGGGGAAAAAGACACTGGAAACATGGAGACTGCTTGGAAAGATGGTTTAATGGTGGACAGGATCACATGGCTTGAGTTCCTGAACAGAAAAGGGGCAGATACAGTAAATCCTTGGGTTTTTATGCTCTCTCTGGCTTTGTATTTCTTGGGGCCCCGAAAGAGTATCCTGATTGGTTGTCAGACTCCCAGGGGGTGGGGGTCTTAGCTAGCCTTGCTGGCTGATGGTCACATGTGCTTCCCAAGTCACATGCTTCCCAGGTCACGTGTGGTGAGTTTCAGTTGCTAGATGGGGCCCATTGTGTTAGTTTTTGTTGCTATTGTGTTGCAAATGTCCTTTGACAAAGGATTGACTTTCTGCCTCTGGCCCATTAACAAAGGGTGGTGGGCAGGAAGGTGGGAGCTGCTTTGTCTGTAAAATATGCTTCTCCATTTCTCATCCAGGGAAATATAATATTCTGCCTTTTTAATATTTCCCAAAATATTTCATTCTTCTAGGAAAGGGGTGGGTGCTAACTTCCTACAACTGTTTAAATTTGTGAACTGGCCAAATACTCTGTTCAAAGAAAATACGTTGTATGTTTGTGTTTCTAATTATTGTTATTTATTCATATTTGTTCTCTTTTATTCTTTAAAGTTTAACAATTCCTTCTTTATCTTAATATCTTAATATTTGTTTGGGGTTGGCTTTCTTCCCTTTCATCTTTTTTATTGTACAGCAATCTTTCTCCTCAAACCTACCACCCCTGTCTTTTCTTTCCTTCTTACTTTCTCTTCCCCCCCCTCTTCTTCTCCTCCCTACTTCCTTTTTCTTTCTCCTTCTCCTCTTCTCTTCCTCCCTCTCTTACCCTCACTCCTACTCTAATTTCCCTTCCCTTCCTTCATCCCTCTCTATTGCTGTATCCTTTTATGCATATGGACTACTCAGAGGGCTGAAAAAGTTATTTTTGACTGGTCCTCACACTTTTGACCAGTCCTCGAACTTACAACTGTCATCACAATTTACATTTTTGCCCTATCTTGTCACCATGGTGAAGAGAAGCAGTTGTGAAATGAGTGACACGGTTGTTAAGAATGGTACAATGGGCATAAATGATGACCAGTCATAACTGCGAAGACCGGTCAAAAGTGCGAGGACCTGTCAGAAATCACATTTTTCAGCCCTCTGGGTAGTCCCTATACACATAGCCATGATCATCCGGTCACATGACCAGCTAGCCATGCCCACCCAGTCACATGACCTCCAAGCCACACCCACAGAACCGGTAGTAAAAAAATTTAGAACCCACCCCTGGTTGGGGGTCACCACAACATGAGGAACTGTATTAAAGGGTCGTGACATTAGGAAGGTTGAGAACCACTGCTCTATACAGTCAGTAAAAACAAGACCAGGAGCTGACTATGGCTCAGATCATGAGCTTCTCGTTGCAAAATTTAGGCTTAAATTGAAGAAAGTAGGGGAAAGCACTAGGCTACTCAGGTATGAACTAAATTATATCCCTGATGAATATACAGTAGAGGTGACAATAGATCTAAGGAATTAGATCTGATAGACAGAGTGCCTGAAGAACTATGGATGGAGGTTCGCAACATTGTACAAGAGGTAGCAACTAAAATCATCCCAAAGAAAAAGAAATGCAAGAAAGCAAAATGGCTGTCAGAGGAAGCTTTGCAAATAGCTGAGGAAAGAAGGGAAGCAAAAGGCAAGGGAGAAAGAGAAAGATACACCCAATTGAATGCAGAATTCTAGAGAATAGCTAGAAGAGATAAGAATGCCTTCTTAATGAACAGTGCAAAGAAATAGAGGAAAAAAATAGAATAGGGAGGACCAGAGATCTCTTCAAGAAAATTGGAGATATGAAGGGAACGTTTCATGCAAAGATGGGCATGATAAAGGACCAAAAGGGCAGGGACCTAACAGAGGCAGAAAAGATTAAGAAGAGGTGGCAAAATTATACAGAAGAATTATACAAGAACAAGCTTAATGTCCCTGATAACCACGATGGGGTGGTCACTGACCTCGAGCCAGACATCCTGGAATGCGAAGTCAAAAGAGCCTTAGGAAATCTGAGCAACAACAAAGCTAGTGGAGGTGACAGTTATTCCAGCTGAGCTATTCAAAATCTTAAAAGATGATGCAGTAAAAGTGCTACACTCAATTTGCCAGCAAATTTGGAAAACTCAACAGTGGCCACAGGATTGGAAAAAGTCAGTTTACATTCCAATTCCAAAGAAAGGCAATGCCAAAGAATGTTCAAACTATCGCACCATTGCACTCATTTCATATGCTAGTAAAGTTATGCTTAAAATCCTACAAGCTAGGCTCCAGCAGTATGTGGATCGAGAACTACCAGAAGTACAGGCAGGATTTTGAAGAGGCAGAGGAACTAGAGATCAAATTGTCAACATACGCTAGATCATGGAGAAAGCTAGGAAGTTCCAGAAAAAATCTGCTTCATTGACTATGCTAAAGCCTTTGATTGTGTGGATCACAACAAATTGTGGCAAGTTCTTAAAGAGATGGGAGTACTAGACCATCTTATTTGTCTCTTGAGAAACCTATATGCGGGTCAAGAAGCAACAGTGAGAACTGGACACGGAACCACTGATTGGTTCAAAATTGGGAAAGGAGTCCGGCAAAGCTGTATTCTGTAACCCTGCCTATTTAACTTATATGCAGAGCACTTCATGAGAAAGGGCTAGATGACTCAAAAGTTGGAATTAAGATTGTTGGGAGAAATAGCAACAACCTCAGATATGCAGATGATACCACTCTAATGGCAGAAAGTGAAGATGAATTAAAGAGCCTCTTGATGCGGGTAAAGAAGGAGAGTGCAAAAATTGGCTTGAAACTCAATATTAAGAAAACTAAGATCATGGCATCCAGCCCTCTCAATTCCTGGCAAATAGATGGGGAAGAAATGGAGGTAGTGACAGATTTTATTTTCCTTGGCTCCAAGATCATCACAGATGCGGACTGCAGCTAAGAAATTAAAAGACGTTTGCTCCTGGGGAGGAAAGCTATGGCAAATCTAGACAGCATACTAAAAAGCAGAGACATCACCCTGTCAACAAAAGTGTGTATAGTCAAGGCTATGGTGTTCCCAGTTGTAACATATGGCTGTGAAAATTGGACCATAAGAAAGGCTGAGTGCCAAAAAATGAGGCCTTTGAACTATGGCGCTGGAGAAGACTCCTGCGAGTCCCTTGGACTGCAAGGTGATCAAACCGGTCAGTCCTAGAGGAGATCAACCCTGACTGCTCTTTAGAAGGCCAGATCCTGAAGATGAAACTCAAATACTTTGGCCACCTAATGAGAAGGAAGGACTCACTGGATCAGAACCTAATGCTGGGAAAGATTGAGGGCAAAAGAAGGGGACAACAGAGAATGAGGTGGCTGGATAGAGTCACTGAAGCAGTAGGCATGAGCTTAAATTGACTCCAGAGGATGGTAGAGAATAGGAAGGACTGGAGGAACATTGTCCATGGGGTCGCAATGGGTCAGACATGACTTTGCAACTAAGAACAACAAAGTCTGCTAACATGAAAGTTATTTTAATATACCAGTCTCAAAGACATCTGTATATTTGAACACTTAAATTATTAACTTTTTCCTTCCAAACAATAAAAGGAATTGCTAATAAATATTACATCAGAGTTCCCCAATCTTTCTGACTTTGAGGACCGGTCTGGGGGGGGGGGTTCCACCACTCATGCAAATGGAGTATATGCAGTGGTGGGATTCAGCCAGTTCGCACCACTTCGGGAGAACTGGTTGTTAACTTTCTGAGCTGTTTGGCAAACTGGTTATTGGAAGAAATCATTAGGGCAGAGAACCAGTTGTTAAATTATTTGAATCCCACCACTGAGTATATGTGCATGTGCTCGCCCACTGCTCATGCAGAGGGATGCCCGCACATGCACGAGTTTGCCCGCCACTTCAGGCGGCTCAGTTTTGAACAGCTCATAGTCCAGTAGTGGACCAGGAATTGGCAATCCCTGTATTACATTATTTATTTGAATTATGGTTTTCTCTACAATAAAGCACAAGAATTATGAAGGAGTACATTAGAAATACTCCAGAAAGGAAAAGTTGTTAGTAAAGCCTTTAATGAAGGAATTAGGATTTCAGAAAACAGATCTGAACTTTAATACATATTTCAGTGATCCATCCCATGTAACAGCAGTGATCAGGAAATTTTAGCTTGGTTCAATTCTCAATTTCAACTCCCATGAAATCTTTCTTTGCTACCATAGAGCAGTAAAAAGGATTACTCTGGGACCAGCTGTCAGGCAAAAATCCAGAAATTGAATTTTCCAACTCCACAGCACCCATTCCAACCACCTTAGAATCCTATTCAGTTGCTAGGAATTCATCTGTCACCCTCCGCCTCTATATTGCTTGCTTGCTTGCTTGGGCTGCCATTGTAACAAGGGGAGGGGGGAGGTGTCTGGATATTTGGAAGGGAGGAAGCGAGCTGGTGGAGAGGTCTTGTAACAGGGAGTGAATTGGAGAAAGTTTTTCTCAGCGCTTTCTCTGCAGCTGGAAGGCATGCTGATAACAAGTCAAGGTCAACAATCCTGGCATACCAGAAGGATGGAGCCATCTGAAGCTGCACCCCACATGGCACCTTGGGGGGATGTGAATTGGAAATCCTGACTGGACCCTTGGGGGAAGGGTTTTGGGGATACTTTCTATATGTGATTTTCGCGCCTATTGCCTCAGACCTTGCTTTTCTTTGGTTGCATTCAGTTCATACTCAGTAAAAGTACTTTTCTCTATGAAAATGGAGTCGGGGTTTTTCTTTGAGTTGTTGTGCTACAGATTATTTTTCTTCTTCCTTTAAAATTACACATAGCTATACTTCT
This sequence comes from Pituophis catenifer annectens, assembly GCF_029215685.1. Taxonomy (NCBI): domain Eukaryota; kingdom Metazoa; phylum Chordata; class Lepidosauria; order Squamata; family Colubridae; genus Pituophis; species Pituophis catenifer. The sequence goes on from NW_027256888.1 coordinate 25,046,203, forward strand.
GCTTATCTATTGCATCCCAAATATACCAACAATCCCCAATGTAATCTCTCCAAAGAATCAGGTGTTAGGCATTGGTGGGAATGGGATTTCTGATGTCTTACTCGTGCAGCCTTCAGTTTCTCTCTCATGCGTTCTCGCACAGAAGACTCTGCAAACTGTGTCCCCGAGATAGATGGAACTGGAAGCAAACAGAGAGAGAGAATTATACAATGACAACAATAAGCTCTCTTTTAAAGTTGAATTTCGTTGATGGTGTCTTCAAGGAAATGTCCACACCATTTTCTTGAAAACAATATAGTAAAGTTTTTACCTACTGTATCTCTTTCTTTCAAAGATTTGTTTAGTCTTTTATACAACTCTGATAGTCATACAGTCAAGTACTAACATGGCAATTTTTTATTTATTCATGGGAGAGTTACACAAATTCATGTGTCATTACAGAGGGTTGCAGGAGGTAGAAAATTCCTGAGTTACAGATTTATTTGTATATTGTTTAAAGATCTTTCAACTATATAGTTTCATAGTCGAGCCTTTCCAGAATGCTAGATTATGGCCTATTTTTAAAGCACACTGCATAACAGAGATGACACTAAGCCTTTCTTACAGAATTAAAGGCATTAAATTTTAGAACAGCTTTGGCTAGAGAGAAATTATGATAGCCACAACTAAGAAAGCTTGCTGAAGACAACAGAATTAATACAAAGATGTTCTATCCTGGATAAGGGGAGGAAGAACCCAAACAGTCTTTATATCAAAGTTTGTAGACTGAGAGGCATCATGGTTGATTGAATGAGGGTCCTTAAGTAAACTACCATCTTGTAGCATGGGGGAACTACCTCAGGACTGGAAAAGAGCTGATGTGGTTCCCATCTTCAAAAAGAGGGGGGAAACAGATCCAGAAACTACAGAACAATCAGCCTGACATCAATACCTGGGAAGTTCCTGGAAAAGATAATCAAGCAACATAACTGCAAACACCTAGAAGCAAACAAAATTATAAATAGAAGCAAACATGCCTTAGCCAAAAACAGATCATGCCAAACAAATCTTATTTCATTCTTTGACAAACTGACTAAATTAGTGGATCAGCACAATACTGTGGACATACTGTATTTTTCGGAGTATAAGACACACCTTTTTCCCCCCAAAAAAGAGGGTGGAAATCTGGGTGCATCTTATACTCTGAATGTAGCCCCGCCCAGCTTCTCAAACAGAGGTTTCAGAGGCTGAAAAAAGCATCAGAAAAGAAGCCCCCAAACAGAGCTTCAGAAAAGAAGCCCCCAAACAAAGCTTCAGGAAAAAAGTCCCCAAAAAGAGCTTCAGAAAAGAAGGCCCCAAACAGAGCTTCAGAAAAGAAGCCCCCAAACAGCACTTCAGAGGCTTTTTTTCTGAAGCTCTGTTTCAGAGGCTTTCAGAGGCAGGAAAAAAAGTTTTTCCTGAAATGGAGTTTCAGAAGTTTCAGAGGCAGAAAAAAAAGCAAAAAAAAAGCAAGGCACAGCTCACAACCAAGGAACCTGTTGCTAAAATTCACCTCTGGGAACAGCTGATTGGGGGCATTCCGGAAGGCCGATCCATCTGCCAATCAGCTTTTTTCTTATTTTCTTCCCCCAAAACTAAGGTGCGTCTTATACTCCAGTGCACCTTATACTCCAAAAAATATGGTCATATACTTGGATTTCAATAAGACATTTGACAATGAAGTCCACAAACTACTTCTTCGTAAGCTAGAAAAATGTGGAATAGACAGCACTACCACCAGATGGATTTGTAACTGGCTAACAAACCATACTCAACATGTAATCCTAATGGAATTATATTAACATGGAGGGAGGTGGGCAATGGGGTACCTCAGGGTTCCATTTTAGGCCCAGTTCTCTTCAATATCTTCATAAGTGATTTTAGATGAGGGGACAGAAGGAGAACTCATCAAATTTGCAGATAACACCAAGCTGGCAGGAATAGCCAACACCTCAGAAGATAGGCTCAAGATCCAAATGGATCTCGACAGATTTGAACACTGGGTAATAGCTAATAAAATGAAATTCAGTGTAGACAAAAAGTAAAATTTTATATTTAGGCAACAAAAAACATTTGTACATGTACAGACTAGGGAAAATTTGGCTCAATACCAGTAACTGTGAGAGGGATCTTGGTGTGATAATGGACAGTCACTTAAATATGAGGTAGCAGTATGCGGCAGCAGCCAAAAAAGCCAATGCAATCCTAGACTGCATAAATAGAGGGATAGACTCAAGATCAAGTGAAGTATTAGTACCGTTTTACAAAACCTTAGTTAGACCACACTTGCAATACTGCATCTAACTTTAGTCACCACAATATAAAAAAGATGTTGAAACTGGATAGAGTGCAGAAAAGAGCAATAGGGATGATTAGGGGCTGGAGGCTAAAATTTATGAAGAATGGTTGCAGAAATTGGTTCTAGGTTGCTTCTCTCCTTGGTTAATTTCCATCCATTGTTCTTGTCTTGCCTTTTGGTGCTTTGGAAAATAGTTTGACCCCCTCATCTTTGTAGGAGCACCTCAAATATTGGAATACTGCTATCATGTCTTCCCTAGTTATTTTCATTAAACTAGACATACCCAATTCCTGTAACTGTTCTTCATATATTTTAGCCTCCAGCCCTCTAATCATTCTTGTTGCTCTTCTCTGCACTTTTTCCAGTCTCAACATCATTTTTATATTGTGATGACCAGAACTGGATGCAGTATTCCAAATGTGTGCAAGTAGAATTAAGTGTGCTGGGAAGTATCATTAAGGGTACATCTCCACTACTTCTTGAGAAAAAGAAGGAGATAATCTATTTATATATACTTTCTCATAAAATGTATATCTATTTTACTTTCTTAAATATTTTTTAGAAAGGAAACAGAACTGAAAAGCTTTCATAACCAATTGACTAATATTTAAAAATGAAACATATAAGAATCTCATACTGTGATCTTATGTGATTCCCAGTTCTTTTGGGTTGTTGATTCCAAGAAAGTTGCAACTGTCTGTTTCAGCAAGATTGGGACTAGTAAAGAAAGATATTGTAGTTTTCTGTAATGCAGTAATGGGGAACATAAAGCCCCCTGCTTCAAACATCCCTCGCTACCAAGCAATTCTGTCCTCTTGCAAACACTTTCTGTCCTTCTCTAGCAGTCTCATCCAAAGAAAAGGGGTGACCAAAATGAAGCCGCTGGGTGAGATCATCCGTGGCTTTGGGGTGAGATACCACCAGTACGCTGATGACACCCAGCTGTACATCTCCACCCCAGGCCACCCCAATGATGCCCTTGAAGTGATGTCCCAGTGCCTGGAGGCTGTACGGATCTGGATGGGGAGGAACAGGCTCAAGCTCAACCCTTCCAAGACTGAGTGGCTGTGGCTCCCGGCATCCCGATATAGTCAGTTGACTCCATCACTGACTATTGGGGGCGAGTCATTGGCCCCCACAGAGAGGGCTCGCAATCTGGGAGTCCTCCTGGATATGCAGCTGTCCTTGGAGGAACACCTGACGGCTGTAACCAGGGGGACCTTTTGTCAGGTTCGCCTGATCCGCCAGTTGCGGCCCTTTCTTGATCGGGATTCCCTGTGCACAGTCACTCACGCCCTCGTCACCTCTCGCCTTGACTATTGCAACGCTCTCTACATGGGGCTCCCCTTGAGGAGCACCCGGAGGCTCCAGCTGGTCCAGAACGCAGCAGCGCGGGTAGTGACGGGAGCAGCATGGCGCTCCCATGTAACACCGCTCCTGCGCGAGCTGCACTGGCTCCCAGTTGTCTTCCGGGTGCGCTTCAAGGTGTTGGTTATCACCTTTAAAGCGCTCCATGGCATAGGGCCTAGCTATCTTCGAGACCGCCTGCTGCTACCAACGACCTCCCATCGACCCGTGCGCTCCCACAGAGAGGGCCTCCTCGGGGTGCCATCAGCCAGACAATGTAGGCTGGTGACCCCCAGGGGGAGAGCCTTCTCTGTGGGGGCACCTACCCTCTGGAATCAGCTCCCCCCAGAGATACGGAGAATCCAAGACCTCAGTGCCTTCCGTCGCGCCCTTAAAACCCATTTATTTAAACAAGCCGGGCTGGCTTAAGATGAAATTTTTAACTGTTTTTTAAATGTTTTAAACGTTTTTAATTGGTAATGAGTTTTAATTGGGCCAAATTTATATATCTTTTAATTGTTTTTAATATTTGTTCTGCATGTTTTTTAATCTGGCTGTACACCGCCCTGAGTCCTCAGGGAGAAGGGCGGTATAGAAATCCAATATAAAATAAAATAAATAAATAAAATAAAATAATGAATGATAGTCAGACCTTCAGCTCCGCCCCACTATTCCTTCTTCAGGTTCAGGCACACCTAACTTCTGCAGGAAGAGCAAGGCTAGATAGTTAGAACAACAGACCAGTTGGGCAGAGCATATATTGGATTCAATAACTAACTAGAATTTCTGTGTGATTTATACATACCCTTGGTGATTACATTCAAATTACATTCATAAATAGATGTACAGGTAATCCTCAATTTACAACCACAGTTGGGACAAGAATTGCCATAACTGGGATCCTGAATCTGTTGTTAAGTAAGCAGTTGTTAAGTGAGTCACACCTGAATTATGACCTTGTTTGTCATGGTTGTTAAGCGAATCATTGCATTTATTAAGTGAAACATGTGGTCATTAAGCAAATCTGATTTTCCCCACTGAGCTTACTTATTTAAAGTGGCTAGAATGGTCACAAATGGCAATCACATGAGCCTGGGATGCTGTAAACATCATAAATACATGGCAGTTGCCAAGTGTCTGAAATTTGATCATGTGACCGTGGGGATCATGGGGATACTGTGACAGTTATAAGTGTGAGGACTGCTCATTAGCCACTCATTTCAGTGCCACTGAAACCGAATGGTCACTAAATGAACAGTTGTAACTTGAGGACTACCTGTAATTTGCTTAGAAGTTTTTCAGAGACTGGGTAGATAGAATTCTGGACTATTCTGACTTAACCTTCGCCAATAGGATAAGTCTTGAACTGAATTTTAAACTCTGATATACATATATCTGGTTCCATAATTTGGATTCTCCAAGAAAACACCATTTATAGATCAACTAGTTCTATCATCTAACATGTGTCATATAATGCCATTGTCAACTTCGAACTCAACCTGGCCGCAGCCATCTCTCTGTTCCTCAGTTGCCACTCAAGGGGAAGGAGGTTGGAATGCATTACTAGACACAACAAAGAGTTTTCTCATGATAGCTGAAGTCATCTCCATTGGCAACAGATAAGGTTGGGAAAGGAGTGCCTGAAAAGCCTGCCAATTAACTCAATTGGCCAACGTGATCTGTGACATGGGGGATGAGGTTATTTCCTAGTTTGAGACTGCAGGAAAGATTTAGATTTGGTTTTCCATTGAAGCTGTGCCAATATGACATACTCATTAAAGAAGACCTTTGAGAAGAAGCCAAGTCTCAGGGTTCCGATTTGCTTCAGTTCATTACTTGGAGCTTTGACAACCATTTTGCTTGGGAATTTCTCTGTACCAACTCAGGTTAAGAAGCGTGAGCTAATCCGGGTCCCCACTGAAGGAGGTCCTCCTCAATGGGATCAAGCCCCCATTCCAGCAGCCTGAGCAGCTAGCCCTCTGCCGGTCCCCTCGGCACAATCAAGCTGGGGACTGCAGCGAAGCCCGCTGAGGCATCGTAGAGGGGCAAGCCTGCCTGGTCACCCGCATCACCAGCTGGGATGGCAGGTGCCCCCCTCCAGCTGGGCCTACCACCCTGGGCACGGCTGGGTCCAAGCACAGTGGGCCCCTGCTGGAGTGTCACCGCAGCCCCAAGCCTGCCCCTCCGCCTCCCCGCCCAGCTCCCCCACTATCAATTAAGGCGCCTTCGATGGGGACCTGCATAAGCTTGCATTCTTTCTGAACCAGGTGTGGGCTCACAACGACGACCATGGCCCTGATTACCCTACCAACCAAGCCATGGTCTGAGTGGTAACTGCAAACCTAGAAGGAGAAATGGCTGAATGGGTGACCCAGCTCCATGACGATTCACCTGAGCTGGGAAACATTGACACCTTTCTAAAGGAGTTGAGGACTAGATTCGAAGATGAGTCCCAAGCCCAGCAAGCCGAAGCAGAGATCCACAAAATCAGGCAGAAAGATCACCCTGCCAAAGAGTACATCAAGGAGGTTAGAAGAGTTGCTGGAAAGCTGTGCATTGGCTGGAATAACTCCTATTCTACTTCTTTAAGGCCTAGACACAGAGCTGCTTCACACATATGTCTGTCGAGGGGTCCACAATTCCATCCATGAGTGGTACTGAATGGTGGTGGCCATGGATCTCAAACTCAACCAGCACAAGAAACACGGGTCCATAGAGAGAAAATCAAAGAGCCAATCCTAAAAACACTAATTCGGCCGACAGTGGTCAACACCCACCAGAGCTGAAGAGCCACCGAGGGGGATGTCAGGTCAGCCCATTAAATGCTTCCACTGTGGCCAGCAAAGCCACCGGTTGGCTGAACGCCTGGCTCCATCTCCCCAACTAAAGGGAAAGATCCCGGAATCAGCCAAGCCAAGGAAGCCGCCACACAAGACAATGGAAAAAGGGAGGTTCGCCCATCAAGCCATTGAGATCTCCCCTCCTACAGACAGGGAAGAAGGAACTCCGGCCCAGGGGTTCACGCTTTATGACAGCGATGACAAAGGAGAGGACGACCCACTGGTAAGTGAAGCCATCCACCCATTCTTCATCAAGTCGAAACTAGCAGTGCCAAAGGAGCACAGGGGGAGGTGGAAGCCATTATAGATACGGGCTGCACCCACTGTCTGATCAGCCTGCCCAGAGTCCTAAAGTTAGGGATCAGGATGAAAACCATGATCCGACCCATAAGATTCGAGCAAATTGACGGATTATTGATAAGGGGGAGCCCCTGCCACCTTCCTTACTGAGCCTGCAAGGTTAAAATTGGGATGCCACTGGAAGCTCATCCACTTTATAGTGGCGCTATAGTTTCTTGAAAGCAACCTGGTGCCATTCAAAGTATGGACAGATTACAAAAACCTGGAGGTGCTTAGGCCCCCGTGGAAACTCTCCCCAAAGCAAGTCCGATGGGCGCAATACTTCAACTGATTCAATATTACCCTAAATTACATCCCTGGGGGAAAAAACCTTCTAGCCAACGCCTTATCGCGAAAACCACAGTACAACAGCACACAGTACAACAGCAAACGAGCATGGTTCATGCTCCCCCCCCCTCCCAACCAGCCTCCAACCAGCCACGCAAGCCACTACCAGAAACTAAAATCAAACTGCCAGCTAACCTGTGGTACAGGAACAACAAAGAGCTGCTAACCGTCAGAGACAGACTAGTCTGGAAAGGCTCTTAGCTGTACATCCCCGACAAACGAGCCACAATTCCAAACAGGCAGGGCACTTTGGCTACTTAAAGACCTTGCACCTCACAAGAAGACAATTTTGGTGGCCAAAAATGAAACGAGACATTGAGGACTATGACAAGAGCCGTGCCGCCTGTGCAGCTATGAAAAAAAGACCAGGGAAATCCCCAGGCTTGCTCCAACAGATGGTGGACCCCTCCTGGCCATGGGAAGAGATTGTCATGAATTTTATAGTAGAGCTCCCTGACAGCAGAAATATGGTCATTTGGATCGTGATAGACCTGTTCTCAAAACAAGCCCACTTCATAGCCTGCTCAGGGCTCCCCTCAGCCCATAAACTGACTAAACTATTCATAAAGCACATCTATAGGATGCATGGCGTTCCTTGCAGAATCTTTTCTGACAGGGGAGTCTAGTTCATGGCTTAAGTTCTGGAGGGAGTTTATAAAGTCCATTGGGTCCTCACAGGGGCTTAGTTCGGCATTTCATCTGAGCGCTAACAGGGCTGTGGAATATGCAAACACTATGATTGAACAACATTTAAGATGCTATGTGAACTATCAACAGACCAATTGGGCACAATTGCTATCTTTTGCTGAAATGGCATACAATAATGTGGTGCACAACAGCACTGGTCTTACCCCGTCCAAAATCCAAAGGCATGGAATTCGTCCCCATGCCTGAGCTCCCTAGAGAACCACCCTCCTCCATGTCTTTAGCTGAATGGATGGAGTCCCTGGAAAAACCCTGGAAAAACATGAAGCAAGTCCTTCAAGAAGTGGAAAAGACCCATAAAGTGCAAGCCGATAAACATCAGGCCTCCCAAAAGCCTTTCCAAATAGGAAGCAAGGTTTACCTGTCTACAAAATACTTGAGGTTAAAACTCCCCTGCAAGAAGTTAGGACCAAAGTTCATAAGGCCTTTCCCAATAGTGAAAGTGATTAACCCTATTACAGTGCAGCTAAAACTCCCCCGCCTGCTAGGAAAAGTGCATCCAATCCTTCACAGCAGTTTATTAAAGCCGGCAGTAGGCTCCAGTAGACCGGACATCCCCAAAACTGATTGAAGTGCAAGGGGAAACACATTATGAAGTAAGGAGAATCTTAAGATTCTAGACTGTACAAGGGGAGGTTGCAATATTTAGTACAGTGGAAAGGATACCCACTCTCTGAAGCTACGTGGGTAAAGAGCTGGGATATAAAAGCAGACAGATTGATCAAGCAGTTCCATGACAAATATCCTCAAAAGCCAAAGGGACCTCCACGGGGAGGGAGAGGTGGTTGATTGAACGTTAATTGACCTCCATTTGGTTTTCTTTACTTTTTCAGGATCTTCTCACAAATTAAGAGGGAAGATCCGACTGTCAACCCTGAAGCAAACCTGGCTGAGGCCATATTTACAGCTTCAGGGTTGCCACTGGATGGCAGGGGGGAGGAAAATAGATAGCTGAAGGGTTTGTAGCCAAAACAGAAAGTTTTCCTGTGGGAAACAAGGAGGTTTCAACAGGTGGCTGGAAGGAGGAGGAGTAGAATAACCAAACAACCGGCCAGCCCCTCTATCAGACAATGTGACAATGACTTGGGGGAAGGAGGGAACTTTTAACTGAATGAAAAACGTGGGAATTTTCAGAGTCGATTTTCACCAGTTGTGCCAATATGATGTATCCAATAAATTGTTGTTTGAGGAATCTATCTGTCTCGGAGTTCTACTTTCTATGGGTGCATTACTTGGAACGCTGACAGTAAAAACTAATTAAATCCTCACATTTCTAGACCTCAAGATGGCAGACTTTAGATTCAGCAGACAAAAATCCATTCACCATTAAGGCATCATGGCACCATTTTCTATTCATATAAATTTGGGCAACGCTGACACCATTTCCCCCACTAATCTGATAATTTATGAGTTGACCCTTGCCTTCATTTCTGAGGTATTTATTATTTAAGTATACTTTTGATATACTTTTCAGTATATCAAAGGACAAAAAATTAAAAATATATTGTCTATTGAGAAAATGCAAGAAAATGCTCAAGTTTCTTCTATTAGCCAACGTTCCCTTATTTAAGCCACAAAGTAAACTTCACAGTATGTACTCAGTTTGCAGTGTTCTGTTTTATTGATTTTGACAAATCCATTCTTGGATGTCAACCAATGTGCCAGCCCAGCTGATAGATGCACTTACTGCAGGGTGACAAAGTACTGCTCATTCTGAGGAAGGATCAGTCTTCCACAGCTTTTTCTGCTTTCTAGACCCTGGAAGACAGAATGACAAGAAGGCGATCATTAAGATTTTTTAAAGAGTCCCATTAGGAAGCAAAATTTAACATTTCTGAGAATGTGTGTGAAATGCAGCTTGTTTCTGCAGACATTCCAAACACTTTCTCAGACATATCAATAATACAAAGGACTTATCTGTTTTTCCACACGTTCTCATGTGAAGCCTTTGCTTGCTTTATTTTTCCCATATATGATTTTCTGCAAGGCATGGTCAAAAAAGTTAAGATTGTGACTGTGACACTGCAATTAAAGATCCATCTGAGTTTATGGTCTGTTGTATATATGACACCACACACAACAGCTGCACTGCTGCAGTCACCCTCTTGACTTTTATGAACAAAGCCTGAGGACATACCAGATCCCACATATATTGGTCACCATCAGTGACTAATGCTGATTTATAATAACTGATAATACCCGATTTTGAACTGTATTCAAAATCAAAATTAAAATACCCACAGTAAGACTAAAATCCAGAAAAAACCATAAAACCATAAAAAGATAAACATAAAATGCATCAAACAATCTTGAGTATCTTATTCCACATCATAAATCCTCTCAAAGCTATGGATTTCTTCCAGCAGGTGAATCTAGAATGTTGTTATCACCAAAACCAAGAGCCTCTGAAGCACAGATTTCAATCTGTGACTGCAATCAATGTTGCATGCTTCTGGACAAGAACCATTTAAATTAGGCTTTTATATATTTTAAATTTCATGTTCTTATGTTTGTACTTATACCCATGCATAAAATCTTACTAATGATGATTCTGACACAAATAAAGAAAGCACACTGAACAGGCATTGGGATTCATTAGCACCTCTTGGGCTGGATAGACCAATTCTCAATAGGGGAAGCAGTCTTGGGCCTGCCAAGCCACATATGTCTTCATTGCATCTAGAAGTTCATGGAAAGCCTATTGGATTCCAACAACCAAGAGTTAATAGCCAGGTGCTGCATTCTGAACTGATGGATGCTTCTGGAGGGTCTCCAAAGACATCCCAATGGAGAGCACATAGTCATAGTCTAGGTCGGGTGTTGGCAACCCGGAGCTGCATGTGGCTCTTTCATACCCCTGCTGTGGCTTCCTGTCAGCTGAACCCACCACTGGCTGGTCTCGCCCCTCGCCCTCCCCTCCCAGTCACTCCTCGCCTGGCCTGAGAAGGTAAGGGCAATGGTGGGGGATGGAGACTCGCTCCATATTCCAGAGTGGGAGCGAAGCACCCCTGTACTTGCCTCCTCTCGCAGGCACTTCTTCTAGCCCTTGTTGGTGTTGCACATACCTCGGTCACTCAGGGAGACATGCGACTTGCTCTCCGCCCCGAGACACTGGCCCGGCTCAGCTGCGGCTCACACTCCACAGCGTAAGCGGGGATGCAGTCTCCTGCATTGTGAAGTGCACTAAATTTAACTGATGCACGAGGCATTGCGAGAGTGCAAATTTAATTTAGCCTGCCTGCTGCTCTTGCAGCGCCTTGCACAGCAGTTAAATTTAGCACACTTCACAATGGGGGAGATAACGTCCCCTCCTCCCCCCGGAGCCCATTATGACATGGAGCATTGGCTGCAGCCGGGCCGGACCAGTGTCTTGGGGCGGAGAGCAAGTTGCATGTCTCCCCAAGTGACCAAGGTGCATGCAGCACCAACAAGGACCAGAAGAAGCGCCACAAGAGAAGGCAAGTACAAAGGTGGTTCACTCCTGCTCTGGAATACAGAGCAAGTCTCCATCCCCTGCTGTCGCCCTTTCCTTCTCAGGCCAGGTGAGGAGTGACTGGGAGGGAAGGGTGAGGGGCAGGGCCAGCCAGTGGTGGGTTCAGCCACAGGGAGCCACAGCAGGGGGATGAAAGAGCTTCATTTATCTGGGAACCTGAAATGACTCTTGATTTAAATCATATGGTAAAAGACAGAGACAGAGATGAGAGAGGGAGAGGGAGAAAGAGAGAGGGAGAAAGTGACAGAGACAGAGAGAGAGACATGAGAGAGAGAGAGAGACACACACAGAGAGACATACCTGTTTTCCACAGAAAAAAAAAGCCACAAAACCTTGTTATGCGTAGCTGAGGGGGGTGTCATGTGACTGGGTGGGAGTGAGTGACATCGAGTTGGCCATGCCCACCAAGGTTTTGTGGCTGCCAGTGTTTTCTTTTCTGTGGGAAACCAATCCAAATGACTCTTTGAGTGTTTAAGATCTAGGTTCATACTGAAGATGTTTTAAAGCCACTACAGTATTGCAAGATGCATTTGCCTTCATTTGGCTCAAAATTATAACACAACCAAAATTGGGCAAAGGCATGGGTCACCATTTGCCCATAAAGGAATAAAGCGGATCTTAAGACTTCAGCTATTTACATGTTACATGGAGCAGAAGTTCCTGCACCACAAAGAATCTGAAGAGTAAACAATGTATCTTCTTGTGCCATTAGAAATATATCTTTAATCAAACTATCCAAGTGAAATTGTGACTTAAAGAAAATAGAACTTTAACTAAGGAAAAATGTATTATTGAAGGAGTACCATTCCCAATACATATCAGAATAAGACAGCTCAACTGTAAGCGTCCATGTGGAGTCCTATTTTATGTGCTGTGTCATCGAACAGTAAGATGAAAAAGGAAGATGCACATCTGTAAGGTGCCGTCTCCACTTTGCTTCTAAAAAACATCTATCTCAAAATATTAATCTTATAAAACAGAGAGTGTCTGAGCCTCAAACCCCAACAAAACTGTCCTCTTATGTGGGCAGGGTAAACCTCCAAATTTATGATATATTAATTTTCATTTCAAATTAATTTAATTATTTAATTGCAATATGATATTTTATTTTTTCCTTGGCCCTGTCTGCTTTTAGGAGTAGAACCTGGGCACTGCACCCACATTTGAAGATAGTGCTAAACCAGCAACTAGAATATATCATTGTTTCTCATTCACACAATGTGTGGTTAGATCATGATTTATTCTTAATTCAGAAGTTGATTTCTTAGATTGATTGAATTGATTAATTGATTGATTAAAAAAATTATTGACCATCCATCTTACCATAGAATAACTCTGGGTGGCTTACAGTTACAAAGACAGTTAAAACATAAAAAGTTAAAATCAGACATTAAAACCAAGGACACATGGGGTGGAGTGGGAGGAAGATGGGATCTATTATTACTGTATCAACCACCTCCATTGCGCTGTTCCCCCACTTGGGGTCCCAAGCCAACTGTCTCAAGAGGACCTTACTAAAAGATAGGAGGGGTGGGGGCAAACTCACATGGGGGGGAGATGTTCCAGAAGCAGGAGCAACAGCACAGAAAGCCCTCCTCCTGGACCCCGCCAACCAGAATAATCAGGCTGATGGGACCCGCAGCATGCCTCCTCTGCTGGCAGGAATGGTACAGGCCAATCCCAGTGGGGTGAGACATTTAAGATTAGTCTCTAGTAGAAACTCAGTCATTGTGATTTGTAATTCATAAATCAACGCTTCTGATTTCTTTTATAAGAGATATTTCAGGATATTCAGGGCTGAGACATTAGCATGTGTCTCCTTAAAGCAGCTGTGTCCGTTTTCAGGAGTGGAAGTTCTGCACAATAGCTATGCAACCCTGGAAAGAACAGCTACTTTAACGAGTTGCACTAACATGTCGCATACACATACATACATGTCACATACACATACACATACATACACATTCCATTGTCTGCATGGCGATGGGATAAGAGGGAAAACATCACTTCTAGGGTAGAACACCTAAAATCCACCTGGGACCTCCACTGCTGCAAGTGGGTGAAGAGATACAGATGATGGCACAGGGATGTGTCCTCTGTCAACAATTAATTAACAACTATTGCACTGCAGCAAGAATATGGATTTCCTCTATTTTGCTGCATTGAGTAATAATTCTAGTTTAAAGTTCAGATTGTTTTAGTATATATTGTATTTAATATAATACTTTTATTGTATATTGTATTTATGGTGCATTTTAATATGCAGCTTCAAAATACTGTAATTATATACACCATAAACTGGGCCACTGCTAATTGGGGAGTTTAAAATGAATCAGTTCGATTCTGACTTGGAAGTTTAGCATCACAAGAGCTCATACAAAGTACTTAACCGGGTCAGGGCAAATCCTGGGAGCTGTATTCCCACTTCGCTTAGCATTTACTTGGTTGGGTTTTACAGCTCAGTGCGCTGTACACACTCTTTGCTCACTTTGCTATTCATTTTACAAGGCGAACCGAGAAACAGAAAAATCCTGGGTATCTTGTCGGAAGGCAGCGCGATGTTGGTTATTCAGCTTTGGAAAACGCGTCACCTTAGCCAGACCAGATGTTAACTCGGATTAATCCGAATTCGTTTTGGGTGGCCTCGGCCTGCCCATGAATGGATACGTTCAGACCTCTTCCCAAGCTGCTGGCGGCAATCGGAGGGCGTGCAGGCGGTGTAACTGCAGCCGGCGGGGGTTCCCATCGGCCCGCAAACCGATCGCCTGGGAGACGCCCCATCCCCGCAAGTGCTAAGCACCCACCTTCTGCCGCCGCGCCAGAGCGCGAAGCCGGCCGGTTTAGAAGACGCACCGGACCTACAGGAAGGGCTAGCAGCGACCGGCCAAGTGGTAGCCCTTCCTTCTATTCGGCGCCCTCGCTCAGTTACACCCGCCGCCGCGGCCGTCTCTGGGATACCGCTTGGGAAGCAAATGCATCCAGCCTGGGCAGGGTCGGACAGATTCTGCCTTGCTGCGGCTGCGCGCAAAGAGAGGCGGCGCTACTTGCAACATGGCGTCGGCCGGAGAAGGTGGGGACGGTAGCCTCGAGTTGGAGCGGTGAGAGGGCCCTGGAGAGCGCGTCCCTTGGGGCCTGTGGAAGTCGAAGGAGATCTCCCGGCTGTCCGCCCGCAGCTGTGGACGGCCCAATTCGGCCGGCCCTTCGCCTCTCCCTGAGGGACGCCTCTCGTCTGGAAGGAAGCCGAGCGCATTCGAAAGGGCGGGGAGGGGGTTGCACCGGGAAGCGCTCCTGCTTACGCGCCCCGGGCAGCGCTATGTAGAGGTCCGCCTCCCGCGACGGTCCCTGCCCTAGAATTTTTCCGCTGGCTTCTCCAAACAAGCGCCGAGATTTGAGCCTGCGAAGTATGGATCTCAGCCGTCCGACATTTTGGCTTCATTGATTGAAAAATTGCCTTGGGTTGTTGTGGAATAAGGAATTAAAGAAACATCCCTTTAGGGCAGACAGAATAAGTTTATTTATTTATTGCAATAAAGGATCAGACCTTGATATCGCTACCATAAAGAAAGGAGGTCTGAACGACCTTTGATTTTCAGCTCAAAGCATTTATACAGTTTCAAACAAATGATTCTGTGAAGTCAGCAATTTCTTATTATCATAAGACATTTGTTACACAAAACGACATATCTTAATTATTGAGCTTGTTACTATCTTTGCAAAACAGTTATAATTCTTCTTAGAAGTTACTGAAGCATAGATTCAAATTATCTTCTTGTTGAAACAATAATATGGACATCTCCTTTCTCTGACCTTAAAAATGTAAATCACCAAACTGTCCTTATCTGTGACAACTGAGAGGCCTTGAAGTAGAAATCCTTCTTGAAAGGAATGTGTCTGCCTATGTGCTGGATACAATTACAAGCATTTTCTCTTTTACAATATTAAGAACAAAGAGGGCCCTTCAGTGATCATCTAGCTGGACCCGCTTTTATTTTATTTATTACTTTATTTATTACTTTACCACATTAGGGTTGTATATAAAATATATACAATACAACTATATATCATAATATAGTTAATGTACATAAACTTCCTTTGCAGGAAGGGTCAGTGGTTTTTTTATATTTATTATTGTTGGAAGAAATTTTCTGAGTTCGTTCCCAGCTGGGAAAAACCACGGACCCTGAAAAGAAATGAATTCCGAAACAGCTGCCAGAAAGTAGGATTCTTTAATGAAGGAAGGCAAAAAAAAAAAAGTGACACAGCTCAAAGTTCCTGGGTTGCAAGCCAACTTGGAAGTGTGGCTCTGAGCCTTTTATTCTTAATTCCCCTTTGAAGCTCCTGCAGCTTGATGGGTTTATTTGTGTGCTTCTAGTTAAAGTGATTGCCCTGGATCCTGTCTTCCTGCCTTAATGGGTTAATCCTGTTCCTGGGGGTTTTGTCTTTCCTATCCTTGGGGTTATTTCTGCCAGGAAAGAGGAAAAGGGGAATTCCATGTGAGTTATTTTTAGCCTGATTCCCCTTATCTTAATGGCTCTACTTAAGTATTTCTATTGTCAACTCTGTTAGCAGGGCTGCTCTCTGGGGTTTTTTTTCAGCTTTTTCTTGGTTTTCTTAAAGGGGAAAAGGCTGGCTTGAGTCTCTTGGCACTGTTTTCTGAGGTTTCTGGTGCTATGAGGTCCCTGGCACTGTCCCCCTAGGGTACACTTCCCACATTATTATGTTATAGGGCTGCATTATTAGTTGTCAAGGGCTGCATTAAGCGATCAGAATAGAATAACAGAGTTGGAAGGGACCTTGGAGGTTGTCAAGTCCAAACCCCTGCTCAAGCAGGAGACCCTTTATCATTTTAGACAACTAACTGGCCAGTCTCTTCTTAAAAGCCTCCAGTAAAGGAGAGCCTACAAATTCTGAAGGCATGGGCACTGGTTGATTTTTCTGACTGTCAGGAAATTTCTCTTTCGTTTTAGGTTACTTCTATTTTTAGTTAAATAAAAGCAGAGACATCACCCTGCCAACAAAAGTGTGTATAGTCAAGGCTATGGTGTTCCCGGTTGCAACATATGGCTGTGAAAGTTGGACCATAAGAAAGGCTGAGTGCCAAAGAATTGAGGCCTTTGAATTATGGTGCTGGAGAAGACTCCTGTGAGTCCCTTGGACTGCAAGGTGATCAAACCGGTCAGTCCTAGAGGAGATCAACCCTGACTGCTCTTTAGAAGGCCAGATCCTGAAGATGAAACTCAAATACTTTGGCTACCTAATAAGAAGGAAGGACTCACTGAAGAAGAGCCTAATGCTGGGAAAGATTGAGGGCAAAAGAAGAAGGGGACGACAGAGAATGAGGTGGCTGGGTGGAATCACTGAAGCAGTAGGCATGAGCTTAAAAGGACTCCAGAGGATGGTAGAGGACAGGAAGGCCTGGAGGAACGTTATCCATGGGGTCGCAATTGGTCGGACCTGACTTTTATAGTTTGTATCCTTTGCTGCTTCTGGTGCTTTGGAAAATAGTCTAACCCCATGTCTGTAAGGTTTTTAACTAATGTCTTCATTTTCTCTTTATTTATTTTCAATCCTGTCACTTAGCCATATTCCTCTCTTTTTAAAAAAAATTAATTTAGGCCCTGTTTCTTGTGGATCTTCTAAAATGAAAACTAAATCTGTGAATGCCTGTAGTTTATATTTTTCCTTTTTTATTTCCATACTTTTTATCTCTGTCTTGTCTAATATTTCTGTTTAATACTTCCAGTGTCAATATGAATAATAGAGGAGACAAGGGGTATTCTTATCTTGTACCTTTTTTAGTGTTCACCTTTGTCACGAGTGTTTTCAGAATTGCTGTAGCTACTTGATCAGTTACAAACAGTATGGATCCAATCAAGCCATCTCCTGTTTGCAGTTAACTGCAAGCCTTCCCCGCCCTAGTTAATTGCAGGTTAACTCCCCATATAAGCACGGACCTTTCTGCTTGCTATTTGGGCCTAGACGCTGTTTAGGCCTAGATGCAGAGCCAGTGCTGAAGCACCTGGACCCAGAGCAGAGCTGCAGAAGGGAGGAGAACTCAGATAAGGAGTCCTGATGGCTGCAGCAGAGATAGCAGCAGAAGAGGAGCCGAACAGCTGTGTAAAGATACTCCCACGGAGCTAGCTGCAACTGTGAGTTGAGATAGCTGGGAGCCTTTTGAAGTCTCCAATTTCGGCTTGCCTTTTTCTGAGTTGAAGCACGCAAGCCAACATCTGAACTGTTGCTGTTGGACAGTTTCCCTCTCAGGAGCTTCACGTTTGCTGATTGAATTGTTTTTCACAGGTGACTTTTAGCTGTGAAGCCTATGCTGCTGCCCTTCTACCACCTCGATGATGTATTGACACCAAAGCTGTTTAATGTCATGTTAGTTTTTTCTTATGGACTGTTTCGGTATTGTAGAGAGGAATTTAGGGAGATGGCCTGGTTTCATTTAACCAAGATAAGACTTTGTTATTAATGTGCCTTTTTAAAGATATAGTGTTTTTTAAACATTTTGAAGTAAAGCATATTTTTATACAAGACTCGTCTGCTAGTTTTATTTCAGTCCTAGTGTGTTTGCTCGTGAGCTGGTTCACGGTTTGGGGACAACCCTCAACCCCATCCTGACAACCTTCTTTGTCATATCTCTGTTTACCATCACCTTTGCTGTTTGTTTATAATATATCGCCTTAATCATGTTAATAAATCTCTCCCCAAAATCCATATCTTTTAATTGTGCTAGCGTAAACTGCCAATTCACATTATCAAATGCTTCTGTGGAAGATCAGCACCATTTGCTTTTCTGAATGTGCTTCATAATATTCCAATATATTTAAGATTATTTTCATATTGTCTTTAATCCTGATAGGTTCCAGATGGAGTTTGGGCCATTTCCTGAGACTGTGGCTCATGACTCGGCTGAAGACCTGGTGGCCGCCTGGAATAGTGCGACCACTGGGGCTTTGGACCATGTCGTGCCTTTGCGGCCTCTGACCCGGCACCGAACTCACCTAGCTCCTTGGTTCTCCAAGGAGCTGAGGGAGATGAAGCGCCAGAAAAGACGCCTGGAGAGCGGTTGGAGGACCAGCCGTTCCGAATCTGACCGAACACTGGTGAGGTCTCATATTAAGACCTACCTAGTGGCAATAAAAGCGGCAAAATCTAGCTATTTTTCTGCTTTTATCGCGTCAGCAGATAACCGCCCAGCCGCCCTGTTTAGGGTGACCCACTCCCTCCTCCATCTGGGAGCGCGGGATGATCCCTTGCAGGGTCGAACTGAGGATTTTGTGCAGTTATCTGCATGATAAAATCGCTCAGATTCAGGAAAGCTTGGCCTCTGACTGGGTAAGTTCAGACGGGATGACTGAGGCAGGTCTTGAGAGTGTTATCTGGGAGGAGTTTGATCCTGTGGCTCCTGAGGACGTGGACAGGATTCTGGGATGGCTGAACATGACCACATGTTTATTGGACCCGTGTCCCTCCTGGTCAGTGCTGGCTTTTTTTTTTTTTTTTTTTTAATTTGATTTATATGCCGCCCTTCTCCGGAGACTCAGGGCGGCTTACAATGCATTAAGCAATAGCCTTCATTCTTTTGTATATTTTATACAAAGTCAGTTTATTGCCCCCACAAACTGGGTCCTCATTTCACCTACCTTAGAAAGGATGGAAGGCTGAGTCAACCTTGAGCCTTGGAGAGATTCGAACCAGCAGAAATTGCAGGCAGCTGTGTTAATAACAGGGTGCACTAAACCCCTGTACTATCAAGGCTCTTGGAGGCTTCTTGGGAGGTTACACGACGCTGGCTCCAGAGGATTATTAACGCTTCTTTGAGTGAGGGTATCTTGCCGGCCGCCTTGAAAGAAGCGGTGGTGAGGCCCCTCCTCAAGAAGCCCTCTCTGGATCCAGCTGTTTTGGCTAATTATCGTCCAGTCTCCAACCTTCGTTTTGTCGCGAAGGTTGTTGAGAGTGTGGTGGCGTGGCAGCTTCTGCAGTACCTGGATGAAGCTGTCTATCTAGATCCGCTCCAGTCCAGCTTCAGGCCTGGGCACAGCACGGAAACGGCATTGGTCACGTTGGTGGATGATCTCTGGAGGGCTCAGGATAGGGGATGCTCCTCTATCCTGGTCCTGTTAGATCTCTCAGCGGCTTTTGATACCATCGACCATGCTATCATGTTGCGCCGGTTAGAGGGGTTGGGGGTGGGGGCACCATTTTGCAGTGGTTCTCCTATCTCTCTGACCAGTCACAATCTGTGTTGGCAGGGGGATAGCGGTCGACCCCGAGGCACCTTGTTTGTGGGGTGCCGCAGGGGTCGGTCCTCTCGCCCCTCCTGTTCAACATTTATGTGAAGCTGCTGGGTGAGATCATCCATGGCTTTGGGGTGGAGTTCCATCAGTATGCTGATGACACTCAGCTGTACATCTCCACCCCAAGCCACCCCAATGATGCCCTTGAAGTGATGTCCCGGTGCCTGGAGGCCGTGCAGGCCTGGATGGGGAGAAACAGGCTTCGACTCAACCCTTCCAAGACCGAGTGGCTGTGGCTTCCAGCGTCCCGATATAGCCAGCTGGTACCATCGCTGGTTATTAGGGGCGAGTCATTGGCCCCCACGGAGAGGGCTCGCAACTTGGGCGTCCTCCTGGACGCACGGTTGCCTTTAGAAGAGCATATGACGGCCGTGGCCAGGGGGGCTTTGTATCAGGTTCGCCTGATACACCAGTTGCGTCCCTTTCTGGATCGGGACTCCTTACGCACGTTCACTCAAGCACTCGTCACTTCCCGCCTGGACTACTGCAATGCTCTCTACATGGGGCTCCCCTTGGGGTGCACCCGGAGGCTCCAACTAGTCCAGAATGTGGCAGCGCGGGGGATTATGGGAGCAACGGGGCACTCCCATGTGACACCCCTCCTGCGCGAGCTGCACTGGCTTCCGGTGGTCTTCCGGGTGCGCTTCAAGATGTTGGTGACTACTTTTAAAGCGCTCCATGGCTTAGGGCCTGAGTATCTACGAGACCGCCTTCTGCCGACAATAGCCTCCCACCGGCCAGTACGCTCGCACAGAGAGGGCCTCCTCAGGGTGCCATCGGCCAGACAATGTCGGCTGGCGACCCCCAGGGGGAGAGCCTTCTCTGTGGTGGCACCCACCCTTTGGAACAACCTACCCCCAGAGATACATACGATCCCAGATCTCCAGACTTTTCGTTGGGCCCTTAAAACTCACTTATTTCATCTAGCTGGGCTAGATGAAATAAAAACCATCTTTCGGTTTTAATTCGTAATAATAATAATAATAATAATAATAATAATAATAATAGTAATAATAATAATAGTAATAATAGTAATAATAGTAATAGTAATAATAAATTTGTCTCTTAAGTAAAAATCCATTTTGATCTGGATGTATAAATTGATTTAAGAACCTTTTTAGTCTTTCTGCAATTATTGAGGCATATATTTTATAGTCCGCATTCAGTAAGAATATCGGTCTGTAATTTTTTATCTTACAAAACCTTACAGACATGCCGAAAAAAGAGTTAATGAAGAGAATAGATATTCAGATTACTAAGAAAGTAAAATACTTAGGGATTAATCTGACAGCAAGATGTGTAACTATTAAGGAAGATAATTACTATAAACGGATGCAACAAATTAAAGCAGATTTGGAGAAATGGAAAATCTGCAATTATCGTTAATAGGAAGAATAGCTACAATAAAAATGAATATATTACCAAAATTACTATATCTATTTCAAACAATTCCAATAAAATTCAGGAAAAAAATACTTTGAGAAATTCAATAAAGTAATATTAAGATATACCTGGCAAGAGAAAAAAGTAATAAGTTTTAAAATGTTGCAGGATTTGAGGAATAGAGAAGGCTTTGGGCTACCAAATAGGGAATTGTATTACCAGGCTGCGGTACTTATATGGGTGAAAGAATGTATTGTATTTTTTTTATTTTTATTTTTTTATTGAAAAGTTTTAAAAATTTTTACACATATTTTCCCTTCCCTCCTCCCACTCCTGCTCCAACCCTCCCCCCCCCCCCCCGGACTTCCCAGAGCAAATACAGGGTATGGCATTTAACAAACATAAAAAAAAAACATAAGCTAGCTAACTATAGATTTATCTCCCTTTTGCACTTTAATTCCCCTTGTTCATATCTGAATATAACTATTTAAACCAATTATTGCTTGAAAGTAATCAATCCAACTTTGTTCTTGTCCGTTCTTCAATAATAAGCAAGTCTTCTTTCTTCCAGCATTGCTCAATCAGAGCCCAATTACAATTAACCATCACATCTCCAACCCTTACATATATTCACACATTAACAAAATATTTTAACCAATCTCAAATAAATCATATTGTAAAATCCTTATTTTTACTTTTTACCCCATAAACTTATATTGATTCTTCCTGGAAACATTCCTTACTTAATAGCTTTGCATAAACTTATTCATCTTATTCTCTACAAATCCACTGCATATAATCAAATAACATCTTCACTATTTGATATCTATAAAAATATTGTAAAAACCTTCCCTCAACCCTTGCACCACTTATATTTTCCTTATAACCCACAAGTTTATATTTATTCTTCAACAAAACATTCTTTAATATAGTATTAATGTTATTTAAAACAAAATATAAAAGTTTAAGTAATATCCTTCTTCTAACGCAGCGGTTCTCAACCTGGGGGTCGCGACCCCTTTGGGGGTCGAACGGCCATTTCACAGGGGTCGCCAAAGCCCTCTCTCGCCCCCCCTCACGCCTTCCCTCACCCTCTGCCTCTGTTGGATCGCCCAGTCGCCGTTCGGTTACCCCGCCCACTCCCAATCTATTGCTGCCTCCAGAGTCCCAGCTGATGGCTAGAGGGAAGAAAACTTTTTAATATTTCCCAAAATATTTCATTCTTCTAGGAAAGGGGTGGGTGCTAACCTCCTACAACTGTTTAAATTTGTGAACCGGCCAAATACTCTGTTCAAAGAAAATATGTTGTATGTTTGTATGTGTGTTTCTAATTATTGCTATTTATTGCTATTTGTTCTCTTTTATTCTTTAAAGTTTAACAATTCATTCTTTATCTTAATATCTTAATATTTGTTTGGGGTTGGCTTTCTTCCCTTTCATCTTTTTTATTGTACAGCAATCTTTCTCCTCAAACCTACCACCTCTTTTTTTTTTTCCTTCTTACTTTCTCTTCCCCCCCTCTTCTACTCCCTACTTCATTTTTCTTTCTCCTTCTCCTCCTCTCTTCCTCCCTCTCTTACCCTCACTCCTACTCTAATTTCCCTTCCCTTCCTTCATCCCTCTCTATTGCTGTATCCTTTTATGCATATGGACTACTCAGAGGGCTGAAAAAGTTATTTTTGACTGGTCCTTGCACTTTTGACCAGTCCTCGAACTTACAACTGTCCTCACAATTTACGTTTTTGCCCTATCTTGTCACCATGGTGAAGAGAAGCAGTTGTGAAATGAGTGACACGGTTGTTAAGAATGGTACAATGGGCATAAATGATGACCAGTCATAACTGCGGAGACCGGTCAAAAGTGTGAGGACCTGTCAGAAATCACATTTTTCAGCCCTCTGGGTAGTCCTTTTGTGCACAGGGACTACTCAGAGGGCTGAAAAAGTTATTTTTGACTGGTCCTCGCACTTTTGACCAGTCCTCAAATTTACGGCTGTCCTCACATTTTATGTTTTTTGCCCTATCTTATACCATGTTGAAGAGAAGCAGTTGTGAAATGAGTGACATGGTTGTTAAGAATGCTGCACAGGCATAAATGTGAGGATGGTCATAAGTGTGAGGACCAGTCAAAAGTCCGAGGACCTGTCAGAAATGACTTTTTTCAGCCCTCTGAGTAGTCCCTATACACATAGCCATGGTCACCCGGTCACATGATCAGCTAGCCATGCCCACCCAGTCACATGACCTCCAAGCCACACCCACAAAATAAGCCACTCCCACAGAACCGGTAGTAAAAAAATTTAGAACCCACCCCTGGTTGGGGGTCACCACAACATGAGGAACTGTATTAAAGGGTCGCGGCATTAGGAAGGTTGAGAACCACTGTTCTAACCCATAAACTTATATTAAATGATCTGCACTGTCCATAACTTTTACATCCCCAATATTTTTCTTTTTTTTTTTTTTAACCCATAAGCTTATATAAATTTTTCAACAAAGCATTCCTTGAAATATAACTTTAGTGTTAATATACTTCAGGACAAAAGTGAAAATTTGGTCAGTAGCCCATAATAATTCAGATGTAACATTACTTAATATAACTTTTCAAGACAAATCATGTCCCTAAATATAAGTAAATCATTCATTTTCACTATAACATAACTTTTCAAAACAGATCATATCCCTACTACTACTATCCTCCCCAGGCAAAAAGATTGTAATTTTTCCATCTCCATTTTTTCCTGACTTTTTTGCGAACCTTCTTCTTCAGTCTTCTTCCTCCGCCTTCTTTTATTTTTATAAGTTCTTGAATTTTCAACTGAAGTTGCTGTACCTTACAATCTTGTTCTCTTCGCAAAGTAATTCCTTTCAGTAAAGATGCCTTTAACTGCGATTGAGAGTCCATTTTTTGTAAAAAAGTTGTAAAATTCCACTTCAAAACCTCCTCCTTATATTAGAAATCCCAACGCCTCCTGACAATTTTCCAGTTGACTGTATCAAAGCCTCTGGAGAAATCTCTCTCAATATTTCCTGGTTACACTCCTTCAAACCTCTCAGCCTTTCCTTCTTAATTTGAAAAACATCCATTCCATTTTCCAAAGGCACATTAAACTGGATTGTTTCTTCCATCTCTTCATTCAGCAACTCACTATTATTTGGCAACTGAAATACCAATACAGTATCTTCACTTGTAACTTTGTTTCGAACTTGAATAAAATCCTTGTTGAAAAACCCTTCCATTCTTTCCACCAACACGGAAGTAAATGATTCTAAAATTTCTTTAAAGAGATCCACAATCCGTATTTGTGTATTTACTGATGTTTGTAATAGTGAGCCTTCATCACTTTCAAAAAAGCCAGCCATTTTTTTTTATCCATCCACCTTGAACAATGCTGGGTGTTAACAGCTTTATCGAGAGTTAACTTTCACTTTCACACCCTATTAAGCACAAGCGCCATTTTCTTCATTCCTTTAAGCAGCTTCAAAAAGTAGCAATTTTAGCATGGAATTAAGGGTTTGTTACTTGCGATTGTCTCCTCTCCTGTTTTCACTCCGTCTGCATAGATAATCAACTTAGATCTCAGTAAAGATTGCAGAAGTGGTCACGATGTTTTTTTCTGCTTAAAGCAGAAACGCCCTGGATCTCAGAGTTTCACCGGACTTCCTGGGGAGCTCTCACCCTCCAAGCCCCCAAAACTATTTCAGGGGCTTTCAGGGAGCTCTACCCCCATGCGATTACTCTCCCTCTTCTCCCGGGGGAAAGGTTTTCCAGCCACCAGACAGCTGATTTGCGCTGTCAGGGCGGCTTTACAAGATCACAGGGCTGGTGCTCCGAGAGAGAGCGTCCAGCAGCGTCGGCGGTGCTACCGGAAGCCCTAGAATGTATTGTATTGAGGCATACAAGACTATTAACTTGGGAGGGGCACAATTTGCAATTGGGCTGGCATACCTTCTTGTGGTATGGGGAAAATAAAATACATGATTACTTTCAAAGACATATTAGGAATGCATTATTGATAGTGTAGGAAAAAATTAGAGAACAACATTATTTGAGGATACCAGCTTGGCTTTCAACAATGGAAGCACTGATTCACCCAAATGTTATTAACATGGAAAATATTGTTAGATACAAAGATATTTTGAATGAAAAGGGGGAACTCAAAACTAAACAAGAATTGAACGATCAAGGGATTGATATGGCATGGTACTCACAAATGCAGATACATTCTAGATATGAGAAAGATATTAAGCTATATGGATTTTATAAAGTATAAAATCCATTTATAAACTCTACGGATTTTATAAAGAACTAATAGAATTAGATAAGATATTAACAGGGACAGAAGAAAAATTGATAAAGAAAACGTACAGCCACTTTTTAAAATTTTTATTTTTTAAGACAAACATTTAGTACATCATTTCTTCCATGTGACATTTCTGTGTTATCTTCAAAAGTTTCTTCTCTTCAGTCTTCAATCTCAGCAAATCCATTACAAAGATTTTCCACTAATATATTATTCTAATTACAACCAATTTTTTAAAATCTCTTTTAAAAACTTATTTGTATCTCTTTTCTAACCAATAGTAAAATTTATTCCATATCTTAAAATATTCTGTATCTTCTCTTTCCTTTATCATCAAAGTTAATCTATTCATTTCTGCACAATCTAAGATTTTTTTTAATTACTTCTCCTTCCGAAGGTACATTCTCTGCTTTCCACTTTTGTGCATAAACAATCCTTGCTGCTGTTATTACATGTACAATCAAATATATATTATTTTTACTAGTTTTCTCTGGTAAGATACCCAAGAGGAATAGCTCTGGTTTTAAATCTATACATTGCTGTATCATTTCCTCCATCCATAACTTAATTTTATTCCAATAGTTTTTCACTTCAGGACATATCCACCACATATGGTAATATGAACCTGGTAACTGGTGACATTTCCAACATTTAGCTGATTTATCTTTAAACATTTTTGCCAATTTCCCAGGGGGCACATGCCATCTATAAAATATTTTATATAGAATTTCCTTATATGCTTATATGGACATTGTTAATTCATAATTTCTTTCCCATAATTGTTGCCATTTATCCAATTCAATTGAATGTCCAAAGTTTTTTGCCCAGGCTATCGTTGTTTCTTTTACTTGTTCTTTCTCTAGTTCTATATTTAGTAAAAAATTGTAACATTTTTTAATTAGTTTATCCTTTGTTCCCATGAGTATCTTATCAAGTTCAGTCTTCTCTAAATAAAAACCCTGTAATTTAACATCTTTCTCATATCTTGTTTGTATCTGCACATACATATACCAATCCATTTCAATTCCCTGTTCTTCTAACAATATTTCCAAGATTAAAAACGTTTGGATGGGGAAACATCATGAAAACAGCTTACATTTCCTTGATACCAAAAGAGCAATCAGGTCCTAAAAAATCTGAGAAGTTTAGACCAATATCTCTTCTGAATAATGACTATAAAATATATGCAAAAGTATTAGCCAACAGGTTGATGCCAGTTATTCAAGAGGTGATTCATGATGATCAAGCGGGATTTATAGAAGGCAGATATATGAAGGACAATGTAAGGCAAGTTATAGATTTATTGGAATATCTTGAGAAGAACAAACAGATCCCTACAGTGCTGGTTTTCTTGGATACGGAGAAGGCCTTTGATAGAGTGGATTGGAATTTTCTATTAAAGACTTTAAAAAAGATAGACTTTGGGGATCAATTTATACAGGCGGTTTCAGCAATTTATCAAGAACAAAAGGCACAGATTATTATTAATGGAAGTTTGACAACAGATTTTAATATTGAGAAAGGAACAAGACAAGGTTGTCCGTTATCCCCATTGTTATTTATTTTAACACTAGAGGTCTTGTTGAATACAATACGGGACTCGAGTACCTTGAAAGGTATAGTGATAAGGCAAGAGGACTACAGAATAAGGGCATTTGCAGATGATCTGGTTGTTACCCTAACACAGCCGATGGAATCAATAATCCAGATGAAAGACATTATAAAAGATTATGGTACAGTATCAGGATTTAGACTGAATCAGAAAAAAACTAAGATGATAGTTAAAAATATGACACAAGATCGAAAATACGAACTTGAAAGGAGGGTAGGTTTTGAGATTGTACCAAAGGTTAAATATCTAGGAGTTCAGGTTGCAGAATCAAATATGAAATTGTTTCAAAATAATTATGAGGTGTTGTGATGTACAGAAAGATATAGAGACTTGGAAAAAACTGCAGCTGTCTTTACTTGGAAGAATAGCAGCAGTTAAGAGGAACATTTTGCCAAGATTTCTTTTTTTGTTTCAAATGATTCCGGTGCTTAAAAATGATAAACAATTGAAAGAATGGCAAAGTGGATTGAATAAGTTTGTCTGGAACGAGAAAAAACCGAGAGTGAAATTGAAAATTATGCAAGATGTTCCAGAAAGGGGAGGTCTCGAACTTCCAAACCTACAATTATATTATGAAGCAGCAGCCTTGACTCAAGCGAGTGATTGGTTTGGAAGGAAAAAGACTGGAATATTGAATATAGAAAGCTTTGATCTTGAATTTGGTTGGCATGCTTACTTATTCTATGAAAACAAAGTGGATAAAGTATTTAAAAGCCATATACTTAGAGACTCCTTTATGAGAGTTTGGAAGAAGCACCGATTCAAATGGGATTACAAAATACCGCTATGGCTGGATCTTGGTCATATTTAGTGGAATACAAATATAATGTCACTCGGGGGGTTTTTATATAAAGAAGTTCTTTTTACAGATGCGGGCAGATGGCAACTGAAGACATTAGAGACACTGTTGGATGAAGGGATTAATCTAACTTGGTTACAGTATAATCAACTTCAACTGAGGTGGAAAGAGGACCAAAAAACTGGTATAATGATGCATGAGGAGGAATTGGTTAGACATATAAAAGAGAAAGGTCCAATGCATATTAAAAGGCTTTATAATGTTTTGTTAGAAAGGGATTCAGAAACTGAACTGGTTAAAGATTGCATGATTAAGTGGGCACAAAATTTTGCAGAACCAGTGATGTTGGAAACATGGGAAAAAATTTGGGTTCAGAATGTTAAATTCACACTCGCAGAATTTGAGGGAAAATTTTTACAAAATGTTTTATAGATGGCATTTAGATCCTAAGAAATTGTCGTGTATGTACCCTAATGTTCAACCAAAGTGTTGGAGATGTGACTGCTTAGATGCTACATATTATCATATTTGGTGGACTTGTAAGAAAGTGAAGGCTTTTTGGATAAAAATTTGGTGGGTTATGCAGAATGTTTTGAAGAAAAAAATTCAGTTTTCTCCACAATTGTTTTTATTGGGTATAGTTAAGGGTTTTACACTGGGTGAAACAAAGTTGATATTGTATATGATAACAGCAGCGAGATTACTGATAGGTCAATATTGGAAAAATGAAGCTGTGCCCACTATCGAGGAATGGACTTTGAAGACGGCCAGTTTTGCAGAGATGGCGAAGATTTCAGCATATCTAAAAGATCACTCACAAGAGACTTATGCATGGGAGTGGAAAAAGTGGATAGATTATGTGTAGAACAAATATCAAACTAGGAAGTATCAGATAGCTTTTAACTGAAAGTGTTATATAAAGATAGAAATATTTGAATTTTGTGAAGATGAAAAATATATTGGGGATGGAGGGGTTCAAGTTTTATAAAAAGGGGATTTTGATTTGGATTATATTCTGTGGAAGTCCGGGGGGGAGGGGTGGGTTAGGGAGGGTTAGGGAGGCTAGGGAGGGTTGGGGGGGGGAAAATGGGGAGAAAATGTAATTGTAAAAAAGAAAAACGTTTGGATGAATTAATAACCATATTGGTATTTTCACATAATATTTATCTCTAACTTTTTCCCATACCAATAATAATGCATTTCTTATATAATGTCTTTGAAAGTACATGTGTATCTACCATACCATAAAAAAGCATGCCAACCCAGTTGTAAATCATGTCCTTCCAATGTTAATAGTCTTATATTTCTTAATTCAATCCATTCTTTCAATCATGTCAGTGCTGCTGCTTGATAATATAATTCCCAATTCGGGAGTCTGAATCCTCGTAATCTCGTATCCTGCAGCATTTATAAATTTATTCTTGCTTTTTTAGCTTGCCATATAAATTTCCTTGTTATCATATTTAGATATTGAAAATAAGTCTCTTCAATTTTTATCGGTATTGTCTGAAATAGAAATAATAATCTTGATAATATATTCATCTTTATAATTGCTATCCTTCCCATAAGTGACAATTGAAGATTCTTCCATTTCTCCAAGTCTTTCTCAATTTGTCCTTTAAGTCTATAATAATTGTGTTCTTTGATCGTTGCACACCTTGAAGTCAAATATATTCGTAAGTACTTAATTTTTTCACTCCTTGTATGTTTTATGTCTCTTCTATCTCTTTTTTTGTTTTTGTAATATTTTTCTCCAAGATTTTTGTTTTTTCTTTATTTATTTTCAGTCCAGACACTTTTCCATAGTTCTCTATTTGAGCTAATAATTTTGGTCCTGTAACTTGTGGTTCCTCTAAGATAAATACTAAATCATCCTCAAATGCTTGCAGTTTATATTCCTCTTTTTTAGTTTTCATTCCCTTTATCTCTTTATCTTGCCTAATGTTTCTATTCAATACTTCTAGAGTCAGAATAAACAATAATGGTGATAGGGGACATCCTTGTCTAGTACCCTTCATAATTCCAACGTTCTCTGTCATTTCTCCATTCATCATTATCTTAGCAAATTGGTTGTCATAAATTGTTTTTACTGTATTTATAAATCTCTCCCCAAAGTCCATTCCCTGCAATTGTCCTATCATAAATTGCCAATTCACATTATCAAAAGCTTTTTGAGCATCTAAAAACATCATCGCCATTTGTCTTTCTGAATGTGTCTCATAATACTCCAAGGTATCCAAAATTACCCTCATATTGTCTCTGATTTGCCTTTTAGGTAGGAATCCATTTTGATCTGTATGAATAAGTTAATTTAACGGTTTTTTAAATCTGTTTGCCATTATCGAGGCAAAAATCTTGTAGTCCATTTAATAATGAAATGGGTCTATAGTTTTTTATTAGTTGTAGATCTGTATCTTCTTCGGGAATAAGTGTCACATAGGCCTCTGTCCATGAATCTGGCATTTTTGCCTTCATTAAAAGTTCATTAAATAATTCTAGCATTACATTACTCATCACTTCTTGTAACGTTTTGTATAATTCTGCTGGTAGACCATCCGGTCCAGGTGCTTTCCCATTTTTTTGTCTTTTTATTGCTTCTGTTAATTCCATCATTGTTATTCTCTCTTCTAACATTCCTTTATATTAATCTGTTATTTTCGGTAAGTCTGACTTTTCCAAATATTTTGATATCTCTTCCTCTGAATTTTTTTCTTGAGAGTAGAGTTTTTTATAGTATTCTTGAATTATCCTCTTCTTTTCCTCGTTTCTGTAACATATTTTCTGTCAGGTTTCGGTGCTATCTTGAATAAACTTCATTCTCAAGTGCAAACTGTCTAATGAATCATTTTTATTTTAAGAATAGCAATATCCGACATTTCTGATTCAAATTGCAGCCAAACTGGCCCCTCCTTCCAACCCCCTCCTCTTCCGCTCTCCAACCCCAATGTCCCATTGGCCATCATACAGATCCATCTCTACATCCCGGCATGTTCTTTTCACAGGAATGTAGCCCCCATCCTCGTCTCCCAGGAAACACTATCTGTAACATACAAAACTAGGTAAAAGTTCATCTTGTTATGTCAGCGCTGGAAGAAAGCCTAATTTGGAACGCTGACATCCGGCCCCTCTCCCTTCACTTCTGCGACATCACCTATCCCATAGGGAAAACACAACAAGATTAGTCTCATCAGCCCCTCCCTGGCTGTGCACCCCCCCTCCCGGCTTTCCCGGGTGGTCTGCATGGAATTGTGCTATAAGGCGATCAGCTTGAATGTTTGCGCTCTTCACCCAGGAAGCCTTTGACAATGGGTAACCCTTCCATTTAATTAAGTACTGAAGGCGCCCCCTGTGCCATCTTGAATCAAGAATCCGCTGCACTTCGTAGTGCGTTTGGCCCCCAACAACCAGGGGCCCAGGGGGTTCACATGGCGTTGGCCTTAAAGTAGACCCTACTACAGGTTTTAGAAGGCTACTGTGAAAAACGGGGTGAATTTTCCCCAAAAGCCGTGGCAACTGCAATTGCACTGTAACGGGGTTGATTATTTTTATTATAGGAAATGGTCCTATAAATTTTGGGCCCAATTTCCTGCTCGGGAGTCTAAGTCTCAAGTACTTGGTGGAGAGGTAAACTTTCTCTCCCAGCTGAAATGGTCTTTGGGGAGTTCGGTGCTTGTCTGCTTGGTCCTTATAAGATTGAGCCGCCTTTGCCAGCGCCCTCTTAACATTTTCCCAAGTTTGTCTCAACATTGCCATCCAGTCGGTCAAACTGACTGAGGAAGGGGGCTCCCTCGGGTATTCTGGCATGGGAACAAAATCCATGCCACTCACTATTTTGAACGGGGTTAGTCTCATGCTGCTGTGCACAGCATTATTATATGCAACCTCCGCAAAAGATAGGAGGTCTGCCCAATTGGACTGCTGGTAGTCGACGTAGCATCTTAAATACTGTTCTATCATAGCGTTCAGTCTTTCTGCCCCCCCATTGGTGCTCGGGTGAAATGCTGAGCTGAGCCCTTGGGATGAACCTATGGATCGTAGGAACTCCCTCCAGAACTTTGCTGTGAACTGGACCCCTCTGTCGGAAATGATTCTCCTGGGGACTCCATGTAGGCGGTAAATGTGTTTCAGGAACAGTTTGGATAACTGAAGGCAGTCCACTACAAGGAATGAAGTGTGCCTGTTTGGAGAATAAGTCTATTACAGTCCAGATCACTGTATTTCCACTGCTCCTCGGTAGGTCTACTATAAAGTCCATTGCAATCTCCTCCCATGGTCTTGTCGGTTCAGCTACTGGTTGCAACAGTCCAGGAGGGCACCCTGGTCTTGTCTTCATCGTGGCACAAATGGTGCAGCTTTTTACATAACTGTCTACATCCTTTCTCATGTGTGGCCACCAGAACTGCCTTCGTACTAGGTGCAGAGTCTTTAGGAACCCGAAGTGTCCTGCTGGTTTAACGTCGTGGCTCCTCTTGAGAATCAGGATGCGTAAAGTCTGTGGGACATAGAGCTTTGTCCCCCTCCATGCTAGTTCATCTCTTTTTGTCAAGAGATGTTGATTGTCCCAATACCAGGGGTCGGTCAGCGTTTCATTTTTTAATTTTGCAGTTAAGTCACTTGCAAGTTGGCCTTGCTGGTCACGTCGTTGCCGTCTGGTGATCACTTGGGCCGCAGCTTGGGTGGAGGGGATGATGGCATTCACTACCTGCTCCCGCTCACTGTTGTATTGGGGCATCCGGGAGAGGGCATCAGCCAGGAAATTTCTCCCTCCTGGGATGTGCTTAAGCTCGAAATTGAAACGATTGAAGTATTGTGCCCACCGCACTTGCCTGGGCGACAGTTTTCGTGGGGTTTTTAGAGCCTCTAGGTTTTTATGATCAGTCCAGACTTCAAATGGTTTCTGGCCTCCCTCTAGAAGGTGCCGCCAGGTCAACAAGGCCCACCTTACTGCAAACGCTTCCTTCTCCCACGCCGCCCATCGCCTCTCCGTATCGGTGAGTTTGCGGGAGGTGTAGGCGCAGGGTTGTAGATCACCTTGGTTGTTCTTTTGGAGTAACACGGCTCCTACTGCCACATCACTTGCGTCTGCTTGGATGACAAAAGGCTGTTCCGGATCCGGGTGTTTTAAGACAGGTTCTTTCGCGAACAGTCCTTTTAGCATCTCAAATGCCTGTTGGCAGGTCAGGTCCCACTGTAGGGGTTGTCCCGGGCGAGGTTTCATCGCTGGGCTTCCTGTCTTTAGGAGGTCCATCAAAGGTTTGGCAATCTTCGCGAACGAGGGGATGAATTGTCTGTAGAAATTCGCAAAGCCTAGAAAACTTTGCAGTTGTCTGCGGGTGCGAGGGGGCTGCCATTGTAGAACTGATTGGACCTTGGCTGGGTCCATCTCTATCCCCTCATTTGATACTCGGTAGCCCAGGTAGTCTAGCCGTGATTGGTGGAAATCGCATTTTGGCAGTTTGACATATAGGTTTGCCCGTAGCAGTTTTTTCAGTACTTGGCGGACGAGGGGTATATGTTCGTCTATGGTCTCCGTGTAGATAAGAATATCGTCCAGGTAGACGAGGACCCCTTTGTAAAGGTGTTCATGTAAGACTTCGTTTATTAACTGCATGAATACTGCCGGGGCTCCTTGCAATCCAAAAGGCATTACTTTAAACTGGAAACTACCCAGGGGGCAGTTGAATGCTGTTTTCCATTCATCTCCTGCCTTTATGTGTACTCGGTAATAAGTTTCTCGAAGGTCTAGTTTGGTGAAAACCTTCCCTTTAGCTAGGTGGGCTAACATGTCTTTCATGAGGGGGAGGGGGTACAAGTTGTGTACGCAAACAGTGTTGATACTTCGAAAGTCGACCACCAGTCTCATGGAGCCGTCCTTTTTCTCTTTAAACATGACCGGCGCCGCTACCCTTGGTTTCACTGGCTCAATAAATCCCCTTTGTAAGTTTTTGTCTATGTAGTCCCGCATTTCCTGCATTTCTCGGGGCGTCATGGCATACATTTTAGGTTTGGGTAGTTTCGCTCCCGGGATAATCTCGATGGCACAATCGGTCTCGCGGTGGGGGGGCAGAATGTCATACTCGGCCTCGCTGAATACCCCCACAAGGTCTTGGTACTCCCTTGGGATCTGGTTTGCGTTACAAGCGGTGGTGGGTGCGGCTGCCAATTGCTTTGCTGCACCTTCTGGGAGGGACCCTTGTGTTGGTGGTGTTTTCTTCTGTAGTGGAGGGCTGCTTTGGGGTTTCAGCGTGGGAGGGAATTCTTCTGGTTGGGGCGGCAGGGGTTGGGGCCCCTTTGCTATTCTCAGCCTGCGGGTTCCCTCTTGCCACCAAATGTTTGGGCCCCATTTGTCGAGCCATGAGAGTCCCAATATGACTGATTCTGTCATCTTGGGGGCTATTATGAAGCGGATTGTCTCCCAGTGATCTGCGAGTTCTAGTCTCACGGGTTCAGTCAAGTGTGTGGCGTACGTTCCTCCCACTAGGGACCCATCAACTTGCTCGAAGCGAATTGGTTGTTTGAGCTGTTTAGCTCGGATTCCCAATTTTAGAACTGTGGGTAGGTTGATTAGGCACCGTGTGCTACCCGAGTCTATTAGGGCTTGGAAAGTCTCTTGGGCCCCTGTTTTGGGGGCTGTTAGGCGTATGGGGAAAAGAAAAGGATGGACGGGTCCACTCACCATCGGGTCATCCTCGCCTTCGTCTTCCGTGTCATAGGGTTCGGGGGACTGATCTCCCTCCTCTGGGATTCCTCTGGTTTCGGTCAGATGAGCTCAGGGATTTGGGGAGCTTCCCACGGTACGTGGGTGACACGCTTGGGCCCTCGTTCCGGTCGTGCTTTGGGCGGTGGAGCTGGTCCCGGTCTAGGCGTTCCACATCTTGCTGCTATGTGGCCGCTTCCTCCACATCTGTAGCATTTCAGTGGGCTCCGTGGGGCAGTTGGTCTGTAGGAGGGCTGTGATGTTGGGGTTTCTCGTCTGTTGAGTGGCCCCTGGTCTGGTCGGCCTCTCTCCTTTTCCTCTGGTGGTTTTGACGTGTCACTCGCCCGCAGCCCTCTGTCGACTTTTATCGCTACCCGGAACCATTCAGCGAGTCGGTTTGGGATGTCACGATAGGCAGTCACTTGGGAAATTCTTTTATCTAGGCTTGTTCTAAAAAAATACACCAGCAATCGCTCTGGTAGGGGAGGCAGTGTCCCAATGACTCTCCTGAATTCACAGATATGCTCTCTGATAGGCTTCCCCCTCTGCATTAGGTTTCTGAGCTCGTCTTCCACATAGGGGTCCTCCTCCTCCTCCTCATAACGGGCTCTCAATAGTTGCAAGAACCCATCCGCATCTTGTAGCTGGGGGGCCCTGTATTTGTAGAGTGATGCTGACCACCTCTTTGCTTCTCCCTCCAGCCCTTCCGAGATAGCATTCACTAGGGCTCTGGGGAAAGGGAAGAGGTGTCCGAACCGCTCTATGTATATCTCAGCTGAATCGAGGAATTGGGCGAGGTTGTCTGGGTCACCATCGAACTTCCCTCTGAACTGGGGTGGCTCCTCCCTCTCTGCCCTCTCCTCTCTGTGCTGAGCTCTGGAGGGCCAGCCTTGGTGTTGATAGTCCTCTGCCTCGTCTCTCATCCTGGGGTGGGGAGGTGCTGCCTTGTCTGGGCTTCGCTGCCATTCCCATCCCCAGCTCGCCCTTCCCAATTCACTTAGGGGTTTTTCTTTATCTTTTACATTTGCAAAAGGAAATTCCGCCTCTAAGGCTTTTGGCACAGTCCCCGGGTACTTATCTGCCTCACGTTTCTTTGCTTGAAGTTCTGCGGGGAGGGAAGGCGGAGAAAGTTGAACCTTTATATTTTCCAAGTTGGCTGGAATCACGACCGCTTCTGCTCCTCCCGTTTCTTGAAGCAGGCTTTCCTCCGAGAGCTTGGCTTCAGCCATAGTCCGTCCGACCAGATGTCTGGGAGGGAACAGGATGATTTAAACTCAGCCAGCCTGGATTTGGAGGAGAGTTTGGCTGTCTGTCAGGTTTCGGTGCTATCTTGAATAAACTTCATTCTCAAGTGCAAACTGTCTAATGAATCATTTTTATTTTAAGAATAGCAATATCCGACATTTCTGATTCAAATTGCAGCCAAACTGGCCCCTCCTTCCAACCCCCTCCTCTTCCGCTCTCCAACCCCAATGTCCCATTGGCCATCATACAGATCCATCTCTACATCCCGGCACGTTCTTTTCACAGGAATGTAGCCCCCATCCTCGTCTCCCAGGAAACACTATCTGTAACATACAAAACTAGGTAAAAGTTCATCTTGTTATGTCAGCGCTTGAAGAAAGCCTAATTTGGAACGCTGACATTTTCCCTCTTCATCTTGTAAGTATTTTATCATCTTTTTCTCCTTTTCTTTTTTCAGTTTATATGCCAACCACCTTCCTGGTTTATTTGCATTTTCAAAATTTTTTTGTTCAGTTGCTCTTAATTTGTTTGCTAATTGTTCCTGTTCATTTATATTTATTTCATGTTTTTTCACTTCCATCAACTTCTTAATTTTTTTATTTTGTGCATCTTTTTGGAAGTCTTTTTCTAGTTTCTTATACTCCTCTTCCAATCGTATCTGTTTTTGTCTTTTCTTTTTGTTTCTTTTTCCCAAATAAGTTATTGCCAGACCTCTAATATAAGCTTTCATAGTATCCCATACCTTCTGAAGTGATATGTCCTCTTTCTTATTCATTTTAAAGAAAAGCTCTAATTCTTTTTCCATAAACTGTTGAAATTCTTTTTCATTTAATATTGTTGCATTTAAAGTTCATCTTGTCCTTTTCTTTTGACCTTTCCATGTTGTTATCATTGGGTTATGATCCACCCAAATGTTTGAATCAATATTTACTTCTTGTACACTATCCATAAGCTCTGTTGACATCCATATCATGTCTAATCTCAACCATGATAAGTGTCTATTTGAATAAAAAGTATAATGCTTTTCTTTCAAGTGCTTTTGTCTCCATACATCTTGAATACACAATTCTTCCATCATTGTAAAAAAAGATTTTGGCAGTATTCTTCTAGATTTTTTATTGGTCTTTGTTGTTTTATAATCCAAGTCTACATCTACTATGGCATTAAAATCACCCATTATACATACATATTCATGATCCAATTCTAATATTTTTTTGTGTAGTTTTCTTCTTGCTTTTCATTTGGTGCATATACTGCAATAAGTAATACTTGTTTTGAACTGATTTTTATTTCCACCATCAAAATCCTACCTTCATCATCTTCAAAACATAGTTTTGGTTCTAATTTTTCTTTGATATACAGTACCACACTTCTTTTACTCTGCTGTATCAATGATGTAAATAAAACTCCTAGTTTTAAATATTGTAACAATTTCATATGTTGTCTTCTAATATGTACTTCTTGTAAACATATAACGTCCATTTTCAAACTGTTCAGTTTACTTAAGGTTCTATTCCTTTTTATCGCCGCATTTAGTCCATTTACATTTAGTGATATTGCTCTTATTTCTTCTTCCATGATTTACTTGTTACTCGTTTTTGATTTCATTGCCCTTGTCTCTCTTTGCTCCATTGGGTCTTTAGCTCTTGCCCCCTCTCTTAACACTCTTTCTTCTTTTGTTTTTTCCTCTTTATCTTTCTCGTCATCTCTCTGTTTTGTCTCATCTACTGCACCCTGATCTTCCTCTAACGGTCCACAAAATTGTTGATAAAACAGCTTTGCTTTTTCAATAGAAACAAGTCTATGTCTTTGTTCTTGCCATGCACAATAATTCCTTCAGGTATTAACCATCTGAAACTCACTCCTTTGAATATTAAGAATTTTGTTAAAAATTGATATTCTCTCCTCAGATCCCTAACTCTTCTAGGTATTTGTCATAAAACCACAAGTTCTTTACCTTTATATTTCAATGGTGTGATTCTTACTGCTTGTAATATTTCTCCTTTCACCGCCTTCTTTGTAAATCTTACATGGACTTCTCTTGGTAATTTATTCCTTGTTGCATATCTTGTATATACTCTAAACGCTTCATCAATCTCATTTAAAATCTTTTCCTTGGGTTGTTCCAAAACTTTTGCCAAGATCTCCGCAATCACCTCGGATAGATTTTCTCCTTTTTCTTCCTCTATATTTTGAAATCTTAAGTAGAATTCAGAACATTCCATTTCAAGTGAGATATTTGTTTTTTCTTGTAATTTTTCAGTTGACACTAGTTTCTCTTCTAATTCTTCAACCTTCTTCTCTGTGATGTCTGCTTTTTCTTCTACTTTTTGGATTCTCTCTTCGTTTTTCCTCATCTCTTTCATCTCTTTTAACTCTTGTTTTATATCATCATGAAGCAATTGCATAAAATTTCTTAGTTCCATCATCTCTGATGTTTTCTGTGTTTCTGCTGCTGAGGGACTTGATGCAGGATGCAGGTGGGCTATAAATGTCTTCATTTTAATATTTTATAATCCATTTATGATTAAATTATAATCCAAATCTCTAATCCACCCAATGGTTGAATTAGATGGAAAAAAAACAATCAACCACCTCCCTTCAAAAATTTTAAATTCCCAATCTCCCATATAAAAATTTAGAAGTAAAATATAAGAAAAAGAGGGGGAGGAAAAAACACCAAAAGAAGAAAATTTAATCCAATTGTCCAGTTGGCACAAATTCAAAAGAATAAACAGAAAAAATGACAACAGAAAAAAGAGAGACAAAAATCAAATACCAAGTAGCCAAAAGGAAAAAGATTTTTCTTCTGACTCTTCATGTCATAATCCAAAGCTTTTAATAATCTGACTCTAAAGTTCAGTCAAAAAAAAAGAAAAGAAAAATGGTCTCTGAATATAAGACAAGTCAAGAACATGCACACATGTCCCCAATGAACATTGGTAAAGTGTTACATGTGCCAATGCAATACTTGTGGAGATATAGGCATTTGTTTGACCCCATACCACAGCCTTCTACAGTATGACACTGAGGTTCTAGCAACTTTGAGACATAATATCTCCTGCAATATTTTGTTGAGAGAAACAAAACTTGGCCATCTTGTACAACTTTTTGTGCTCAAAATAATAAAAACATTCTCGAGTGATCTCCATCTAGATAATTTGGAGCAAAGTTGGCTGGAAATAGTGCGGCTCGAAAAAAGGTTAAAGATTGGCTTTTTATATCTGGAAGGAAAGGTATGATAAATGTGAAACTTTGTGCGTAATAACTAAGCAACACAAGGTTTTTGAATATAAAATTTCATTCTCCTACTGCTTTCTAGTGAGAATGATTTAACAGAGTTTCCAGAAGGTCTTTTTTTGTAAAAGCGGGCTGAAAATACCCTATTTTTGGCGGTTTTTACAAAAAAATCAACTACACTCAATTTGTAAACTATTGGAACTTCAACCTTTTTTCAGGCCACGCTATTTTCGGCCAACATTGCTTCAAATTATCTAGATGGAGATTGCTCATGAGAATGTTTTTATTATTTCGTTTAATAGAGCACAAAAAGTTGTACAAGATGGCCAGGTTTTGTTTCTCTCAACAAAATATTGCAGGAGATATTACGTCTCAAAGTTGCTGAAACCTCAGTTATACTGTAGAAGCCTGCATTATGGGGTCAAACAAATGCCTATATCTCTGCAGGTATTGCATCGGCACAGGTAACACTTTACCAATGTTCATTGGGGTAGATGGATACCTTTATTGATTAGCCTATAGTCCATATCAAAGCACAAAGTTCAAACACACATCACCAATAAAATCCTATACAAACAATTTAAAATAAGAGTAGGGTAAAATACAATAGTTATAGGATAAGATACAATATAATTTAATACATAAAGATATAAAATAGAATAAAATGACATAAAATTATATTTCGGTGTCACCCTTACAATCTACCCCAATCAGCCCCGTGTATGCAGATCTCAACCAAACCATTTTGTTCAAGTACTGTGCTGTGTTAAATGTTATTTTCAGGTTCTGGCCACACATAAAATAAGTTATTTTGATATGGGGATCCCAATGAGTCATTCGTTTAGTACATAGACCAAGGTACCTGTCTCTCACCCCCTTATACAAGCAACAATCAAATAGGATGTTAACCAAGTCTTCTACTTCTGCTGCTCTGCAAATGCAGAAATGCTCATTGTAGGATATAGAATGGAATCTCCCATATCTGACCATTGTGTCAAGCTGTTTAAATCTCACTTGCGTAAATATCTCCTGTTGTGGTCTGCCAGCAGCCTGCAGAGCTGGCAGCGGAGTCAGACAGTGAGGAGGCTGGGGAGGAACATGGGTCAGTCCTGGAGGCTGGGGAAGGCCCTGACGAGGGCTCTGCGTCGGAGGCAGAGATGGGGCCAGGGCCATCTGGGAGTGATGCGCAGACTCCGGAGCCCCCAGAGTCGGACAGCAGAGAGGCAGAGGAACAGGAGAAACGTGTTCCTAGTGCACGCATGTGCAGAGCTGCCAGAAGGCAAGAGCAGCTAAAGCAAAAGGAACGACTCGGGAGTAAGGCCAGGAGATGATTGGCCCCTCCCATAAGGCTTAAAAGAGAAACAAAGGCACTTGGGCCTTTTGCAGGAAAGCAACGTTGCTAACTCTGTTTCCAGTCAGCATCTCTTGTTTATTTCTGAACTCCGTGGGGCTTTGCCAAGTAAGGCCTTTGGCAGGGTGTCGAAGATAAAGTTTGCTGATTACCCCGAAGGACTTCTTCTGAAGGACTTTTTTTGCAACTAATTGGGACTCAGCTGAGAATGAACATAATAATCAGCTGTTACAATAAAATAGGTTTTTGGGGGACTAATTGTGTATTGTAATGACTCAATAAGCCTAGATCACAACCTCTCCTTAAGATGTTTTGGCAGTTGTAGCTTCAGAGCCAAGGTGGTGCAGTGGTTAGGGTGCAGAACTGCAGCTACTTCAGCTGACTGCTAGTTCAGCGGATCAAATCTCACCGGCTCAAGGCTGACTCAGCCTTCCATCCTTCCGAGGTGGGTAAAATGAGGACCCAGATTGTTGGGGGCAGTATGCTATTTAGTATACTGTCTTTGGTGTAAGCCACCCAGAGTCCTCGGAGAGTGGGCAGCATAGAATGGGGTCAGGGGCCATCTGGAGCCCAGTGGGTAGCTCGTTCCAGAGGGTCGGCGCAGACACAGAGAACACCCTCATCCTGGATGCCACCAGCCAACATTGTTTGGTCGATGGCACCCAGAGGAGGGCAGTCCTATGTGCGCGCACCGGGCGGTGGGAGGCCGGAAGGAGGTGATCCTGCAAGTACCCCGGGCCCATGTCATGAAGGGCTTTATAGGTTAATACCAGCACCTTGAAGCGGATCCGGAGGACCACCGGCAACCAGTGCAGTCGCGCAGGAGAGGTGTATCACGGGAGTAACGGGAAACTCCCATAACAACCCGCGCGGCCGCATTCTGGACCAGTTGGAGCCTCTGGGTGCACCCCAAGGGCAGTCCCATGTAGAGGGCGTTACAGTAGTCTAGACAGGAGACAACAAGAGCCCGAGTGACTGTATGGAGGACATCCCTATCTAGGAAAGGTCGCAACTGGCGCACCAGGCGAACCTGTGCAAAAGCCCCCCTGGTCACGGCCGTCAGATGGTCAACTAGAGACAGCCGCTAATCCAGGAGGATGCCAAGATTGCGAACCCTTTCAGAGGGAGCAAGCATCTCCCCTCCCATCAAAAGTAATGGGGCCACTAGATGCTGACATCCACAGCCACTCGGTCTTGGAGGGGTTGAGTTTGAGCCTGTTCCTACCCATCCAAACCCGCAAACCCGCACCGCCTCCAGGCACTTAGACATCATGGAAAGAACATCCCAGGATTGGTCCGGGGTGAAGATGTAAAGCTGAATATCATCAGCATACTGGTGATAGCTCACCCTGAAACTACGAATGATCTCACCCAGC
Source organism: Pituophis catenifer annectens (assembly GCF_029215685.1). Taxonomy (NCBI): domain Eukaryota; kingdom Metazoa; phylum Chordata; class Lepidosauria; order Squamata; family Colubridae; genus Pituophis; species Pituophis catenifer. The sequence continues at coordinate 25,087,901 of NW_027256888.1, forward strand.
GGCTTCACATAGATGTTAAAGAGCAGGGGGGAGAGGACCGAACCCTGAGGCACCCCACAAATGAGGGGCCTAGAGGAGGATCTCTGTCCCCCTGCCCAAACAAACTGCATACAACCCGTGAGGTAGGAGAACCACTGTAAAACAGTGCCCCCCCACACCACCTCCCCGAGTCGTCGCAGTAGGATACCATGGTCGATGGTATCAAAAGCCGCTGAGAGGTCAAGTAGGACCAGAACAGAGGAATAACCTCTGTCTCGGGCCCACCAGAAATCATTCACCAGGGCGACCAATGCTGTTTCCGTGCTGTGTCCGTGCCTGAAGCCCGATTGGTACGGGTCTAGATAGTCCGTTTCCTCCAGGAATTGTGGAAGTTGGTATGCCACAACGGACTCAACAACCTTACTACCCATCTTACTAATGATAGCTATATCATTTTGTGTTTCTGTATCCTTAATTCTTTGGGAATCTCTTTTTTGAATTGTTATCCTTTATGCAAGAGACAGGAAGGCCACAGCTTCTTACAAAATTTGTTAGTTTGGTGATCCAGGAGATTTGTGATTGTAATTTTATTTGCTCTAGTAGACATAACTTGGAGAGTCTATCAGTCTCCATTTCATTGACTTTGCACCAGTAGTTATATGCTCTAATTTTGGATAGTGCATGAATTGTATGAATTCCCAATTCTAACTGCTGCAGTAGATGTTCTTGGATCTACACCCAAAATACGTCTCAAATGCTGGAACTGTGTTTGTTCTAGGATTGTGGTTGAGTATAGACCACAAATCCCTCTTCCATACAAGAGCATAGGGGTAACCTTAGCTTTATATACTTTAATTAATGGGGCTAGGGACCAGGGGTGAAATCTAAAAATTTTGGCTACCGGTTCTGTGGGCGGGGCTTAATTAGTGGGCGGGGCTTAGTGGTCAGGTGACTGGGTGGGTTTGGCTTGTTGGTCACGGGGTGGCCAAGTTGATGTCACTTCTTTTTTTTTTAATTTTTTATTAATAATAAACAAACATACATATACAGACATACACATTTAAACAAACTATACATAAACTAACTATACAGTAAAATCAAGTCATACCGCTTGAGCTTTGAAAATAGAGCTACTTCGGTAATTCATATATCTATGTATCTATGTATATATATCCTTCATCATATAACGATGTTTATATAACAATATTTCATTTTATTTCCTTATTTTTGTATCCTTGGGTGGTATTCCCTTATTTCGTGTTCTTTTTCTCTAACCAATTGTACCATTTTTGCCAAATTAAATAGTAATCTGAGACTTCTTTTCCCTGTATTTCTTTGGTAAGTTTGTCCATTTCTGCACATTCCATTGTTTTTTTGTATTATTTTTTCCTCTGATGGCGTATCATCCAGTTTCCACATTTGTGCGAAAGTAATTCTAGCTGCAGTCAGAATGTGTATTATCAAATATTGTGTCTCTTTTTTGTAGTCCTTTGTCAGTATTCCTAATAAATATGTTTCCGGTCGAAGGGGCACTTTCTGGGTGGTAATTTCTTCCAGATGATTTTGAATCGTTTTCCAAAATTTTTTAACCTTTGGGCATGACCACCACATGTGGTAATAGGTCCCCTTATGTGTTCTACACTTCCAACAGTTCTGATTAGTATTGGGGAACATCCTTGCCAGACGTGCAGGGGGGAGATGCCACCTGTAGAACATCTTGTATGTATTTTCTTTGTAGGGCATGGACATTGTCAATTTAGTATTTACTTTCCACATTTTCTCCCAATTTTCTAAATTAATATTATATCCAAAACTTTTGGCCCAAGTAATCGTATTTTCCTTCACCACTTCTTCCAATTTGTACTTTAATAGATAATTGTATATTTTAGTTATTAATTTATCATCTGATTGCATTATAATTTTATCTAATTCATTTCTTTCTTTTTGGATTCCAAATTTTTTCATGTCCATTTTATATCTTGATTTTATCTGTAAATACGGCCACCAGTCAATGTCCGTGCCCTGCTGTCTCAATTCCTCTCTTGTTTTCATTTCTCCGTCTGTTTTCAACAGTTCATCATAAGTTTTCATCTTGTCTATATCCATTGTGTTCGGATAAATTTGGGCCTCCATTGTTGACAACAATTCTTGGGATTTTGTTGTAGTGTTTTCTCCTTATTTCGGTCCAGATTTTTGCCAATGCTCCTCTGATATAATGTCTCCTGAAGTATTCATGTTGCCTGGGTTTTTCCTCCCATAGAAATGTGTGCCAGCCTTTCGACAAGTCAAATCCTTCTAATGCTAACGTGCGTTTATCTTCGAGTGTTATCCAGTCTTTAATCCAAGTTAATGCTGTTGCATTATAGTAAATTTGCCAATCTGGTAATCCCAGGCCACCCCTCTCTCTAGTATCTTGCAGATGTTTCAGTTTAGTCCTCGCTCTTTTTCCTTGCCATATATACTTTAATGTCATTTTATCAAGATCTTTAAAATATGATTTTCCTGGGTTTATCGGTATTGTTCTAAATAGATATAATAATTTCGGTAAGATTGTCATTTTAATTGAAGCGATTTTGCCCAATAGTGATAGTCTCAATTTACTCCATGCCTCTAAATCCTTTTGAATTTGTTTGGCCAATTTATTGTAATTATCTTCTTTAAGGGATGATACCTTATTGGTGAGCCAAATTCCTAGGTATTTTATTTTTGTTGTTGTTTGTCTTTCTAACGTCTCTTCCAATTCTTTCTCCTGGATTTTTGTCAAATTTTTAGTTAGTAGTTTTGTTTTTTGTCTATTGATTTTCAATCCTGCCACTTCGCCGTATTGTTCTATCTTCCTTAGTAATTTCATTCCTGATTGTTTTGGTCGTTCTAAAATAAATACTACATCGTCCGCGAATGCTTGTAATTTATACTCCTGATTTTTTGTTCTTAATCCTTTTATTTCATTGTCATTCCTAATTTCATTCAACAGTGGTTCCAATGCTAGTATATATAATATAGGAGAGAGAGGACATCCTTGTCTCACCCCCTTGGATATTTTAAATTGGTCTGTTATCTCTCCATTTATCCATATTTTTGTGGTTTGGTCGGAGTATATTGTTTTGATCATATTTAAAAATTTGTCGCCAGTTCCCATTTTTTCTAATTGTAATGTTAGGAATGCCCAATTAAGATTGTCAAATGCCTTCTGTGCATCAAGGAAAAGTAAGGCCATTTTTTCATCCGATTTTTGCTCGTAGTATTCCAGAATATCGATTATTGTTCTTGTGTTATTATTTTTTTTTATTTTTTTTTATTACAAAAGTTTTACAATTACATTTTCACCCCTTTCCCCCCCCCCAACCCACCCCAAACTTCCCAACCTCCCTAACCCTCCCTAGCCCACCCCTCCCCTATTCTTGTGTTATTATTGATTTGCCTGTTTGGAATGAATCCATTTTGGTCCGGATGGATGTAATCCACAATAATTTTCTTCATTCTCTGGGCCATAATTGATGTAAATAATTTATAATCCGCGTTTAGAAGCGATATGGGTCTGTAGTTTTTAGTTTGGGTGAGATCTGAGTCTTCTTTAGGTATCAATGTGATAATTGTCTCTGTCCATGATTTGGGGATTTTGGCTTCTAAAATTGCTTCATTCAGGACTTGTAGTAAAATATCATCTATTGACTGATGTTCAATTTTGTAGAATTCCGCCAGGATGCCATCTGGACCTGGTGTTTTATTGTTGTTCTGCTTCTTCTTTGCTTCAATTAATTCTAACATCGATATTGGTCTGTTCAAGAGTTCTCTTTGAGTTTCCTTTATTTCTTGAATGTTGGTTTTATTGATGTCACTTCTTTGCGCTTTTTTAACCTACAAAACACAACACAACACAACTGGCTCACCCACAATGTAAAAGCAGCTGTGCTAGACCCAAAATGGCCCCTGCAACAAGCAGGAACCTCACACAGCTACAAAAAGCCCCAAAAACCAACTTTCACACTTTACACACACACAACACAACACAACACAACTGGCTCACCCACAATGTAAAAGCAGCTGTGCTAGACCCAAAATGGCCCCTGCAACAAGCAGGAACCTCACACAGCCACAAAAAGTCCAAAAAATCAACTTTCACACTTTACACACACAAAATTCCACATACAGCTTTGTGAGATTTTGTGTGTTTGTATAGTTAGAGTGAAACACTACAGAAACACACAAAATCTCAGAAAGCTGCACAAATATTATTATTTTTTTTATTTTTATTTTTATATAAAAGCAGCTAAATTTAAAACTTCCTAAACTTTAAATGGCTAGATCTAAAAAAAGAACCACTTAAAAAAAACTCAATTAACTATTTTTTTTAAAGCTCCCAAAGGGGGAAAAAACTTGCAGGCAGGCAGGCACGCAGAAAGAGCTGCTCACCGATGAGCTTGATTGCAGGCAGGGAAATTCAGTTGCTTGCTGATGCAATGGACTGCAGGGATTACAGCAAGCGAAGCAAGGCAGGAGTGCGAAGGTAAGCAAGCTGGAGGCTGGGGGGGAAGGGATTTTTGATACCGGTTCTCCGAACTGCCCGCCGCCATCGCTACCTACTTGCCCGAGCCAGTCCGAACCGGGAGCATTTCACCCCTGCTAGGGACCCTGGGTAATTCATTGGGGCCATGTGTACATGTTCACACAAAATTTCATCGAAATCCATGATGGTCGAGTGGGGCACTTTTCTGAAATCAGACCACTTGACAATTTTTCAGTACTGGACTGGGCTTTCATACTCATATTTTTTGGAGTTTGCCAAGCTTCTTCAGCTGTTTTTCCCTTTAAGGTTCTCATCCATGAAGTCATCCTAGCTCTCTCTATATTTGATGAAAACAGGTCTATTTTAAAAGATCTAAAATATAAGACACTGGTTTGATTATGTTCTGCTGCTTGTGTCTGCATTCCAATATGATATTGTCACTCCCCCCCAAGGCTCCTGCAATTTCAACCAATTGCTTCACTATCATTTCTTTTCTATTGGTAGGAATTAGGTCAGTATAGCTGTCCTTCTAGTTCCGTCCTCTATCTTTTGGGTGACAAAATTGTCAGCTAGGTTGGTCAGGAACCTGTTCGATGACTGGGCATGGTAGCTTTGGCAGCCAAGGAAGGGTGCCTGGCTGGCGAGGCATGTTCTAATTCTTCTCCTTGAAGGTGACTTTCTGCTTAAGCACTCCGTTTGAAAAAGAAACTCTAAATCCAGTCCTGGCTGCAGATCTGAACATGGATGTTGTTTGGCTGTTCAGACCACAAATGGTGGAACCAAATGGAATAATGACCACAGTTCAAATAGCAGCAGCCCTGATTTTTACCATTTAAAAATTGAGAAGAGGTGGAGAGGTGGTGGTGATGGAAAGGCCCTGGAACTTTCTTTAAGACTGGCATGGAATTGAATACTCATTTTACAATTACAATCCCTTTTTAGGATTGAAGAGTTAAATAAATATTTTTAAAAATCAGAGAATGAATAAATTTGGTTGACAAAGTCAGACTATTTTTTCTAACAGTTATTCTGCAGTTTAAAATAAACACATATAAGTGTATTTGCTGAAGTCTGGTTTTTGAAATATTTTAAAAGAACTACAAATATGGAATAAAACAAAACAATAAAATAAAATAAATGGTGAGCTCATTCTGTAGAAACACACTTACATTTCACAGGTGGAAATGGTAATTATGAACTCTCAGCCAGGTTAGGGATTTGAAGCTTTATGCTCAAGAGTGGCTGAATACACACGTATGGAGAAATTTCTGCTTGAGCTCTAGTGGATCAAAAGTTGCACTGGATGAAAAAGAAGCAGCTGAGCATTGATTTTTGCTCCTTAGTTCCTGTAAGATGCTGGGTTGCACGTTGTGTCTCAAGTAACCAAGGGTTATATTAGCACAGGGCTGTCAAACTCGCAGCCCGCAGGTTGGATGTGTCGTGCGCTGGCCATGCCCACCCCCAGTTTAACGAAGGTGATACATCACGTGACGACGACATGATGCGTGTTGGACACCCCTGTATTAGCAGTACATTTAGATGTATATACCATCCCATAAACCTTTACAGCACTCTGGATGGTTTACAATGTCAGCATATTACTCCCAACAATCTGGATCCTCATTTTACTGACCTCGGAAGGATGGAAGGCTGAGTCAACCTTGAGCCCCATCAAGATTGAACTCCAGGCTGTAGGAAAAATTTGCCTGCAATACTGCTCTTAACCACTGTGCCAATAGGGCTCCTATTAACCTGGCATAGGTTGGATTCAAGATTATATACCAAGTCATACAAATTGTATGAGAAAGAAACTCCAGAATTCTGATCTTGGTGGGCTGACATGGTGCGCAAAATCTCATGACTGAGACCACGCAGTATAATTTGATATATATTATGAATTGTACTCCACATTTGCTATTTTAAATGGCCACGTACACTATTGAGACCTTTTTGACAACATCTTTGTTTTATAATGTAATAACCCAGTTGCTAAAAGGACTGGGTGGAGTAGCAGCATAATCCTGGTTCTCCAGTCAATGCATTGGTTATCAATAGATTTCCAACTGCAATGCAACTACTGGTTTTAATAAATAATGCCTTCCTATGGCCAACCCCTATGGCAGAGTTGCTTAAGATTGGTCACTTTTAACATGTATGGATTTCAACTCCCAGCATTGCCACCCATCCCTAAAAAGGTAAAGGTAAGTGTTCCCCTTGCACATATGTGCTAGTCATTCCCAACCCATCCCTAGGATGTCTTAAAATAGCCAAGGTTGAGAAACTTATCCTTATGGACTGTGCCTTCAAGGATGTTCTCTCCCAAACAGCCTTGGCTTACCATCCTGTCTGATCAAAGTGACAGAGTTGCCGAGGGTCAACACCTTAATGAGTAATTAGTAAAAGGCCTAGAGACATTCCTTGACGATGGCCTCAATCATAATAGCTTGTTCTCTAATATCACAGAGCGCTCCTTAAGCCTTTTATAAGAAAAACACTAACTTCTAGTGGGCTTTGGGTAAACATTAACATCTTTTGTTGAAGATGGTTGTCTTTATTGTATATGTATTATTTCTTTGTATTTCTTTTGCAGTTTTGACTCATCTAGTTTGGGATTGTTGCTGCTCTTATTGTAAGAATGCAAACCTAGATGGTAGCTTTAGTAGTTTCTTATACTGTAATAGCTATTCATGTTTGAGATTGGAGTACAGCAAGTTGCAGGTGCCAAAACACACACATCCTGCTAGATATAGTCCTTGGGTGGTCTTTTCCTCTATCTAACCATGATGAGTGAGCAATCTGCAGATGATATCTCATTCTATTTTTCCATAACTTTGAATCAGATGTGTTAAACCATGGAAAGGAGCTGTAAAGGACAATAGGTTGAGGAAGTAGCTCAAGCAACTGTCAATGGATGTTGATGTCTGGTTTTGGATGTGCAGCTCATTGAATAGTACTCCTTGTTCCAGCATTGTACTCGAGGCTTAGCCCCAGTTTCTCAGAATGTCTCTTGCCAATTTTGGCTAAATGGGAAAAACCAGTCTTTTACTCTGGTTACAGTAAATATCTACAGCTGTACCCTCTGTCATCGCAACTAAATAGATGATTCTACCACCTCTTTTGGTTGGAAGACCTACCATTGCATCTTTTAGTGCCAATTCAAAACCTTTATGTCCAGTTACCTCACAGCTGATATGCTTAGTAGTGAAAGTGCTGCTAGACTAAGACTGGGAACACTCAAGGTCAAGTCCACTCTCATCCTTGAAATGGATTCCATGATTCCAACCAAACCCTTTATCTCAGCCAAGCCAGCCTCAAGAGATCATTGGGAGAACAATTGAAGCAGTCCTTAAGGGAAGCAGGAATGTAAATCTAACAAATGAATAATTTTGTATTTTAGTTAACATGCGTAGAAGATAGTATAAAATGTTTGTAAGCTAAAAGGTTTACTATTACTATTTGCTAAAATTAATTCTTTCAGGAACTGGGTGGTGGTGTTGAAATAATATTTAAATTGCTTTTCTGTAACCAAGGTGTCTTCATGCTGTTTGAGAATTTTGAGACTTTGACATGTAAGGCCCCCTGTTTGGAAAGGGTTTATGGAAATCATGTTAGATTTTGATTTATATATTTATACATTTTGATTTAAAGTGATCCACGCTTGGTGCATTGAATTTCCATCCAATCAGTAGGATGTAAGCACTGTCTAATTTTGTGTGACTTACAATTAAATAGTTATATAAATAAAGTAAAAAACATTGAATTAGGTTTCTGATGGAAATGTTGTTTTTTCTGAATTAGAATTTTGTGTAAATATGGCTGATAGCAAGGACAATTTACAGAAAAATAAGATTTCAAATTGTGTTATTGCAGCTACCATCTTAACTTTGTTGACAACATACACCCATGGACAACCCAGTTAGTGGCAAATAAGAAATGAACAAAAAGAGGAATAAAAGTGCCACAGACCCCTGTCCCTGAAGTACTTGGAATGTAATAATATATGTCCTTTAATTTAGTAAGAGTTGCACAAAAGAAGCTTCAAAAAAAGTTAATATGTCATTTGTCAGGCCTGAAATGAGTGTTTTCCTTGAATATGTACCCATATTGAATTTTAAACTCTAGTAATTCATCCTTGAATTTTAAACTCTAGTAATTCATCCTTGAAAATATAAAGTACTCCAATGGAAAGATGCATTTACTAACTAATATAAAGCAGATATAGTTCAGCTAGTAAAACATAACATACAAACTCAGACAGATGGATTTCCTAGTCATATTTATCAGGTAACTTATTTACTGGCCTTGATGTACTGTATTTCCTTCACTAGAAATTTGTAAAAGTGAACTGGAGGTTCTAGATTAAGCTGCCCTTTATTGATTCCACATATTGTTCCCTAAAGAAACAATAAACCTATGTTTCACATTCAAGATGTGGGAGCATCATTGCTATAGGCAGCATTTATCAAATATTAATTGTTACAATTTGTTTAATATACTTTTAAGAAGAGGGAACGGCATCCAGGATTGTCTGTATGGAGTCAAGATGGGTTTCATAACTGTCAGACATGCAAGACCAGAACCACACATGAAGTTCCAATAAAACTGATTTATTACTAATCATGCCTATGCACAAGAATCTACTCAACTAACAGCACTATTTTGGTGTTAGGAGGTTGAACAACTGGCCCTTTGGTGCAGGCTTAACAATTGGGAGGTGGATGAGAGTGGATTTTAGCAGTAGCTCTTCTATTTTACTCCCTCTTACTATATTTGACAGCAGTAGAATCCTTTAAGTTTTTGGGTAGTATAATATTCCCAGGACTTGAAATGGAAGAAGTATTAATAGAGGTATTATTAGAGAATTTCATTGGAAGACAGTAAAGCATCTCCCCTACAATTACAGCAATCACATCGCTCACTACAAACACATCAGGTTGTGCTTAGAATCCATATGAACAGAATTAATCATGGACGCTGGATTACCAAGAGTGCTATACTAAATTCCCTAAGCCAGCTTCTTCACTGTCACTGGGGGCAGATTGATCTCCGTGCTGCGGAGTGGCTTCCTGAGGCCCCAAATTGGAAGAGGATACTTTTGTCTTTCAAACAGCCGACCATACCACTGATGCTATTCAAGATGAAGGCACATCTAGCCTCCTTTCAAATCTTTCCCATCAAGAGTTTTCTGTGAGGAAAGGGTTAACCCTTAATTGTTAACATGCGAGCTCCCAAAGTTGCTGTCTCTTCCGCATTCTCAACCTTGGAAAAGAGAGAGGAAGAAAGTGGGAGTAAGACAGCCTTGTCCAGCGAAGATGTACTTAACAGCACAGAAACCGGTCTCATTAATGCTTTTGGCGCTCTCCCAAGGAAAGAACAAGATAACATTCTATTCAAACTAGAAAATTTAAAGAAATCCTTATTGGACATAATCGACACAGCTGAACCGCTTATTGATCTGGTTTCCCCTATAATTGAGCCTCTTACTTCTCCCCCAAGGGGCAAGGATTTGCAAGAATATGAAAGCATGGAAAACAGAAGCCAAGATACACAGGGGCCATTAGAGGCCCCAGTAGAGAAGGAGATGTTAGCATCCTTATGTGATTATCCTATGATACCTTTAGCACCACATCAAGAAATCAAGAGAGGACCCATGTCAGTGTCATCAGCTCAAAGCCAAATGGAGCATGACCGAATAACCCCCTGCTCTACACCTAGAGAAGAGGCATCGGAATGGCAAGCTTTGTTAGCTGGTGCTAAGTCCTCTTACCCTGAACAATTTTACCAGGAGTCGACACAGAATTTAGATGGGGCACCCCTCCTTTTAGAGAAGGCCAATTTCGTGTGTGACGACATCTCAAGCCATTGCAACAACCATACAACTTCCCTTTGTATAAATCAAATTTCCTGATGAGCTGCAAAAGAGGATCCCCACTCCATCATAACCTGAAATATAGTGGGTTGGATTGTTCCATCAAAAGACCAACTTTTTTTTTGACTATATATCACAATTTGACATTCTCTTCTTACAGGAAACCTGGGCCTCCGCAGAGATACAATTAGATGGTTATTGGGTTAACTCTATCCCAGCTGTCCCAAGTAAGGTATGGGGGGGGAGAGCTAAAGGGGGTATTGTAACATTAGTAAATACCTCCTTGCAATTTAAATGTGAATCACTGCCATCTTTGCAGCCATGGGTTGTGACTACCTTACTCTTATTTAAACAGGTGGCGATTTTGCTTTTTAATATCTACATTCCCCCACTCAATAAGAATAATTTGATCAACAAGATTTGGGGATGGCATAGAAGATTTTATCCTGGGCTGCTTAGATAAATACCCTACAGCAGCAATAATTATTGGGGGGGGGACTTAAACGCTAGGATGCCGATCAAGCATTATTTAATCAATTTAAGATCCATTATGATGAGAATGTACCAGGAGAACCCCTGCATCCCAGACCATTTAAAGACACTAAGGCAAATCGAGCAGGACTATATGTAAGACAGATGACTGTACGCTTGGACCTTTGTATCCTGAACGGTTCCACTTGGGGTGACTACCCAGCAAACTATAGTTATCAGGGAGCAGGAAAAAAATCCACAGTTGATTACTGGATAATATACGACCTCCTGAAGTTCTTGCAGAAGATGGGGTAGACTCGCATCTGGAAAGCGATCACAATTCACTTATCCTTACTCTTACATTACACCACAAATTACTAAGGGTTGGCTTAATCTACCTACCCAGATTAAAGAGCCAAAATACCCAGGTAAAAATTAAATGGACCGAGAAAAATGCAAAGGAAATTACTAAATGGATGTTAGCTCCAGAAACCATAGAATTACATACATCTCTACTAAGAAATAAGTTTGAAGGACCATACTTAGAGGAGTTTGAAACTTTAATTTCAAATTTGAAATCGGTTCTCACTAATAGAATACTAGCTCACTCCAAAAAGCTGGTTTTAAAGAACAAAAAATGGTTTGATAGAGATTGCATGCAATTAAAAAGGATATATAATAAGGAGTACAGAAGAAGTAAAAATGACCCTTCTGAGGATCACACTCACTTCTTAAAACAATTGAAGACCCTCCTAAAAGAAAAGAGAAGTGAAGCTTTGAAAGAGTCTTGGCAAAGATTAATTACATCAGTCAGGACTAAAAATACATCCTTTTTTTGGTACATCAACAGAGGACTGGGGAAATCACCCCTACTGTCAGGCTTGCTTCCTTCAAAGTCCAGGAAAGAATGAGCCAAGCTCCATATTTTATAGAGTAATGTACTTTTACTGGAAAATGAAATGAACGCAATCTAAGAAAGCTGAAACTGAAGCAAAAGGCACGAAAGTTGCATATAGAAAGCATCCCCTTCCACTGTTCATCATCAATCACCCAATCCAAAGGTCTCCCAGAGGTCAGGTGGACACACATCTGGCATCATCAATCAGGAATGCGATGATGGTTGACCCAATAGCCACTTCGGTGCTTAGGTTTCATTTCTTCAATCCACCAGCTTGCTTCCCTCCCCCTCCTCTTTTCCCTCCCCCGTTTCTTATGGCAGTCAAAGCAGAAAGTTGGAGGCTGACATTCGGCCCCTCCAGGAAAAAGACGTTAGTCCTAAATAGGGAATAAGAAGGGAAGGGAGAAAAAGATTGCAAAATAGACATTAAGGCTTATCAGGATATTTGTTATGATACAACTGCACTTCCTTTGGCGCCCGGACATCACGTTTGTTCACCCACTCAGCTTGAGACAACGGGAAATGTTTCCAGGCCACCAAATATTGCACCCTACCATGGTGCTTCCTAGAGTCTAAAATTTCTTTGACTTCGAAATGTTGCTCCCCCTCTATCAGTATGGGAATAGGAGGGGAATCTTGTTCCGGTCGTAAAAGTGACAAGTGTTCTGGTTTCAACAAACTAACATGAAACACAGGGTGTATCCGTCTCAACATTTTTGGCAATTCCAATTCAACTGTGACTGGATTAATAAGTCTAGTGTCCCGGAAAGGACCCACATACTTGGGTCCAAGCTTTTTTGATTTTTGTGAAGTCTGTAAGTATTTGGTGGAGAGATAACCCTGTCACCCACTTTATACACATGTGCCGGGGACCGTTTTTTATCTGCTTGTGTCTTATGCGCTCATCAGTGTGCATCATCTAATGCTTTTCGAGTTATAGACCACGTGCTCCGTAACTGTTCGATCCACTCAGCCAAAGATGGGTTTTGTGGGGTGTCTTGTGGTAATTCGGGAATTGGCACAAAATCCTGACCAGACGCCACCTTAAATGGAGTGAACCTGGTGCTTCTATGGATAGAGTTGTTATATGCCACCTCCGCAAAAGGCAATAAATCCACCCAGTTGTCTTGCTGGTAATTTACATAACATCTCAGGTACTGTTCTAACACAGCATTGGTTCTCTCACAGGCCCCATTGGTTTGAGGGTGGTGGGCGGAGCTTAGTCCTTGGGCAGAGCCTATTAATTTTAAAAACTCCTTCCAAAATTTGGAAGTAAATTGTACACCCCTATCCAAAATTATACATTTTGGAGCTCCATGTAATCTGTAAATATGACGAATAAATAGTTTTGCAAGAGTTTTGGCAGAAGGGATTTTAGAGCAGGGGATGAAATGTACTTGTTTGGAAAACAAATCTGTTACTGCCCAAATGACTCTGCACCCTTCACTTTCTGGTAAGTCCACAATAAAATCCATGGATATTTCCTTCCAAGGAGCATCCAGTCTGGCCACACTCTGCAGCAACCCAGGTGGCTTCCCCGGAGGTCTTTTAGCCGAGGCACACACTGGACAACTAGCCACGTATGATTCTATATCCTTTTTGAGGGCAGGCCACCAAAACTGTCTTTTAACAAGGTGTAGAGTTTTAACAAATCCAAAGTGTCTGGCTGCCTTGGCATCATGAGCGTATTGTAATACTGTTAGTCTTAAACTCTCGGGAACATACAATTTAGCCCCAATCCAAACTAGACCATCACGAAGAGTGCATTCATTTGAATGGGTTTTAAACCATTCATCAGTTTTTAAGGCTTCTTGTAATTTCTGTAGCAGGTCATCTGAGAAAGCTGGATCGGCCCTCGCCTGAGCTCTGGTAGTCACGGGCGCTGCCAGTTGTGTGGAGGGGATGATGGGTTGAACCACTTCTTTCTTGGTACTGTTGCATTGAGGCATTTTGGAGAGAGCATCCGCCATGAAATTCTTTCCACCAGGAATGTAGCATAGGGTAAAATTAAAATGGTTAAAATGCTGGGCCCAACGAGCTTGCTTAGGTGACAGTTTACGTGGTGTTTTCAACGCCTCCAGATTTTTGTGATCAGTCCAAACTTCAAACGGGTGCTTTGCTCCTTCCAGAAATTGTCTCCACGTTAACAATACCCATCGCACTGCAAAAGCTTCCTTTTCCCATATGGCCCATCTCCTCTCGGTTTCTGATAATTTACGGGACGTATAAGCACGGGGTTGTAATTCTCCTTCTGCGTTCTGCTCCCACAGCCACGTCGCTCGCGTCTGCTTGTATTACAAAAGGCTCTTCCATGTCTGGATGTTTGAGGACCGGCTAAGCAGCAAACAGTCATTTCAATTTTTCAAAAGCTGCTTGACAGTCCATAGTCCATTCAAGAGGTCGTGAGGGTCTTGGTTTTGCCTCACCCTTAGTTTTCAGAAGATTTGTTATAGGCAGAGCTATTTTGGCAAATGAGGGGATAAACTGTCTATAAAAATTCGCAAATCCCAGGAAACTTTGTAACTGTTTGCGGGTGCGTGGGGTGGCCCATTCCAATATGGCCCGAACCTTCCCAGGGTCCAACTCTATCCCCTCATGTGATATGCGATATCCAAGATACTCAATTTTACTTTGATGAAACTCGCACTTAGAAAGTTTGGCGTATAGTTCAGCAGCCCTGAGTTTTTTCAGAACCGTTCGCATCAATTTTACGTGATCGTCCATGTTCTCTGAGTAGATAAGAATGTCATTCAAGTAGACCAGAACCCCCTTAAACAGGTGCTCATGCAGTACTTCGTTAATCAATTGCATGAATACTGCAGGGGCTTCCTGTAGTCCAAATGGAAGTACTTTAAACTGGAAACATCCAAGTGGACAGCTAAATGCTGTTTTCCACTCATCTCCCTTTTTAATTCTCACTCAGTAATAAGCTTCTCGTAAGTCAAGTTTGGTGAAGATTTTTCCCTTTCCTAAGTGAGATAGCAGGTCCTTCATGAGTGGTAGGGAGTAAACGTTCTCTACACAAATCGCATTTAGGTTCCTATAATCAACTACCAAGCGAAAGGAACCATCCTTCTTTTCTCGGAAAAACACCGGTGCCACCACTTTGGGTTTGGCAGGTTTAATAAACCCCGTTCTAGATTTTTATCAATAACGTTTCGCAATTCCCCTAATTCTCGAGGGGTCATGGGGTAGATTTTTGGCTTAGGAAGTTTCACACCGGGGAGTATTTCAATGGTACAGTCCGTAGCGCTGTGGGGGGGCAGTACATCCGAGGCCTTTTCACTAAAAACTTCACGGAGATCCCAATATTCTTTAGGAATCTTTTCCTCTCCTTCAATGTGGCCTACTGCCATTTCCACAGTATCGTATCCTGATCTATCTTCTAGTGGGGGGGGGGTTCCCTCTCTAATCTCGGTTTTCTGGTGCAAATACGCAGGATCCCGGTTTTCCAATTAACTCGGGGGTTCCATCTGCGGAGCCAAGGCAGTCCAAGTATGAGGGGTCGTTCCATGCCAGGGGCCACAATGAATCTGAGATTTTCTACATGATCCCCCAGCTGCATTTCAATGAGTTCAGTCACAAAACTGGCTGGGCCCCCTCCTGCAATAGATCCGTCCAACTGACCAAACGCAATAGGCCTTTTTAGCATTTTTAATCTCAGGCCCATCTTTTCCACCACTTTCGGGCTGATTATGCACCTGGTGCACCCAGAGTCTAGTAGGGCTAATATCTGCACTTGTGTCCCTGTGGATGGCACCCTTATTTCTACGGGGATGAACATGGGGTCCTCGGTGTGACTCACCAGATCATTGGAGTCGGAGTCCGTCCCGCTGTCGTCAGTGGTGGTCAGAGTTCCCAGCTCACCCTGGTTTCGGGGAGCAAGCTCAACGACTTCTCCTTTCAGGGCGGTGCCGCGGGTTTTTGCAGGTGTTTTGTTGGCCTTCCTGGGTCCCAACCCGGTGGTCTTAGGTACTGGTTTGGAGAAACATTCGGCAGCCCGATGTCCTTCCTTCCCACATTTGAAACAGGTGAAAGGCTTTGACTTTGGTTTGAATTCCGCCTTCCTTTCGGCCATTTTAGGTGCTCCCTTACGGTAAAAGGAGGATGACGGGTCTCCAGCACGCCCCCCTCAGAGTCAGCTTCTGGCCAGCTCGATCTCCACATCCTCAGCTGCTATATACCAACTCTGCAAATCTTCAGGAACCCCCCGGCCTCTACAATCCTTGTATATCTCTTCATTCAGCCCATTTTTGAAACTCTCCAGTAGAGCCGCTTCTGACCACCCTGTCATGTAGGGTGCCAGCTCGCGGAATTCTTGGGTATATTCTGCCACTGATCTCCGACCTTGCTGGTTGCTTTTCATTCTAAGTCTCGCTTTCCGTTCGGCTAGGTGGTCTTCAAAACGCCTCCTAAGAGCTCCCATGAATTGGTTGTAGTTTCTTAGCAAAGGGGAGTCATTATTGTGGAGGACCACCATCCATTCAGCTGCGACTCCCTCTAATACACTCGTGACACATCTCATTTGAGCAGCATCTGACAAATAGTCTTCCCCCCAATCTTGCATGTGGTTCCATACTTGAGTCAAAAAATAACCCAAGATCTTCGGATTTCCTTCATATTTCCCGGTTAGGGGAGGAATTTTTGGTTTTTTACATCTGCGGGGAGGAGCCTGCAAGGCTGGGGGTCCCTGACCTGTTGCATCCCTCATTCGAGCCTCCGAAGCCTGAGATATTCTTTCCTCAGCTTCCTCATCTTCTCCCCCATAAGCTGTTTCTTCTGATTTCCCTCTGGGGCCGTCTCCTCCCTTCTCCACAGGGAACCCATAAAACTCACGGTTTTTCTGGCTTTCTTCAACATCACGGAGGAGTTGCGCTGCCTGTGCCAGCATGAGTTTCTCCTTTTCTTCCTGCAGCCACACTGCCTCCCCCTTACATGGTCTGGAGCTGGTTACACCCTGGGGGGGTCCCTCCCCAGTCCGGCAGCCTCCCTACTCCTTTCGACCATCTGGTTTCCTCAGTCTCCTCTGGGAGTCGGAGTCTTCTCAACCATTCGGCAGTTTCTTCCTCTGTTTGAAATGGAGGCATCGCTCCCATTTGCGTTTCCTCAGTTCGTTGATCTGACATGATCTGAGTTACAGTCCCCTCGGTGGTTTTCCGGGATGACTGAAGTGAGTTTCAGCTTAATGTCAGGCTTGCTTCCTTCAAAGTCCAGGAAAGAATGAGCCAAGCTCCATATTTTATAGAGTAATGTACTTTTACTGGAAAATGAAATGAACGCAATCTAAGAAAGCTGAAACTGAAGCAAAAGGCGTGAAAGTTGCATATAGAAAGCATCCCCTCCCACTGTTCATCATCAATCACCCAATCCAAAGGTCTCCCAGAGGTCAGGTGGACACACGTCTGGCATCGTCATCAATCAGGACCACGGTGACGGTTGACCCGATAGCCACTTCGGTGCTTAGGTTTCATTTCTTCAATCCACCAGCTTGCTTCCCTCCCCCTCCTCTTTTCCCTCCCCTGTTTCTTATGGCAGCCAAAGCAGAAACTCGGAGACTGACCCCAACTAATCAGGTACCGATTCAGGCTGGGAAGAATATTTTAGAGAGTTATATACAGACCCCGACTATGTAACTAAGGAGAGCCAAATTAGTTTGGACCAAACTGCTTACTGGCCCCCTGTTACACCAGAAGAGATATCCCGGTTGATCGGAGCCCTCCAGGCTAATAAGGCACCTGGTGCTGATAATGTCCTCCCAGAAATAATCAAAAAGAACACCAGTTGGTGGGCCCCACTTTTAGCATAACTGTTTACATTTATAGATAAAACGAGCTGTATGCCAAGAGATTGGGGATTAGCAATTATTATACCAATCTATAAAAAGGGTAATAGAAATGATCCAGGAAATTATAGACCCATTAGTCTTCTGAATGTTATTAATAAATTGTATGCTAAACACCTAAACTATAAACTCCAGGATTGGCTAATTCCAGGGGGGATAATCAAAGATGAACAAGCCAGCTTTAGAGAAGGAAGATCTACGGTGGATCATATCCTGATACTTCACCATCTGGTGCAAAAATACACGTAAAAAAAAAAATCCTCTCTCTATGTGGCCTTCCTTGATTTTAAGCAGGCCTTTGATTCAATATTCAGGAACACCTTATGGGAGAAATTAAAATGCACTACAATTGATAAATGCCTCCTTTTCCTCATACAAAAATTGTATGCCAATTCCACCTTGAAAGTGAGGGGTAATCCTCAAGGGACTTTAACCGGCCTAGTAAGGGTTCAAAAAGGGGTACAGCAGGGCTGCATCCTGTCCCCCTCCCTTTTTAACTTCTATATTAACCCCGATTGATCTCTTAGAGAATCCTGATCTACATCCTCCTAACATAGCACAACGCAAAATCCCGATTCTCCTATATGCTGACAATGCTGCTATTATTTCACAAACTCCCATAGGACTGAAGAGAGCAATTAGAGCAACACTTGGCTTCTGTAGACAGAACAATGTTGGTCCTTAACTTTGATAAATCAAACATTTTAGTTTTTGCCAAAAGACCCAGACAATACTCCTGGAAAATTGAGGGACACAGATTGGAACAGGTTAGGACATTTAGATACCTTGGGGTGGTCTTCCATGCACAAGGGACATGGAAGGCACACCTGGAGCAGACACTGCAAGCAGCCAATAGGTCCTCAAATGCAATTAAACACTTCTTTTATACAGGTAGAGGTCAATTAGTACCTGCTGTCTTAAAACTTTTTGAGGCCAAAACATTGGTGCAAATTCTTTATGGGGCACAAATAGGAATCCTTGCAAAGAAAAACTTGCTAGAAACTATACAAACCAAATTCCTGCAAGCCATCTTAGCTGCACCCAAAGGAACCCCAAATGCCCAGCTAAGAATTGAGACAGGTATGCCTCAAATTCAGGTAAGAGCCTGGAAGATGATGATCATTTATTGGCTAAAAATTCATTTCTTTCCAGAGGGACTGTCCCCCCTAGTGCTGACTGACAACTGCCCCTCCCCCTGGAAACAGGCGATAGATCACAAGCTGGGCTCTTATGGGCTCTCATCGGTATTCTTAATGTCCCTCGGCTTTGACAAAGCAAAGCAAGTGGTAATTGATAGAATGAAGGACATGGAGTTCCAAGAAGAACTAAATAGGTTGCCTCTCCACACCACAGTAGGGACAGAATCAAGCAGGGTGTGTGGGAATCAGCAAGATATCTAAATAATCTGATCTTCCCAAAACAAAGAATAGCTTTCTTCAGAGCCAGATTTAATATTCTCCCCTCAGCACTTCTCCAGTGTTCTCACAAGAGAACACCAATAGCAGAACGGGTATGCATATGTAGAAAAGGAGAAGTCGAAGATATCTCACATGTTTTATTGTACTGTGAGTTATACAGAGTATGTAGGTCAATATATATTCTCTCCTTACTAGAGAAATTGCAAGGAGGACAGATGACTTTTATGTAGGCTTTCTCCTCCAAGACTCAAATCCGGCTACCATGCGGGAAGTGGCAAAATTCTGTGTCGCTGCAATGTCCACAAGAAAAAAACTGGTTACAGAATTATAGATGTCAACTGGTGCCAATTTTTTGGAGATATCTATAACAATTATTGGAAAAATACATTTACTCACATACTTATCGGCTCTCCGCTTCTGTAAATTAGGGAATGACCCTAACGTTTGAGATTATGTATTTACATAACAGGGATGTTACTATTCATGATTAATGTCAGTATTATTTTTAATTTATTGTATGTCTATTGCTGGTCAAGGACCGTAATAAAGTTTTATTCATTATTATTCCTTGGGACAGCGCTATAGGGCATTATATGCCAAAACAACTAGACACAGGGACAGTTTTTTCCCTCATGCCATCACTCTGCTGAACACCTAATTCTCATAGTGCTGCCTAATGTATATGTATACTTACCCATGTAGTGTGACTATAGTATTATTTATCCTTCTTATCTTCTTTACTCGCCCCTTTTTTTAGTGATATTCTGTTGATTTGCATATACACTGGGTGCTTCTGTACCAAGGACAAATTATTTCTATGTCTAATTACATTTGGCAAAATAAAATATTCAGTTGAATTCAATTCAATTCAATTCAATTGGATAAGGGCAGTGGTGGAATTCATTTTTTTTAACTTCCGGTTCTGTGGGCGTGGCTTGTGTGCATGGTGTGGCTTGGTGGGAGTGACTTGGTGAGCATGGCAGGGGAAGGATACTGCAAAAATCCCCATTCCCACCCCACTCTGGGGCCAGTGGTGGTATTTGCCGGTTCTCCGAACTATTCAAAATTTCCACTACCGGTTCTTCAGAACTTGTCAGAACCTGCTGAATTTCACCCCTGGATAAGGGTTAACAAAATTCAAGAAGGTTGATTCCTCTTTTGACTCCACCCTCCTTCTGTCACTCCTTCTATAACACCATGTGATCAACCCTCACCTGTTTTTAAGTTCAGTGTTACAACCACCTTATTTTAATTATTTATAATTATGAGGTGCCTACCTTACTCTACAGTCTTCACCTATTTCATATTTCATTGTAGATTGACCCTGTTTTATGTCTTTTTAGTAATTGGGTGAGGGCTTAGAGGCCACAAAAATGAGATCCTTCAGAGTTGCTCTGGGCCCTAAGGATTGCACAAGAGACCATTTATTCTTGTGCTAAAGTATACAATTTTTAATAATATGCATTGTTGTGATTTACCATAGCAGGGTTGTTTGCAGGGTATGGTGAAAAATCAAGATAGTGGTCCTGACAGTGTGCTCAAAACTCCATTTTGTAAGTGCATCGATGCACATAAAAATGGATTGAGATTTGTTCACAGCTTTGTGGCCACCATGTTGATTTTTTGACCATATTCTGAGAACCCTCCTGCACAATGGCTTTCTAGCAGAAAGTAGAAAAAATGATAATTCTGTGCAAAGAAATCAAGAGAGGAAACATATCTGCCATCTCTTCCTCATTTTTGTAATCCATTTCACAAAATTGGCCTCTGTTGATTAGGATACAATAGAGACTCTGCCGTATTTTTCCCAATATCAGTGTTTGCCAGAAATCTAGGTTAAGATCTCACATCTCTGCCCAGGTCTGAGGAAATCTGAAACTTGCAGAAGTAATTAGCATAGAGCAGTGTTTCTCAATCTCAGCAACTTTAAAATGCATTGATTTCCTAGCATGGCTGGAAAATGCTGGGAGTTAACATCTTATAGTTACCAATGTTGAGAAATGAGAATAATTAACCAGCAGGACAGCTTGCCTCCAGAAGTTGTGGATGCTCCATCACCTGAAATTTTTAACCAGAAATTGGAAAGTCATTTGCTTGAATTGGTATAAGGTCTCCTGATGGGCTGGCTGCTAACACAAAACAAAGTTATGGCATACACTTGAAAGGAGACTATGTATTAGAATTAGAATGTGTATTAGATAACTCCTGGAGCATTCATTAGCAAGCCTTAGGAATAGGGATGGCTAGAGAACAATAGAACAAATAGTTAAATCATTACTAAGATGTTTATTAGATGATATTTCTTATTATCCCGCCTTCTGCTTTAGTGAAAATGTATAAAGCTTTCTTAATCCTTTGTTCTTGGTTCTTGGCAGTTTGGCCAGGACCCCTTTTCCTTGGAGGGCTCCAATAAAAAGAAAATCAAAACCAACACCTTTTTAAAATATATATATATATATATATATATATATATATATATATATATATATATATATATATATATATATATATATATATATATATATATATATAAAGTTTTTTATTAATAATACAAAATTAAAAAAACATTGGACATACATATGACATCACTGATTCCATACATCTTCAGTCACTTTACAATAATATTAATACTCATATAAACATATAGTTCTTAAGCTTTGTTCACTATTTAAGCATAATATGATATGATATTAATACTTTTTCCCTTATTTCTGTATATTTATTTATCTCTTAAAAATACATTTAACATCTATATTTTTGTTCTAACACTATACATTTGTCTTGGCTACCCTCTTGTTATCTATCCAATCATAAAATTGTTCCCAGATTTTGTAGTACTTAGTTTCACTTTTATCCTTAAGTTCCAAAGTGAGTCTGTCCATTTCTGCGCAGTTAAAGGTTTTCAGTAATATTTCTTCTTCAGTTGGAATATCTTTCTCTTTCCATTTTTGAGTGAAGGCTATTCGTGCTGCTGTGACTATATGCAATAATAAATCATTTCTATCTTTCTTATATTTTCTTTCTATAATTCCCAATAAGAAAAATTCTGGTTTGACCTCTATATCTGTTAGCAAAATTTCTTCCAGCCAGTTCTTTAGTAAATTCCAAAATTTCTGCGCCTTTGGGCATTCCCAACACATGTGGTAGTAATTCCCAACAGTCTCTCCACACTTCCAGCATATCGAGGATTTCCCCTTATTCATTCGTGCTAATCTGGGGGTGGGTGGGAAGGTGCCACCTATAGAACATCTTTATAGAGGTTTTCTTTGTAGGAAGTTTCTAGTGTGATTTTTAAATTTTTTCCCCATAAACACTGTCAATTGTCCAAATTGATATTGTGCCCAAAATATTTACACCCTATTATCGTTTCTTTCACCTATTCCTCAATCATATCTTGTTCTAATAAATATCTATATAGTTTACTTATGGTCTTGCCTTCCCTGCTAAATAAAATTTTATCTAATTCTGATGATTCTTGCTTTATGCCCCATTCCTTTTTATCTTTGCTAAATTTAGATTGAATCTGGAGATACGCCCACCATTCCAATTCGATTTCTTCTTCCTTTAAAGTATTTCTCACTTTTAATTCTCCTTTCTCATTCAAAATATCTTTATAGGTGACAGCTCCCCCTCATTTTGTCAAATTTGGATGTGTGTACATTTCTAATGTTGACACCCAATTAGGAATTTCCATATAATTATTTCTTTTTGTTTTTTTTCCAAATATCCAATAGTGCTCTCCTAATATAATGCCTCGGAAGTACTGATGGGCTAAATGTTTTTCTTCCCATAGAATAGCATGCCATCCTATCTGTAAGTCATGACCTTCTAGTGCCAATAGTCTTGTGTTTTTAAGATGCATCCACTCACGTAGCCAAACCAATGCCTGATAATACTTTGTCTAGTCTGGTAGACCAAATCCTCCTCTTTCTCTAGCATCTTGCAATAATTTGAATCTGATTCTCGATCGTTTCCCTTGCCATATGAATTTTGAAATGAGTCTGTCCAAATTTGTAAAAAAAAATCTTTTTTGAGCCAAATTGGTATACATTGAAATAAAAACAACATTTTTGGAAGCACATTTATTTTGATGGTGGCTATCCTGCCCATTAGAGATAGCTGTAATTTTCCCCATTTTTCCAAATCAGACCTAATTTGTGCCATTAATTTGTCATAGTTATCTTCTTTAAGTGTGATGCATCTCGCTGTCAATTGAATTCCTTATTTATCATATATATATATATATATATATATATATATATATATATATATATATGGAATATCTTATATTCCTTATATCTTATTTTTTCGTAGTCTGAATATTTATCTTTCCCTTCAATTCTTTTTTTTTTTTGCTCTTCAGTCATGTTTTTAACTATCATTTTTGTTTTATCCTTGTTTTCAGACCTGCTACTTCCCATAGTCCTTCAGCACTTCCATCAGCCTAAGACCAGGTTGTACAAGCTCTTCATTAATAAATACAAGGTCGCCCGCAAATGCCTGTACCTTAAAACTTTCTTTTCTTACTTTTAAACCTTTGATTTGCAAAACCTACACCTTGTGTCTGGTGTCTTTCATTTGTCAGCTTTGGAAGCCATATTAGGCCAGAAGCTTCCATGCTGCCACCTTCTCCTGTATGGGAAAGTAGGAGTGGGGATTTTCATAGAGGGATTGGTTTTAGACAAAATAGCATTCTTCCTTTCGGTCAAGGTCAAGACAATCCTGCATCTGGAGGGGTGGTTGGAGTGCTGTCTCGAGATGGGACAAAAGGTAATTGGAGCATGTGATCGACTGATGATTTTTTTTTTACAAAACAATTTTTTATTTTAAAACAAAAATAAAACATAAAAACATCATCCTTCCAAACAATTACAGACAGTATATCGATAGGTTAACATCCTTTTGTGCAATCCCATCTTCAAAATATCAGTATATAATCAAAGCTTGTTTTCATAAAGAAATATTTCCCTTATTTCCCTTATTCCCATCATTTTCTTAATAATTTCTTCATCAGTAGGTATCTTCTCTCCTTCCCAGTTTTTAGCAAATACAATTCTAGCTGCTGTTAGAACATTCACAATTAAATATTGCAATTCTTTATTATATGTCTCTGGTAAGATCCCTAATAAAAATATCTCTGGTTTAAAGTTAATATGTCTCTTTGTCATTTTTTCCAACTACGTGTGTATCTTAGTCCAATATCTCCTTGCTTCTATGCATGTCCACCACATATGATAATAAGATCCTGGAGTCTGATGACACTTCCAACACTTCTCCGATTTATTCTTGAACATTTTGGCTATCCTCGTCGGGGGTAAATGCCACCTGTAAAACATCTTATACAAATGCTGTAGACATTGTCATTTTATAATTATGTGACCATAATTTTTGCCATTTCTCTAAATCAATAGCATAACTAAAATTTTCCCCCCATGCTATCATTGATTCTTTAACTTGTTCTTCTTCCAGTTTTACCTCTAACAAATATCCATACAACTTTTTAATTACATGATCATCAGAGTCCATTAAAATCTTATCTAAATTAGTCAAAACGCTATAAAAACCTTCTTGTTTGAGATCTTCTCGATATCTAAAAAATATTTGCATATATGAAAACCAGTCCATCTTACATCCCTGATCTTCTAGATCCTGCTTTAATTTAAGTTCACCCTTTTCATCCAATAATTCAAATAATTTGTTCCCTTTTAAATATTACTGGATATGAAAAAGCTTCAATTGTAGATACCCAGACTGGAATCTTCAAATAATGATATTTTTTTACCTTCTCTCAATTCAACCATAAAGCTTCAAGTATCTGGTGTCTTCTAAAATACCCTTGTATTTTTGTTCCTTTATACCATAAAAAGGCATGTCACCCCATCAACAAATCATATCCCTCCAAATTCAATAATCTGGTGTTTCTCAAAGTTATCCATTCTTTAATCCACATTAAACTTGCAGTTTGGTAATACAATTCAAAATTAGGCAAACTAAAACCACCCCTAACTTTAGCATCTTGTAACAACTTTAATTTTATTCTCACCTTTTTCCCCTGCCAAATATATTTCAATATCATTTTATTTAAATCTACAAAAAATTCCTTACCCAACTTGATTGGAATTGTCTGAAATAGGTACAAAATTCTAGGCAGACTATTCATCTTGATAGTTGAGATCCTACCAAAGATAACTGCAAATTTCCCCATTTCACCAAATCTTGGCCTATCTGTTGTTTAAGCTTATTATAATTATTTTCTTTAAGTGCACTACATCTTGGTGTTAAATATATCCCCAAATATTTTACTTTATTTGTAACCTGCATTTTTGAGGTCTCCATCAATTCCTCTTTTTGCTTTTTCAACATATTGTATTTCTAGTCATTATCTTCATTTTTTCTTTATTGATTTTCAATCCAGCTACTTTCCCAAATTCTCCAATAGTTTCTATCAATTTATTTATTGTTGTTAATGGTTCTTCAATGATAAAGACCAGATTGTCTGTGAAGACTTGTAGTTTATATTCTTCTTTTTTAATTTTCATGCCTTTTATCTCTTTTTCATCTCTAATATGTCTATTTAAAACTTCTAGAGTCAATATAAACAACAGTGGGGATAGCGGGCATCCTTGTCTAGTACCTTTTTCTATCTCAATAGGACCAGTCAATTCTCCATTTATCATTACTTTTGCCGTCTGTTTAAAATATATGGCTTCGATTGCCTGGATGAATTTCCTAGCAAAGCCCACCTTTTCCATTTGGAGTATCATGAATCACCAGTTTACATTGTCAAAAGCTTTTTGTGTGTCTAAAAATACCAAAGCCATCTGCTTTTCAGGATGTGCTAAAGCATCCAGAATTATTCTTATATTATCTCTAATTTGTCTTTTTGGGAGGAATCCATTTTGATCTCTATGTATAAAGTTGTTCAAATATCTCTTGAGTCTTTCTGCCAGTATTGAAGCAAAAATTTTATAGTCTGAATTTAGCAGGGATATAGGCCTATAGTTTTTGATTTGTTGTGGGTCTGTATCTTCCTTATGAATCAATGTAATATACGCCTGAGTCCATGATTTGGGTATCTTCTTTTTAATCATCACTTCATTCATAACATCCATAATGGGAGACTTAGAGATTCTTGTAATGTCCTATAATATTCAACAGGTAAACCATCAGGCCCTGGTGCCTTTCCATTCTTCTGTTTCTTAATTGCTTCTGTTAATTCCATCATCATGATACTCCCCTCCAACATCTCTTCAATCTCTTTTTACAATTTATATGCTAGCCATCTTCCTGGTTTATTCGCATTTTCAAAGTAATTCTGTTTAGCACTTCTTATTTTTTGGGCTAATTCTTTCTTCTCCAGTAGGTCCATTTTGTGCTTTATTATATCCATTTTCATTTTAACTTCTTTCTTACATGGACCTTTCTGGAGTTCCTTTTCAAATCTCTTATGTTCATCAGTTAATAGTTTAAAAGCTTGTCTTTTCTTCACATTTCTTTTCCTTGTATAGTCTATTATTAGACCTCTAGCATAGGCCTTCATTGTATCCCAAAGATATTGTGCTGAAGTGTCCTCTTTCTTGTTCTCTTTGAAGAAAAAAGCCAGCTCTCTCTCCATTTTCTGTATGAAGTCTTTCTCTTTTAAGATTGTATTATTTAGAGTCCATCTGGGTTTTCTTTCTCGGCCTTTCCAAGAAACAATCACAGGATTTTGGTCAGCCCATAAGTTTGTTTTACGTGTTCTATTTTCAACGTCAGGTCCATTGTTGTATCCATATCAAGTCTAGAACAAGATGAATGTCTATCAGAATAGAAAGTATATTGTCTATTTTTCACATTTCTATCTCTCCATACATCTTTCAAGTTCATTTCCTCTGTCATATTAAAAAATATATAGTGTCTTTCTATTGTGTCTCACTGTTTTAAGTGTTTTATAGTCCAAGTTTTCATTTACTATTCCATTAAAATCCCCTATCATGCATATATTGTCATACTCCATCTCAATTATTTTCATATGTAGCTTTCGATAAAAATTACTTTGATTGCTGTTTGGTACATATATGCTACCAAAAGAATTTTCATACTGTTATCAATTATTTCCACCATCAAAATTCTTCCTTCTGGATCTGCATATATTTGCTCCGCCAATATTGAATTCCTAATATATAAAACAACTCTTCTCTTTTTACTTTGTGACAATGATAAAAAAGTTTTCCCAAGTTTGGGTTGTATCAATAATTGTTCGTGTTGCTTTTTAATATAAACTTCTTGTAGACAGATTATATCAAATTTTAATTTCTCTAATTTATGGAATACCTTTCTCCTTTTCACTCCCAAATTAAGTCCATTTATATTTATTGAAATTAATTTTGTTCCTTCTATCTTCATACTTTATATGTAGGTTTTGTTGCTCTAGTTGATCTTACTTCACATTGTTCCTTGTGTTCCACAATTCCACCTACTGCACCTTCTGTTGATTCTATCATTGCCAATTCCTCTTCTGTGAATTTTAATGGCACTACTGTAGTTTGAGTTTCCATTTCCATTTCCACTTCCTTGTCTTTTAAAATGTCTTCATAGAAAGCTCTTGGGTAATTTCTAATGCATCAGCCAACATCCCAATGATAATATCAGCCAAATTTTCTCCTTTTTCTTCCTCCACATTTTGAAATCTAAGGTAGAATTCTGCTTTATCCATTTCCCATCCGATTAAGCCACTCCTCTCTCGTTCAACCTCTCCCAGTCTATTATCTATATCTTTCATTTTCTCCTCTTTTTGATCATCCTTTTTCTCCAATTTTTGCAATCTTTCTTCATATTTCGTCATTGTTTGCTGAATGCTGACCACTTTTTCATCTGTTTTTAATAATTGTTCCATTCTTTTCATCTGTTCTAAGTAGTTGCTGTTCCATCCTTTGAACTGTTTGAAGTATCGTCTGTATCAATGTGTCTTTGTCTTTCTCTTGCTGAATCATCGCCTGGATGGTGCGTTGTCCTCCCGATGGTGATGAAGAAGGCATGGATGCAGCAACTCCCACTGTCGCAACTTTTCTGTTCATTTTATTCAGTGATCAGCCAAGGCCAAAGCCAAAAAGGGGAGAAGAAAAAGGAAAATGCCTAATATAAAAAGGAAAAAGGAGAAAAACAAACAACTATTCAGGTTCTTCCAAACCCTAATCCATTAGATGTGAGTCCAATAAAAGGAAGAAGACAAAGCTAAAGAAAAACAAAGAAAAAAGGGAAAAAGAAAAAGAGACAAGCCAGCCAAAATCAAAGGAAAAGAAAAAGAAAAAAACATAAAAAATAAAATAATATAAAAATCCAAATTCAAAAATCAACAATAAATCTTCAGGCTCTTGGGTGCCTTAATCCAATTCAGTTATATAAAAATCTCAAAAAAAAAAAAAAGAAAAGAAAGAAAAAGAAAAGAAAGAAAAGAAAGAAAGAAAGAAAGAAAGAAAGAAAGAAAGAAAGAAAAGGGGAAAAAAAGAAGGTTTTTCAAACACATTTGTACCTGGAAAGCATACAGAGAGTTATCTCTTAGCCACCAACAAAAAATAAATAAATAAATAAAGTAACTGCCCCAAAGAAGAAAACCAAAAGGATTTCTTCTATAGTTTTCTAAGACTCCTACTTCAAATAAATCCAGCAGGAACATCTGTGTAAACAATACAGATATTTCCACTTCCTCAGATGTTCCCTTCATCCACTTATCAGTCTAGAAGTTCAGAGTCCCTTTATTATGTCTACAATGTGTCTCTCAGTTTATTGCTTGTATAAACATAGCAACAAAGTTTCTCTTTTTTTCTTTTCCAGCAGATGGCAGCACTACACACTCTCCTAACTTTCCTGCACTTTAAAATCCAGACCTTCTTTAAGAAAAATTAATAAAACATTACAAAAAAGAAAGAAAGAAAGAAAGAAATAGGAAAGGCTTCAATCACAAAAAATCAAACCCAAATCAAACAGTCATTTTAAAAAGGCAGGGCTCAAAAAAAGAAATTGCCAATATTAATCTCTTCTCTTTCCTTCCAGTCCCGGTCAGAAGTAAAAAAAAAACTAGTTTTAAAATCCTCAATTGAATAATCGTGTACACAAAAAAAAACCATTCCAAATTAAATTCACCGCTTAATTTCTCTAACTCTTACTCTCCAAGTCCCTTATTGTTCTGTCCCTGTACCACGCACACACCCAACCAGCCAGCCGAGGGTTAAATAAACTCTTCAAACACTCAACGTCAGCGATAAGGAACTTGGCAGCACTCCGTGGCTGCCTGCCAAGAACTTTTACTCCAATAACACAGACAAAAATACACACAGTTTGAATAATCCAGTTTGTAATTAAATCCACAGCAAATAAGCGTTGTGTCCGAAGGTGCAAAGTGCCTCGCCAGAGATTAGCTTTGTCCGTCACAGAGTCCGAATGGCCACCACATTCCCTTTTATAGCCTGTGGGGTGTGGTCCAGTGACTCACTTAATCTCTGGCATGCCTCCTTTTCTGCTGCGCACGCTTATCTCTCCGACGCCGGCGTGGGTCCAACCACAATGTTTCTTCGTCACTATCCGATGGCTCGGAAACACCTGGCTCCTGGCCAATCTCTTCTCCTTCGGGAGAAACCTGAGGCATTGCCAGAGAGGAGGGTCCTGAAGAGGGAGGCCTGGCCATCTCCTCTCCTTCATGTTCGGAGCCTTCTTCCTCTGATAGGCTCGGAAGACGGAGCCACAACACTTATCTCTCAGGGTGTTCTTTGTATTAGTTAAAAAAAGAAGCTCTCTCACCGCATCGATTTACTGTCATTCTTCTTCCTGGAGCTGTCCCAGCCTTGGCAGCCGCAATGGCTGCTACCCCACTGCCAGTAAAAGGGCTTTCCTGGATCAACCAGGGACTTTGCGGTGTCCCTGGATTGACAGGATGTGTGCTCTACTACTACGGTCAAAACTAGACTGTGGGGTCCAGGATGGACCGTCCTGCAGTGGGGCTATCAGTAGGGATCCTGGACCCCCAGAATCACCCGTCCATTTCGCCATGACGCCAACTTCTGGTTTCCTTGATCAACTGATGATTGAGGGGATTGTTTTGGGGGGTTTTGGTTTACTGAGGGGAAACTCTCAGATTCGGGTTTCCCAGATGTGCCAGTATACCTACTCAATTAAAAAAAAAACTTTGAGAAATGCTTGCTTCAGAGTTTTTAATTGGGACGAATACTGAAGGATTCAGCAAGACCCTGTATGCTCCCTCTGAGGAAATGGTGCGAGCCGTTGAAGCTGCAGAGGCAACGTGAAGGCTGGGCACTTGGCCCAAGGAGACAGATTCCTGGAAAAGTTGCCAGTCTGATCCAACTCCAGAAAGGGGACCAGAGGAGAGACTGCCTGGATATCATGCTGCTCCCAGCCCAATGAAGTCACCCCATGAGCCAGAGTGGAGAGGGGGGGACAGTTTTGGGATCCGGAGATTCCCGGTACTGGAACCTGTGGCCTCCGTCTCGAAGCCAATTGTTAACCGGGCTCCCTGAACGGTTTGAACAGATGGAAGTGGGAAGTTATGCACCCCCCTCTCAAACTCCTCAAGTGAGCTGGAGCTTAATGCGATCTACGTTCACCTTCCCCGCTCCAGGAACTGGCGGAGAAATTAGTGGGGTGAAGGCACCATTCTACCTGGCCAGGGATGACAGGAGAAGCGGCTCAGAGCAGCATGGCCATCCAGTAGCTGGGAGACATCAGACATAGCCAGGATGGGGAATGCCAACCCCCCCGCTGGCCCCCCTCGCCACCCTGCCTTTGTGCTACCTCCTGCTGAATGTATCCCCCTGGCTGGGGATTCTATCCTGGCCAGGGATGGGTCAAGTGCCAGTGGCCTCCAGCAACATCTGCTCCAATTTTCCAGGGATCCCCATGGCTCCAATATGCCCCAACGATCCCAGCACTGCCGGCGGAGGGGCTAATCCAGCAGCCGGCTGGAGTCCCCCCCCCTCTCTGCAGCCCAACAAGCAGCTCAGCCATCGGCCTCTTTCCCTCAGCAGGCTGCCATCCAGGAACCAGCAGCAGCTCCACTGCAGATTCCAGTTTAGCTGCCCACCACCGTGCTCAATCCACCTGTGAGGCAAATGCCACCCTGCTTCAGAGCAACATTTGATGGTACGCCTATCAAACTACCTTACTTACTCAGCAGGGTCTGTGCTTATATAGATCAGTATGGAGACCAATACAAAGCAAATTGAGACTTAGTATCAGCGATTTCTGATGGGACGAATGAAGGGGAGGCTTCTGAATAAATAGGCCAGCTGCACAATGAGGGAGCTGCTGAACTGAATGATGCCAATGGGTTTGTTGCACTGCTCCGGGCCAGATTTGAAGACCCAAACTGAATCAATGAAAATGAAGCCACAATAAAGGTGATGAAGCAAGGTAATCGACCCATAAAACACTTTGTATGGGACTTTAGATGGGTCGCAGGGAACCTGGGGCATTGGCCAGACTGCATACTCCTACACTATCTTAAAGAAGCCATTGATCAGGAAGTCAGGACAGCCTGTGGAGTCTGAGGGGTGCCTGAGCAACTGGTATATCATGTCCAAAGCTCTGGACAGAGAAATTCACCCCCATCGCAAAGCCCCAGCAGAGAAGCATCCTCGGAGAACTTTAGCTAGACGGCCCCTTTCAAAGCCTGCTGAAGTCTCCCTCCCTCAACCGGCAGGGGTGATTAAATGCTATCGATGTGGACAAATAGGACATTGAGTTTCTGAGTGCCTGGCCTCTGCACCAGTTCCACAACAATGCCTGGTCACAGCTGCCCAAGGCAGAAAGGCTCCAAGGAAGACCCCAGATACAAGTCGATTTGCCAGACAAGCCGTAGAGGTTCCCCTCCCCACCGAAGAGAGCGAGGAACCTCTGACAAAGAAGCCCCTCCTGACGAGGCTATCAGGGAAGACGACCCGATGGTGAGTTCACCCATCTCCCCCTTTTCAATTAAAGTAAGACTAAAGACTCAATTAAAGTGCCAGAAATGGGGGAGCAAGGAGAAGTGCCTGCAATAATAGATACAGGCTGCACCAGATGTTTAATTGGACTTCCAATTTTTGACCAATTAGGGATAAAAACACAAGCCTTAAAGTGCCCAATTAAGTTTGAACAGGTGAATGGGACATTAATTGGAGAAGTCCCAGCCACCCAAATCACTGAACTGGTTAGATTAGAAATTGGAAGACACTATGACCTTATATGTTTCATAGTAGCACAAAAGATGTCAGAATCGGTCATATTGGGCCTTGCTTGGTTGGACAAATGGGCTCCCACCATTAAATGGGAAGATGGATACCGTAAAATCATAATTGGCCTTGGGCCATTGCCCTCTGTCCCTTCCCCCAAGAAACTGCCAACCCATAAAGGCCAGCCACCAGAAACAGCATCCGCTGTTTCAGACAGGCCTCCAGGCTAACCCCAGATTCCTCAGGTATATACAGACTTAGCTGAAGCATTTAGCGAGGAGGAGTGTAACATCCTCCCCCCTCATCAAGCCACGGATTGTGCCATTAAACTAAAACCAGGAGCCATGTTACCAAAGCCCAGGATGTACTCCATGATGCCTGCTGAACTGACCAAGGTGAGGAATACATTGACACCAACTTAGCCAGAGGGTTCATCAAGCCAGCAAAATCCAGGGTGGCCGCCCCCATATTGTTTAATGAGAAGAAAGATGGGGTCTTGAGATTATGTGTTGACTTTTGGGGCATGAACTGTATTTGCATAGAAAATACCTACCCCCTACCACTAATGAAAGACTTGCTGAACCACTTGTCAAAAGGCAAGATTTTCACCAAACTAGATCTAAGGGAAGCCTATTACCGGGTTCACATAAAGGAGGGAGACAAATCGAAGACTGCTTTTAACTGCACCCTGGGCAGTTTTCAATTCCGGGTCATGCCTTTTGGACTTCAAGGGGCCCCCGCAGTCTTCATGCAACTGATCAATGAAGTTCTGCATGAGCACCAGTATAAGGAGTCCTTGTTTACCTGAACGACATTCTTATATTCAGTGAAAGTATGGAAGAGCATGTCAAACTAGTCAGGCAAGTGCTGAAAAAACTCCTAGCAGCCAAACTTTATGCAAAGCTGTCAAAATGTGAGTTCCATAAGGAGTTCTTGGACTACCTGGGCTACCAGGTGTTGAATCAGGGAATTGAAATGGACCCGGGGAAGGTGAAGGCAGTGCTAGACTGGCAGCCCCCACGAACACGTAAGCAACTTCAAAACTTCCTGGGGTTTGCAAATTTTTACAGGCAATTCATCCCTTCCTTTGTGGAAGTTGCACTCCTCTTGACAGAACTACTAAAAAATGGTCCGTCTCTGACCAAGCCAAAACCTACCCAACCCCTAGCTTGGACAATGGACTGTCAAAAATCCTTTGAACAATTAAAACATCTCTTCACAGTGGAGCTGATCCTCCAGCACCCTGACCCTAATAAACCATTTATAGTCCAAGCTGACGCTAGTGACGTGGCAGTAGCGGCTATTCTACTGCAAAGAAATGCTCAAAACAAACTAATGCCTTGTGCTTACGTATCAAAAAAATTAACAGACACTGAACGCAAATGAGTGGTGTGGGAGGAGGAGGCTTTTTTTTTTTTATTGCAAAAGTTTTACAATTACATTTTCACCCCTTTTTCCCCCCCCCCCACCAGCCCCCCCAAACTTCCCAACCTCCCTAACCCTCCCCTCCCCCCAGACTTCCCTATAATATACTCATAACTAGTAAAGAAAGATAAAAAAAAACACACACAAAAAAAGTCCATTCCTCAATAGTGGGCAAAGCTTCATTTTTCCAATATTTACCTATCAACAATCTTGCTGCTGTTATCATATACAATATTAGTTTTATTTCACCCCGTGTAAAACCCTTAACTATACCCAATAAAAACAATTGTGGAGAAAATTGAATTTTTTTCTTCAAAACATTCTGCATGACCCACCAAATTTTTATCCAAAAAGCCTTAACTTTCCTACAGGTCCACCAAACATGATAATACGTAGCATCCAAACATTCACATCTCCAACATTTTGGCTGAACATTAGGGTACATACATGACAACTTTTTGGGATCTAAATGCCATCTATAAAACATTTTATAGAAATTTTCCCTCAGGTTCTGCGACTGTGTAAATTTAACATTCTGAACCCAAATTTTTTCCCATGTTTCCAACATCACTGGTTCTTCAAAATTTTGTGCCCACTTAATCATACAATCTTTAACTAATTCAGTTTCTGAATCCCTTTCTAGCAAAACATTATAAAGCCTTTTGATATGCATTGGACCTTTCTCTTTTATATGTCTAACCAATTCTTCCTCGTGCAACATAATACCAGTTTTTTAGTCCTCTTTCCATCTCAATTGTAATTGATTATATTGTAACCAAGTTAAATTAATCCCTTCGTCCAACAGTGTCTGCAATGTCTTCAGCTGCCATCTGCCCGCATCTGTAAAAAGAACCTCTTTGTATAAAAACCCCCCGAGTGACATTATATTTGTATTCCACAAAGTATGACCAAGATCCAGCCATAGCGGTATTTTATAATCCCATTTGAGTCGGTGCTTCTTCCAAACTCTCATCAAAGAGTCTCTAAGTATATGACTTTTAAATACTTTATCAACTTTGTCATCATAAAATAAGTAAGCATGCCATCCAAATTCAAGATCAAAACTTTCTGCATTCAATATTCCAGCCTTTTTACTTCCAAACCAATCACTTGTTAAAGTTAAAGCTGCTGCATCATAATATAACTGTAGGTTTGGAAGTTTAAGACCTCCTCTTTCTGGGACATCTTGCATAATTTTCAATTTCACTCTCGGCTTTTTCTCGTTCCAGACAAAATTATTGAGTCCAGTTTGCCAGACTTTCAATTGTTTATCACTTTTAAGCACCGGAATCATTTGAAACAAAAAAAGAAATCTTGGCAAAATGTTCATCTTAACTGCTGCTATTCTTCCAAGTAGAGACAGCTGCAGTTTTTTCCAAGTCTCCATGTCTTTCTGCACCTCTCGCCACAACACCTCATAGTTATTTTGAAACAGTTTCATGTTTGATTCTGCAACCTGAACGCCTAGATATTTTACCTTAGGTACAGTCTCAAAACCTGCCCTCCTTTCAAGCTCATGTTTACGATCTTGTGTCATGTTTTTAGCTATCATTTTAGTCTTTTTTGCATTCAGTCTAAAACCTGAAACTTTACCATAGTCTTGTATAATGTCCTTCATCAGGATTATTGATTCCATTGGTTGTGATAGGGTAACAACCAGATCATCTGCAAATGCCTTTATTCTGTAATCCTCTTGCCTAATCATTATACCTTTCAAGATATTAGAGTCCCGTATTGTATTTAGCAAGACTTCTAGTGTTAGAATAAATAAAAGTGGGGACAACGGACATCCCTGTCTTGTTCCTTTTTCAATTTTAAACTCTGTTGTCAAACTTCCATTAATAATGATCTGTGCCTTTTGCTCTTGGTAAATTGCTGAAATCGCCTGTATAAATTGATCCCCAAAATCCATCTTTTTTAAAGTCTTTAGTAGAAAATTCCAATCCACTCTATCAAAGGCCTTCTCTGCATCCAAAAAGACCAGCACTGCAGGAATCTGTTTATTCTTCTCAAGATATTCCAATAAATCTATTACTTGCCTTACATTATCCTTCATGTGTCTGCCCTCGATGAATCCCGCTTGATCATCATGAATCACCTTTTGGATTACTGGCATCAACCTGTTGGCTAATACTTTCGCATAGATTTTATAATCTGTATTCAAAAGAGATATTGGTCTATAGTTCTCTGGTTTTTTAGGACCGACTTGTTCTTTTGGTATCAAAGATATGTAAGCTGTTGTCCATGATGGGGGTATTTTACCCCCTTGTTGAATATTGCAAAATAAATCTCTAAGTTGTTCCACCATTTCAGCTTGCAAAGTTTTGTAATACACTGCAGTCAAACCATCCGTACCAGGAGCTTTGGCTGTTTTTAGCTGTTTAATTGCTACTATTATCTCCTCCTCTGTTATAGGATAATTCATTCTTTCCTTTTGTTGATCAGTAATTTTTGTAACTCTTTTATCGTTTAAATATTTTTCTATAAGTCCATTCTGCACCTCCTCTTTGGCATATAGTTTGGTATAATAGTCCACAAAAGCTTCTTTAATTAATTTTTGTTGAAAAATTTCTTTCCCTCCAATATCAATACTATCAATAGTCCGTATACTTTGTTTTTTTCCTCAATGTGTAAGCCAACCATCTGCCCGGTTTATTAGCGTTACAAAATGTATTGTGCTTCGCATATTGTAAGTTTGTTGCAACTTGTTCCGCCATAAGCATTTGAAATTGGTCTTTCAAAAGTTTTATAGCACCGCATATTCTTTCATCTGTTGGATTTTTAATAAGTAACTGTTCTTTATTCTTTATTTCTATTTCCAATTCAGATCTTTTCTTTTGTCGAAACAGTCTATGTTTAGAGTTCATGTAGATAAGTACCCCTCTCATATAAGCTTTACTTGCATCCCACACAATTTCAATTGGGGTACCTTTATTCAAATTTATTTCAAAAAATTCTTTCAAATGCTTTTTAAGTTCTGTTATATTTTTTTCGTATCTAAACAAGTTCTCATTTAATCTCCAAGAACGTCTCTCAACCTTATCCATCTCAATTTCTATCCATACTGGGCTATGGTCAGTCAAAGTTCTTGGAAAAATCTTTGTTCTTTTTGTCTTGACAAGTAAATCATCTGACAACAAAATGAAGTCAATCCTAGAGAAGGATCTGTGTCTGTCAGAAAAAAAAGTGTAGTCCAATTCTTTTGGATTATGTATTCTCCAAACATCTTTTAGTTCCATATCTTCTTTCATGTCAAAAAAGGTCTGTGGTAATCTGATCCTAGACTTTGCCAAACTCTTTTTATCTAATTTAGAATCAATTACTCCATTCCAGTCTCCCATAATTAAAATAGATCTGTAGTCCCATTGCAGTATTTTAGTATGTAACATCTTGTAGAAATGGTCCTGTTGTTGATTGGGAGCATAAATTCCAATTAGAAGAATTTGGCCATTTGCTGTAAGCAATTCAATTGCTACAAACCTACCATCTTCATCTGCTTCTATAACTTTAGCTGTTAGCTTTTTATTTACATAAATAACCACACCATTCTTTTTTTGCGAAGTTGAAGATATAAAATGTGTTCCTAGTTTGGAGTTTATCAAATATTTTTGATCTTGAGTTGTGATATGCGTTTCTTGTAAACAAATTATATCATTATTAAATTGTTTCAAATATGTAAATAATTTCTTCCTTTTCTGTGCTGAATTCAACCCATTCACATTCCAAGATAAACACTTAAACGTCATCTTCATCTTTCTGGAGCAAAGAGCAGAATAATCGAATGTCATCCGAAAGCTTCGATCTTGCTCCCCCCATGGCTTCAGTCTCTTGTGCAGTACTCTTAACTGCCTTCTTGTCTTGTCTTTCCTGTTGTTGTTGTTGCATTTGTTTAAGTAACTTAGATTGAACTCGAGTTATACGTTGATCCTTAACTTCAATCATCTGAACCGGGTCCAAGATTGGAGAAGATTCCAGCAAAGGCTCATCCAGAAAACCTCCTTCTGCGCCTTGCATTTCCTCTAGTTCCTGCTTAGACTGTTCTTGCAGTTCTCGTTGAGGTTGCTTCTCATCACTCTCCTTAATCTCCAAAACTGTAGATGTACGTGGGGATGGTGTTCTTTCCTTAAGAATAGTAGTGTAAAAGTGCTCTGCCTTCTCCACGGTATTCAAACGATATCTTTCTCCCTTGTATCTAAAAATTATACCAACTGGGGCGTCCCACCGAAATGGTATCTGTAGATTTTGCAATTCCTTAACAAGAAAGCCAAATTGTTTTCTGGTTTTCAGCATTTTAGGAGGTAATTCTTTATAAATTCCAATTCGTGAGCCCCCCACTTGCACAGAAGTGTAAAAGGATTTTTGCAGGATGTCATTTCTTATTTCTCTATCTGTAAAATATATGACCACATCTCTGGGCAATTGTCTTTGTCTGGCCACCCAAGAATTCACTCTGTATATTTTATCTATTTTGTGAAAAACCACATCAGGATTAACTTGTAGAATCTTGGCCAGGGCCTCAGAACAAACCTGTCTCAAATCCTGTCTTTCCTCTTCTCGAATTCCTCGAAGCCGTATGGCAAACTCCATTGCCCTGAATTGTACCATCACAATCTCATTTTCAACTCTTTGCATTTTATTGTCAACATCAGCAATTTTATAATCATTGTCTTTCATCTTAACATTAACTTCTGATTTAAGTTCTTCAACTTTAGAATCAACTTTCATAATAAATTCTGCCAGGCCAGACGCCACTTCTGATATTTTTTTGGTCACCTTGTTTTGATTCTGTTTCACCATATCTTTAACTTCATTAATTTCCTGCATAAATTCCTGATGTGATTTTTGAAGTTTATCATCTATCTCCTGTTGAGATTTTTGAAATTTATCATCCAAAGTTTTAGAAATAAATTCTTTTAAATCTCCCACATCAAAATCTTTTTTCTGAGTCTGTATCTGTTGTGCTGGGGGAGGCTGTGCTTTATGTGTGGGAGATCCACCTCCTGTTGCCTTCGCTTCCTGCTTCTTTGAGGCCATCCTGCCACGTAGGCTGGTTTTACTAAAAAGGGAAGTTCTTCTTCCTCTCCCACCTCCACAAAGACTTCTGAAAAAGTCCCCCAGATTTAATCAAATAAGAACCAAAGTAAAGCAAAATCCAATATTGAAAAAGGAGAAATTTCTCTCTTATTTCTCTTGTTGCAAGCGAAGCAACTTCGTAGCAGTTTAGAAACTTTGTAACAAAGCAAGATGAGTTCAGCAATCCACACTCGCCAGCTCATTAACTCTAAGGCTAAGCGCCATGTTTTTACAGTTCACTTTCACTCATCCGCATTTTTTCGTTCAATTTAGAAAGCCAAAAAACTCTAATACTTGCGATTCCGAGTTTCAGGGTTCAAGTAACAGTATGCTGCTTATTAAGGCTGGTTCCTTTTCTTTCAATTTGAAGTTTCCTGTAGCCGGCTTGTTCTGCAGAAGCAGACTTGTCCCACGCCGCCCGGAGTTCCAGCAGGTTGAATGGGAGCCGCTCCTGTTCCCTCCCCAGAAACTATTCCCTGAGGGGGTTGCAGGGGCTCAACCTGTGCCCTGTGATCTCTCTTCAAAAATCCTAGAGATTTTTGAAGTTTTCGAGCCGCTTCTTAGTCGCGAAGCGGCTCTACAAGCGGCGGGGCTGGCGGAGCTTCAAAAGGCACCGCCGCCGCCGAAGACGAGGAAACCGGAAGTGGAGGAGGAGGCTTTTGTGGTGCGATGGGCTCTCTTATCCTGGAGACAGTGGTAGGTTGCCCCCGGTTCGGACCAGTTCACAAGAACCAGTAGTAAAACTGATGGGAGGCCCTGCCCACCACCCCAGATGTTGTCATCAGAGATCTGCGTATGCGCAGAAGCAAGGCGCGTTCACAAGTGAAGCAAGCGCGTGCACACAATCCCATTGCAAACTGGTAGTAAAGGTAAGTAGAACCTACCCATGCCTGGAGACACTTCCTAGAGGGGGTTAAGGAGCCTTTCAAAGTGTGGACTGACCACAAAGACCTCAAGGCATTAAAAACCCCTCAGAAGCTTTCCCCCAAGCAAGTTTGCTGGGCTCAATATTTTAAATGCTTTAACTTCAACCTGAAATACATTCTGGGAGGGAAAAACCTATTAGTTGATGCTTTGTCTCAGAAGCCCCAGTTTGACAGCCGACAGGAAGAGGTAGTACATGCCATGATCTCTGAAACCCAACCAGCCGCCCAAGCATGCACTAGAGCACAAATACACCGTGGTTCTGACCTCCAGGAAGACAAGTTGACAGCAGAACTAAAAGCAGCACTCTCAAACAATGCCTGGTTTGAGGAAAACAGACTTAACCTTAAGGGAGGGATTGGTTTGGATGGGAAGTAAGATTTACGTGCCCAGCTGCATGCAACTCCTGGTGCTAAAGTGTAGTCATGATTCTCACTTAGGAGGCCACTTTGGATTTTTAAAAACCCTCCATTTGACTATAAGACAATTCTGGTCGCCAACATAGAGGACTATGTTAGAAGATGCGCCAGCTGTGCCACCATGAAGTCCAGACCAGGGAAGCCCCCTGTGCTTCTCCAGACCATGGCCGAATGCACAAACCCTGGGAGGAGATTGCAATGACTTTATAGTTGAGCTCCCTGAGAGCGGAGGAAATAAGATGATTTGGACTGTCATTGATTTATTCTCCAAACAAGCACACTTCACTGCCTGCAAAGGACTACCCTCAGCCAAGAAGCTGGCAAAACTTTTCATGAAGCATATCAACAGACTACAGGGGGTTCCAAGGAGAATAATATCAGACCGAGTGGTCCAATTTACTGCTAAGTTCTAGAAGGAGTTCCTAAGATCCATTGGGTCATCCCAGGGGCTTAACTCAGTTTTCCACCCATCGACTAATGGATCTGCTGAAAAATTGAACGCAATGGTGGAACAATACATTAGATGTTATGTAATTATCAACAAGAAAACTGGGCGGAGTTATGACCGTTCACAGAAGTTGCTTATAATAATGCAGTACACAGTAGAACAGGATTGAGTCCTTTTTAAATAACTATTGGCATGGATTTTGTGCTAATGTCTTAGTTGCCTAGAGAGCCACGCACATCTATGTCCCTAACGGAATGGATAACCTCATTGCAAAATGGTTGGGAGAATACTAAGAAAGCTTTAGCTGAAGCAGTGGAAAAATATAAGGCCCAGGCAGACAAATGCCGGTCCCTCCAACCACCTTTCCAAACAGGAGATAAGGTGTATTTGTCAACCAAATACCTAAGATTGAGGTTACCCAGCAAGAAATTTGGACCCAGATTCATAGGTCCCTTCCCTATAGTGAAAGTGATTAGCCCAGTGACTGTCCAACTTAGCCTCCCTTGCTTATTAGAGAAAGTGCACCCAGTGTTTCATAGTAGCTTATTGAAATCAATAATAGGATCTAATTTAAGGCTCTTACCAGTTGCTCCCCCCCTCCTTTGGTAGTACAAGGGGAGACTCATTATGAAGTTAAGAAGATCTTTGACTCTAGACTATATAGGGGTAGGTTGCAGTATTTGGTACAATGGAAAGGGTACCCCTTGTCTGAAGCTACTTGGGTGGAAAGTTGGGATGTGAATGCTGACAGACTATTAAAACTATTAAAAGTTTCATGATAAATTTCCTGGGAAACTAAGGGGTCCTCCTGGAGGGGGGGAGAAGGGGTTAAGTGGTTTTAAGTACAAGGTGTTAACCCCTTCTTTTGTGTTTTATCTATTTTATTCTTCAGGGTTTGTTTTTTTTCTGCAGGGACACCTGTCAGCTTTGGAAGCCATATTAGGCCGGAAGCTTCCATGCTTCCACCTTCTCCTGTGTGGGAAAGTAGAAGGGGGGATTTTCATAGAGGGATTGGTTTTAGACAAAATAGCATTCTTCCTTTCAGTCAAGGTCAGGGCGATCCTGCATCTGAAGAAGGAGTGGTTGGAGTGCTGTCTCGAGATGGGATGAATGGTGATTGGAGCATGTGATCAACTGATGATTGAGGGGATGGTTTTGGGTGTTTTGATTTACTGAGGGAAAAACCGGAACTCTCAGATTCAGGTTTTCCCAGATGTGTCAGTATACCTATTCAATTAAAAAGAACTTTTGAGAAATTCTTGCTTCAGAGTTTTTAATTGGAGAGGGGTTGTTTCTGGAATGCTGACATCATTGACCTTAGCACCAGACTCAGATCCAAATTGGGGACAACAATTTGTAGGTTCATCCTGTGATTCCATGCCTGGATTCAATTGGAAGACACCAATGACCAATGGAGGAGGGCAGTGGTGAAATGTAAAATTTATTACTACTGGTTCTGTGAGTGTGGCTTGGTGGTGGGGGTAATATGACTGAGTAGGCATGGCCAACTTTTTTTTTTAACTTTTAAAACCATTTTTTCTACAACCTCTTTGGCTGAAGAGGTTGTAAAAAAATGCTTTTAAATCCTCTGACGATCCCAGCTGAGCCACGTGAGCATCAGAGGCTTTTTTTTTTTACTTTTAAAAGCATTTTTTTCAGTCAGAGGTTGTAGAAAAAATGCTTTTAAAAATAAAAAAAAGTCTCTGATGATTGTATGGCTCAGCTGGGCAATGGGGAGGGGGACAGGGATTTTTGGTACCGGTTCTCTGAATCACCCGCCTCCATTGCTACAGGATCGGGCGATTCA
Source organism: Pituophis catenifer annectens (assembly GCF_029215685.1). Lineage (NCBI taxonomy): Eukaryota > Metazoa > Chordata > Lepidosauria > Squamata > Colubridae > Pituophis > Pituophis catenifer. Next base: position 25,130,183 of record NW_027256888.1, read on the forward strand.
GTCCGAACCGGGAGCATTTCACCCCTGGAGGAGGGCTCCTAGACAGGTAAGATTAGTGGCTGAAAGGTGTGTGATTGCTCTGAAATAAAACTGGCTGGTGACCTAGACTGTGTGTTTCTGCATTGTCAGCCACACTCAGGGCTCATGACAGTGAATGAGTACCCTGAAAAGCAAGGGCCATTGCAGAGATCCATGTGTCTCACCGATGTGTAGACTGGATTGATTGAATGCAATGAGCCACTGTCTAAAATGAATATCCAGCCCCAGTAAAATCCTTGGAGGCAAAATTTGGGGAAAAGATAAGGACCGGAGAAGAGATGTCCCAGGGGATAAGGGGAATCTGCCTGAGATCCAGCCCTAAGTAAAAGGCAAATAAAGGCAAAGACTGGACAGGAGACATCCCAGGGGATAAGAGGAATCCAACTTTGAAATGGGAAACTGGCAGCAAAAAGGCATCCAGTCGAGGGGTGACAGAGTTGCCAAAAGGGAAGCTACCCAAAGAGACACAGGTGGCAGTGGTGGGTTGCCCCTGGTTTGGACCAGTTTGCAAGAACCAGTAGTAAAACCGGTGGGAGGCTCTGCCCACCGCCCTGGATGTTGTAATAGGCATGCGCACAAGTGAAGCGAGGGCGCACATGCGATCCCGTTGCGAACCGGTAATAAAGGTAAGTAGAATCCACCCCTGATCAAGCACTGATCAAGTCTGTTTTAAGGCCTGTTTTGGGATAGTTTATATTTATTGTCCTGATTCATTTTGCATGTTCAGCAGATTCAATTCCAAGCCATTTAATTATTAAATCTATCTCCTCATTAGATGACAAATCTAAGCCTCTGATGGCATTTTGGAAGGAAGAGCACCAGGCTCTATAGCTTTCAGGACAATCATTAAACTTTTCAAGTCCTTGTGTGACTAGCTCACGTTGTGCAAGGAACTTGGCTAGGTCTATGGTGGCTTGATTAGCTGATTGTGCATTGCTGTGGTAAAAAGGTGTTGTGTAGTCATACCTTTTAGGAGTCTCTGGTTTCAGCTGGTCCTTTCTATGCTGCTCTGGCATGAAAGCTGATCCTGTAGGATAATTTGCAGACTTAAGTACCTTGGGTATGTGTGTGGGGGTCTGCTGTTAGCCTATAGTAGTGCTGAGTAGCATCTTTGGCTTGTTTCATGTAGGTTGTCTTTTCCATTGAGGAGAGCATTGCTGCTTGGCCTGGAGTGCTGATACACATACTCTGAAGTGCATTGCAGAGGATCTGGGGTTCAGCTTCTGGCTCAAGCACATTGCTGCATTTACTGCATTTACTGCATTCATCATCAGAATATACAGCTCTCTGTTGCAGCTGCAGAAATTCACAAGAAGCAAGCTGACGAACACTGTTTGCAGCAACCTCATTTCAAAGTAGGAGATAAAGATTATCTGTCGACTAAATACTTAAAGTTACAGTTGCCTTCTAGAAAACTGAGTCCAAAATTCTTAGGGCCTTTTTAAATAATCAAAGTAATAAATCCAGTAACTGTGCAACTTAGACTTCCTCAGTTGTTAGGAAAAGTGCATCCGGTTTTCCACAGTAGCTTGTTAAAGCCGTTTATTACTTCCTCATTGTGGCCAGCAGACTGCACGGCTCCAACGCCTTTAATCATCGCTAGACGTGAGCATTATGAAGTTAAAAGAATATTGGATTCTAGAATTTACAGGGGGCAATTACAATATTTAATCATTGGAAGGGATACCCTATCTCGGAAGCCACCTGGGTAAAAAGCTGGAAAGTCAATGCTGATAGACTAGTTCAGAAGTTCCATGAAAAGTATCCACATAAACCCAAAGGGGATCTTGCGGGTGGCAGGGGAGGTTAGTTTATATGCAACCAAATTGCATTTTATGTATTCTATGTCATTGCAGGAGTTTCTTTTCAATTGAGGTGGGGCAGCTGTTGAACCCAAAAGTTGACATATGTGTAGCCATTTTAGTTAGCTCTATATTAAATTCATTTATTCCTTTTCTCTCTCTCTGCATATGTAAGGATATTTTTTCAGGCTTGCCATATTCTTAAGGTTGGGAGGAGGGAATAAATAGTGAGGATTGTTTTGGCTAGGTGACATTCTTTCCCATGAGAACAGAGGCTGTCCTTGCTGAGAGCTGGAGGTGGAGTTTGAAGAGACTGGGCAATGTTGATTTTGCTTTCATTGGGGAATGTGACTTCTGTGGGATGTTTCTATTTTGCAATATTATATAGTGTAATTCCAGTTTGTGTCAGATCCAGAATTACAACAGACTTTGCCAATTTGATGTCTACTTAAATAAAAAAAAATTGTTTTGGAAGATGGACTTTGCATATTTCTTTTTTGAATGGGTTTCATCACTTGCGAACCTGACAGTTGCATCATTTCCAAGACTTGGGAGAGGAGTAAGACCCACTAATAACAATAAACAAAAAGGCATTATTATTATTATTGTTGTTGCTGTTATTGTGTTGTTGTTGTTGTTGTTTTAAAAAGGATTTGGAAAAATGGAGCTCATTGGCTTGTGAAAAGCTCCCTAAAATAATGATGATTGGTTTGCCTGGAGAAAGTATGAAAGGGAATATTTGTGTATGGAATTTTTTTATGTAAGCAGTTTGAATGGAGGATAAATGTGTGTCAGCCGGGTCTCCAGCATGGGTTTCTTCAACATGCTTGCTATCAGCTGCCATAGTAACAGGAAGGGGGGCCTCGGATATTTGGGATGGGGAAGTGAGCTGCTGTAGTCCCATGAGAAATGAAAGGGAGGTTTGCACTCATGAAATACGGCATTGCTGAAGGGAGGGGTTTACACTCCATCAAGGCCAATCGTCCTGAGACTCTAGATGGGAGAAATACCCGAAGATCGGCTTTTCCACATCATATTGGACCTTGATTGGACTGTCAGTGCTGGACCCTGTGGGGAGGGATTTGGGGTGACTTTCAATCTGTAAACTTTCATGCATTTTGAATCAGTTCTTGCCTTGCTTTCGCTGCTATCACTTCAAACTTACTAAAAGTACCTCTTTCTCTAAATCAATGGAGTTGGGCATTTTCTTTCTTGAGTTTTGAATGGAGGCAGGCCTGACAGTAAGTATGCTAATGTGTAAATGCCTGTGTGTGTTGACTCTCTACCTCCAGACAGTGAAAGGGATTAATTATTTTGATTCCTTTTCTTATAAAGAAACAGTTGAAGATTTTTTATTGTGAAATAAGTGGAAGGGCAATAGCAAGTATTTGCAAGAAAATGGGGGAAAGAAATGAGAAAGGTCCCATGGAAGATGTGGGAGAGAAATTCATGGAAAAATGAAGGTGATATATTTGAAGAAGGGGAGAGAGAAAGAGACAACTATTTTGTTAAAAGAATGCTGAATAGAAAAAGGGGTGGTGGTGGTGAGATTTTTGTGTTGTCTTTTAAACATTTATTTTTCCTGCCATCTCTTTCTCTTTCATTACTTTTCTTTTTTTACTTGACTTTCTGCCTTGAAAAAGAGAGAGAAGCAGGAAAAGGAGGGTGGAGCGGTTTTTCTGCTCCTTTTAACCATTTTTTCTTCTTCTGCTTAGTTAAAACATTGAGCTCTTGCTTGAGAAAGGCATGGTAAATGTGTCATCTGCAATTTAGGCTTGCACTGTTTTTGGTCTGCATACATCTGTTCTGCTCACTGCAATGCAAGTTAGAAAATCAGCTGGGGTATCTATCTCCCAGTGAGTGGAATCTACTTACAAAAAAATTTACAATAAGGCAGTGGGAAGAAGTAGGCAAGTATTTCAACTTGGAAGAGGGGGCAAGAAGGCAGTAGAGATATTTGCATTAATAGACAAAAGAAGTCTTAGTTGAGCAAGAAGAAAATAAGAAACAAATCCAGAAGGCTACCAAAATGCTATCTTCCTAGCAGATGTCCTTAGGCAGGAAAAGGGGGGAAGAAGGGACTACAATCCAGAAGAGGACGGCGAGGAGGAGAAGTTCAGGGAATCCAAAGTAGTATGCGCATAGAAGAGGAAAAGTCTCCTTGGGACCAGTTGTGGGATTCAGCCAGTTCACACTGGTTCACTAGAACTGGTTGTTAACTGTATCTGCAGTTCGGCAAACTAGCTGATCCCATCATTGGCTGGCCCCGTCCCCACCCTCGCTCCTTTCCTCCCAGGCCCAGTCACTCCTCATGTGGCTGGCTTTTCCACCTGAACACCACCCTTTGCCAAAAGGTTGTTTCCGAGGGTGCTTGTCTGCACATTGGTTTTGCAGCTGTTTCAGCCTTCTAGATGTGGCTCCTTTAAGAGGTGAGGTTTCCGAGGAATGAGGAGAGGTTACCATAGAGACAGGGAGTTCATGCTCCCAAGAGCTCATGCGAGAAGACAAAAAATTGGGGGAAGTGGAGGGAGGGATTCCCCCTCCCCATGGGTCAGTCTGCGGGCAAAAATGAGATGGGTGAGGAATTAAGTTGGCAGCACGATCAAAGCTGGGCCCAATGTAGGGGAGACTGTGGGGTTAGTTTGGCCAGGCAAATTATTCACCTCACCCTTGCTATCTAAGTGGATCCTGGACGCTGGGAAATGGAGCAGCCAGCACAAGGGAAGGAGGAGGAACAGGGAAAGAGGGAAAGCAGCTCCTCCTTCCCTTGCACCGGCCACTCCATTGCCCGTTTTTCCATTGCAGTGCAGCTCCTCGGAGCTTGCCCCACCCACCACTGCCCAGATGCTCTTGCTTCCCCTAAGTATTTCTTTGCCTACCTAATTTCCAGCTCTGTTGCATTTCTCCATCACATTTCTCGCCGTAGTGTGCAGGAAAACAAGTTTGTGGGGCTAAAAAAAAAAGTTCACTCAATCAATTCCAACTTCGTGAGATTTATTTTTTTTTCTAAGAAGTTTGATTTGTTTGATAGAACATTTTTTAGTCAAACAAACTTTTGTTTCCCTGCACATGATGGTGAGAAAGGCGACAGAGCTGGAAATCTGGGTGGTGCTGGGTGGGGCAGGCAGCAGCTCATCTGCCCACAAAAACCATGTCTTTGATGGCCAATGCTGAAAGGCAGAGAAAGAGCTGCCAGGAAGAAGCCAGTCAGCCTGGAAGCCAAGAATATCCTTCCTCTTCCACCCCACCCCTCCCCACCTGCCACCATAAAGGGGGCAGGTGGCTAAGTGAGGGGTAGGAAACCCTGCCATGCGCAGCGAGGGCTGGAGGAGAGATGGCAAGAGAAACCCCATTTTGCTCCACACACCCCAATGAAAGGCAGTGGCAGCCCGACCACTTCCCTTCCCTGCCCTCTCCGGTGCTGGAAGCCACCTGTCAACCACATGCCCAGTCGCCCATTCATCCTCTCTCTCTCTGTGTCTCTGGGCTCAACCGGTGCCACAGTCCACCACACAGGCCAGGAGCCACCCTGCCATCCTCTATGGGTTTGAGTTGATGCTGAGGAAAGGTGATAGAAGGAAGAGAGAGAGAGGCCCACGGAGTCATTGGCTGCTGGCCTGCATGGTAGACTGTGGCACTGGCTAAGCCCAGAGAGGCTTCGCACTCTTTCTCCCTGGCCAGGTGGCCTCTCTTTCCCTTTCCTACCTCACTGGGAGGGCCGTGTGATGCTGTGGAAAGTGAGGCCCTCCTGGATGGCCCCCTTGCTCACGCACCTGGCCCCATGCTCTCCCAGCACAGGGAAGCAGTTGAAGTGGTGCCATGGTGACCTCCCAGAGCTGCAGTGGTCCAGAGAGTGGCTGGGAGCAGGAGCCTGCAGCCACAGCAGGCTGGCGGCCAGTGGCAGAAAGGCCCTGGCACCTTAGCGGCGGCCTATCAAATCAACATGATCATGACAGCCAGGTGAGCGAACGCCGGTGCACACTTGGCGGGTGGGTGGGCTTGACTTTGGGGCATGGAAGGACACCACAACACACAGTGGCACGAGCTGCAGCTGGGCAAGGTATGTGGCTGGAAGCCGCTGGTTCTCCGTGTGCTCAGGCTTTTCCCCACTCCAGCCTCCTGACTGTCCGCCTGAACCTGTGGAGATGAGAGAAGCGGAGAGGACTAGCTTTTTGCCTAGATTTGTCCAGCTGTTGGGGGGAATATGGACAGGGACCTGTGGAAGATGAAGTTTTCCACCAGACAGCTGGACAAACCTAGGCAAAAAGCCCGCCCTCACTGGTGCCTAGCTTCACCAACAGCAGGCTTGCAAAGGGCAATCGTGAGCTTTCGCCTGCATCAAACTAGATTGGAAAGGTAGAGTGAGTGAGTGAGCGAGGGGCATTTGCAGCATGCCATAGCACATGCACTTTCCCTCAGCCCCCTTCTTTCGGATGGCTACTATCCACTTGGCTCCCCTCCTGCTTCTCCGCCTCTTCTCTCACCCCATTAGCCAGCCTGTCAGCAGGAGGTGAGTGAGTATGCTTTATTGCATTCCAGGCATTTTCCACCCAAATGTCAGTGGAGGAATGAGGGGGGTGGCAGAGGAGCTGCTTTCGAGCCATTGGTTTTTCTGGGACAGAGAGTCTCCCCCTAGTTACACAGGCAGAGGCACACTTCCCATTTTGGTAGCCCCCCATAAGGAAAATATTTTTTTAAAAAAAACCGTGGCTTGGGCCGGGCTGCTGGGCTAGTGGCAGAACTTTCAAATCCAGCATGATCTGCTACGCCACCCATAAGTGCGTATCCACTGGCAGCGGATGGTGTGTACAAAATAAGAGGCTTTGCCTCCCCTAGGCAGTAGAGCTGCATCTCTCATTAGTGCTGGAGAGGCTGAGGAGAAGGCATTGCCGCCACTGCCACTGAAGAGAGAGAAAGAGAGAGGATGAGCCAGAAAGAGAGATCCAACCTCTGTGTGTGAGAGTGACCCAGTCCAATCTCGGAGAGTTATATCAGGACTGGTGACGTTGTGCGCTCTTTCTCTCTCTCATGCATTCAGGCATGCACGCACGCACACACACACGCACACACAAATAGAGGTTGGATCACTCTCTTGCTCTCTCTCTCTCTGTCTCACTGCGATGGCAGTGGCAGTGCTTCAGTGCCTGGCTGGCAGTGCTTTCCCTCTTTCTTTCCTCCTTCCCCCCCTGCCCTACCCACTAGAGACCCCTGGATTCCCTCCCCAACCTCGCCTGGCCCATACAGGCACAACCCATGTAAGTGACGTTGAGTTGGCCATGCCCACCCAGTCACATGCCCACCCAGCCATGCCTACCCAGCCTGTCATTAGGGAAGAGAACCGGTTGTTAAATTATTTTGAATCCCATCACTGCTTGGGATCCAACAAGTGTGCTATATGCAGAAAGGAAGGATATTGGAAGAGTGGATGCCTGGTGGCTATAGCCATGCAAGCAGAAGAGTGAAGAGGCCAGGGACAAGGAGCTATTGCTCCCCCAACCTCCAAACCCCAAGTGGAAGTCCAAATTGGAGGATCTAAATATAAGATGTTAATAGATACAGGAGCCAGTCCTGTTGCGAACCAGTAGTAAAGGTAAGTAGAACCCACCCCTGGTATGGCATCTCTGCAGGACAGCAGAGACTGTTAGTCCCAAGGAGGAAGCAATCTATCTATTAAAGCCCCCTGTTAACAGAAAACAAGAGGATTCTTGGGATGGCTGGTTTTCGGGTTTTTTGTAGAATTTGGATTCTTAATTTTTGATTAATTGTAAAGCCCCTTTATGAAGCTGTGAAAGAGGGGGACAGGGAAATATTTGAATGGATTAGATAATGCCAACAAACAAATAAAGAGTGTGTTTATGGGATTATTGGCACTAGGGTTTTCAGACCCCAACAGATCTTTTGCTCTCTTTGTACACATGGAAAGGCATTGCAATAGGAGTTCTCACCCAGAAATTAGGCTCATGGCAAAGACCTGTAGCATATTTCAGTAAGCAGATAGATGGGGTGGCATTGGGATGGCTTGTGAGCAGTGGCAGAAACAACCCTGCTAGTTGAAGAAGCTCAAAGGTTAACAGCATTATTTGTTTGTTTGTTTGTTTGTTTGTTTGTTTGTTTTAGAAAAATTATATTGCCGCCTATTCATCCATGGTGACTCAAGATGGCTTGACCCCCATCATGGCAACAACACATATTTATACCAGACATTTAATGGGCTCCATAACGCTGTGGGTTCCTCAGGCCTGCTGGCAGAACTATGCTTTCAGCGCCTTCCGGAAGAGTGTTAGAGCAGGGGCCAATCTAATCTTTGTGGGAATGATGTTCCAGAGAGAGGGAGCCACTATGGAGAAGGCCTTTCTTCTGGGTCCGGCCAGATGTAGTATCTCCCTAGGGGATGGGACCTGCAACATTCCTTGCCTTCCTGCTCTAGTGGGTCAGGTAGATGTGACCGGCAAGAGTTGGTTCCCTCAGATAACCTGGATCCAAGCCATGAAGGGCTTTAAAGTGACAACCAGCACCTTGAATTGCACCCAGAAGCAAATTGGCAACCAATGCAGTTCCCACAGCAGAGTTGAAACATGTGCACATGGAGATCTGCACAAAACTATGCAGGTTGCTGCATTTTGTACCAACTGAAGCTTCCAGATGCTCTTCAGGGTGAGCCCCATGTACAGTGTGTTGCAATAGTCAAGATGGGAGGTGACTAGGACATGAGTGACCATGAGAAGAGATTATTGGTCCAGGTAAGGGCATAACTGCCACTAACACACTTAACATTTTATCTCATAGGAAAAGTTCCAAATGGGGTTCAAGAGATTATGGAAGTAAAGAGAGCATTTTAGATGATGGGGGGCTGCCAAGCAGAATATGAGACCTTGCTTGACTCTCCAGTGATATAATTAGAGATATGAAAAACACTCAAACCAACTACATTCTTGTTCTAGGTGGATACTGAATTCCATCATGATTGTGTACACGTGGTGGATTCAGTCTATGCCATAGACCCGATCTTAGTGATCAGTCTATCCCAAATGCTGACTATGAATGAGAGTAGCTTTATGGTAGAAGACCAGAGAAAGGCAGGATATGCAGTGGTCACACCATGGGAAGTTGTAGAAGCCAACCCATTACCAGTAACATTTCTGCCCAACTGACTGAACTGGTCACTTTAACTAGAGCCTTGCAGCTGGCTGCAGGACAAATAGTAACAGCAAATATGCCTTGGAGTTTTGCATGCCCATGGAGCCTTATGGAAGGAAAGAGGATTATTAAATGCAAAAGAATCAACTGTTAAATATGGCCTACAAATTTTAAAATTATTGGAGGCATTTTGGCAACCAAAACAAATAGCAAGGGGCATTCTAAGACACAAAAGGGAATTGGGCTGCAGATAGAACTGCTAAGAAAGTCGCCATACGACACTCAGAATTAACAATCTCCCTAATTCCAATTTCTCCATACCCACTTCTCCACCCTCTTAAACATCTAAGGGCAGGACATGGGCCACATCAGTTGGAGGCAGGGAGGGAAATGATGGGTAGTGGAGGGTAGAGGGCAGACCTTTTTCTATCAAATATACTCCAAAGCATGTATTTTATCACATTGTGGTGGTGGGGGGGGGGGGGAGGAGGTAAAAGCCCTGGTAGACTTCGTGACATGCTTTGTAGTAGGCAAGGGCCTCTATTCCACTGCATCCCAAGCTGTAGCAGTTTGCTTAATCTGTGCCAGAAATAATCCAAAAGTGGCCAGGCGCCCACCCCTAGGAGTCCAACTTAAAGGCAACTACCCAGGGGCCATTTGAGAAATAGACTTCACTGAATTACCTAGAAAGTAAGGTTTTAAGTATATTTTGGTACTACTGTGTACCAATGGTGGGTTTTTACCGGTTCACCCCAGTTCAAGAGAACTGGTAGTGGCGGCGGTGGGAGGCTCTGCCCACCCGCCCAGATGTCATCAAGGACACTATGCGCATGCGCAGAAGTGCCACGTGCGAGCAAAGCAAGCGCACACTCACAGTTCCGAACTGGTAGCAAAGGTAAGTAGAACCCACTTCTGCTGTGTACCTTCACAGGGTGGCCTAAAGCTTTTGCTTGTAGGACTAATAACGGGCATGAAGTAGTAAAATTTGTATTGGAAGAAATTATTCCTATGTTTGGGCTGTCAAATAGCGTATCATTTTATTGTGACTCACATTTCACAGCTAAGGTTTGTGTGAACAGTTAAACATCACTTGGAAGCTTTACTCAGTCTACCACCTGGCAAGTAGTCCTATGGCAGAAAAATGTAATGATTTACTAAAGCAACAGCTAGCTAAACTGTGTTAGGAGGCTCACCTGTCCTGGCTGCAAACTTTGCTACTCACGTTGTTAAGGCTTCACATTGCACCTCGAAAGCAAACAAGCTTGAGCCTCTTTTTGGGCTACCACATCCCTCCCTAAAGGCAGAGGAGGGGTCCATCCTACAAGTGGGCAAACTGACCTTGTACCAATATGTAAGAACTTGCTGGGGTTATGAATTTTCTTTCCTGTTATCTGCAGGAAAACCAGTACCCAAGTTTAGATCATCCAATTCATCCATTTCAGCTTAGAGATTGGGTGCTTGTAAAGACCTGGGACCAGAGGTGAAATGCTTGCAGTACGCACCAAAAGGAGGCTTGGGAAGGTAAGTAGAACAGCGAGGGGGGGGAATCAGCTGTGGCGCGCAGTTCAGCTTTGCTAAAAATCCTGCTTTCTAGCAAAGCTAAACTGCGTGGCACAAGTGATCGTTGGATCGTAGCTTTTTTTAACTACCAGTTTCACCGAACCAGTAGCTAACTACCGGTTCGCTCGAACTGGTAGTTTTTAAATGCGCTGTGTGCGGAACTGTATTAACATTAGTAATTGTTAAAGCAAGAAGTAAATATGATGATGTATATTGTGTATTATAAAATTGAACAGCAGATGAAATATGAAGTGGTAATTTGGTTCTATTATGAAAATAACTGAAATCAGGAGACAAAATTGAAATATAAAAAAGTGTGATGGGGATTTTGAAATAATATGTTGTAAATGATTTTACAGTATCCTTCCCCTGCCACGCCCATCAAGCCACACCCACCAAGCCATGCCACGCCCACCAAGCCACACCCACAGAACTGGTAGTAAAAATATTTTGAAACCCAAAATCACTGATGTAGAAGGTCAATTAAGTTAAAGGGTTTCAATGTAAGAATTAAATAAGATGAAATACATCGTTTATAGTCAAAAAGTGTGATGGGGATTTTGAAAAACATACTTTACAAATGGATGAATAAGATAATTAATTCAAGTAATGCTAAGAAATTAGGATTTGTAGGGCGGATGGTGATATTGTTCATATATTACATATTAAGAAAAGATTAAGAAGATAAAAAAGTAGGGAAAAAGAATATTATGGCAGAAATTGAGATATGTAAATTGTATTTAGAAAAAACAAAAAAAAAAGATTGGAATAGATTATAAAAATCAATATATAACTATGTTATAAATTATATAAGCTGTAACCCGGTCAATACTCTGTTCATAAAATATGTATGTGAAAGAAAAATTATTTTAATAAAACTTGTTCAAAACAACAACAACAAATTGTTAGATCATTACTAAAATGTTTATTAGTTGATATTTCTTATTATCCCATTTTGTCCTGCCTTCTGCTTTGGTGAAAATGTATAAAGCTTTCTTAATCCTTTGTTCTTGGTTCTTGGCACTTTTTCCAGGACCCATTTTCCTTGGAACGCTCCAATAAAAAGGAAATCAAAACCTACACCTCGTGTCTGGTAGCCTTCATTGGCCTCAGCACCAGGCTCAGACCTGAATTGGAGACAACATTCCTGCTTGAGCAGTTGATTGAACTAGAAAACCTCCAAGGTCCCTTTCAACTTCATTATTCTGTTAAATACTAGTATAAACAATGCAGAGTTACACAAGCAACTTCCTTATATTTGTTTAATAGTAGTAATATTAAATATTGATGAGAGCCAGTTTGGCCTAGTGCATAAGCCACTAAACTAGAAACCAGGAGACTGTGAATTCTAGTCACACCTTAGCCACAAAAACCAGCTGGGTGCTTTTGGGCTAGCATTCTCTCTTTGCCCAACTCATGGGTTGTTGTGCAGAAAATTGCAGGAGGAAGGTATGTTGCCAATGTTTGCAATGCACTCTGGTCCCCAATGCTTTTCTCGTTCCCCAGGCTGTCCAGATTCTCAAGGCCAGAGCCTTCGGCTGATGTTATGCAACGCCAGGTCCGTTGTTAATAAAGCCCCCCTCATTCACGATCTTATTCAGGAGGGGGAGGCGGACCTGGCAGGCATTACGGAGACCTGGTTGGGCCAGGAGGGGGGAGTTCCCCTCGTGGATATATGCCCACCAGGCTTCCGTGCATTTCATCAGCCGAGGGCTCAGGGCAGGGGCGGGGGGGTGGCGGTTATTATAAAGGAAGGTCTGGATCCAAGGGAGACCACTGTTCCACAGATAGCTGGATGTGAGTCCCTCTTTGTAAAGTGGGGTCGTGGAGTACAGATGGGCTTGTTGGTCACGTACCTGGCTCCCTGCCACGTGGCAACGGCCCTGCCCGAGCTGCTTAACGTTATAGCCGAGGTGGCGGTGGACACCCCCAGACTTGTTATTATGGGGGATTTCAACCTGCCATCTATCGGTGAAACGTCTGAGGTGGCTCGAGAGTTCATGGCTTCCATGACGGCCATGGACCTTACTCAGTTAACTCATGGCCCCACTCACACAGGGGGACACACTCTGGACTTAGTTTTTGTCTCTGGTCAGTGGTTGAGTGGCCTTGATATAGGGGATATAGCCATAGAACCTTTGTCATGGTCTGACCACTCGCTCCTTCGACTGGACTTTCTAACCGCTGCACCCCGCCGCAGGGAGGCGGAACCGACCAGGTGGTTCCGCCCCAGGCGCCTGATGGACCCTGATAGGTTCCAGATGGAGCTTGGGCCATTTCCTGAGACTCTGGCTCATGACTCGGCTGAAGACCTGGTGGCCGCCTGGGATAGTGCGGCTGCCGGGGCCTTGGACCGTGTCGTGCCTTTGCGGCCTCTGACCCGGCACCGAACTCACCTAGCTCCTTGGTTCTCCGAGGAGCTTAGGGAGATGAAGCGCCGGAAAAGACGCCTGGAGAGTAGTTGGAGGACCAGCCGCTCCGAATCCGACCGAACACTGGTGAGGTCTCATATTAAGACCTACCTAGTGGCGATAAAAGCGGCGAAATCTAGCTATTTTGCCACTCTTATCGCGTCATCAGATAATCGCCCGGCCACCCTGTTTAGGGTGACCCGCTCCCTCCTCCATCTGGAAGTGCGGGATGACCCCTTGCAGGGCCGAGCTGAGGACTTTGTGCAGTATCTGTATGACAAAATCGCTCAGATTCGGGAAGGGCTGGCCTCTGACTGGGTATGTCCGGACGGGATGACTGAGACAGGTCTTGAGAGTGTTATCTGGGGGGAGTTCGATCCTGTGGCTCCCGAGGACATGGACAGGGTCCTGGGACGGCTGAACGCAACCACATGTTTATTGGACCCGTGCCCCTCCTGGTTGGTACTGGCTTCCCGGGAGGTGACACGAGGCTGGCTCCAGAAGATTGTTAACGCTTCTTTGAGTGAGGGGGTCCTGCCGGCCGCTTTGAAAGAAGCGGTTGTGAGGCCCCTCCTCAAGAATCCCTCTCTGGATCCGGCTGTTTTGGCTAACTATCGTCCAGTCTCCAACCTTCGCTTTGTTGCGAAGGTTGTTGAGAGTGTGGTGGCGCAACAGCTTCCCCGGTACCTGGATGAAGCTGTCTATCTAGACCCGCTCCAGTCCGGCTTCCGGCCTGGGTACAGCACGGAAACGGCATTGGTCGCGTTGGTGGATGATCTCTGGAGGGCTCGGGATAGGGGTTGCTCCTCTATCCTGGTCCTGTTAGACCTCTCAGCGGCTTTTGATACCATCGACCATGGTATCATGTTGCACCGGTTGGCGGGGTTGGGGGTGGGGGGCACCGTTCTGCGGTGGTTCTCCTCCTACCTCTCTGACCGGTCGCAATCTGTGTTGACAGGGGGGCAGCGGTCGACCCCGAGGCACCTTGCTTGTGGGGTGCCACAAGGGTCGGTCCTCTCGCCCCTTCTGTTCAACATTTATGTAAAGCCGCTGGGTGAGATCATCCGTGGCTTCGGGGTGGAGTTCCATCAGTACGCTGATGACACCCAGCTGTACATCTCCACCCCAGGCCACCCCAACGATGCCCTTGAAGTGATGTCCCAGTGCCTGGAGGCCGTGCGGGCCTGGATGGGGAGAAACAGGCTCCGACTCAACCCCTCCAAGACCGAGTGGCTGTGGCTTCCGGCGTCCCGATATAGCCAGCTGACGCCATCGCTGGCTATTGGGGGCGAATCACTCGCCCCCACGGATAGGGCTCGTAACTTGGGCGTCCTCCTGGATGCACGGCTGTCGTTAGAAGATCATTTGACGGCCGTGGCCAGGGGAGCTTTTTATCAGGTCCGCCTGATACGCCAGTTGCGCCCCTTTCTAGATCGGGACTCCCTACGCACAGTCACTCAGGCACTCGTCACTTCCTGCCTGGACTACTGCAACGCTCTCTACATGGGGCTCCCCCTGGGGTGCACCCGGAGGCTCCAGCTGGTCCAGAACGCGGCCGCGCGGGGGATTATGGGGGCGACGAGGCGCTCCCACGTAACACCTCTCCTGCGCGAGCTGCACTGGCTCCCGGTGGTCTTCCGGGTGCGCTTCAAGGTGTTGGTGACCACCTTTAAAGCGCTCCATGGCTTAGGGCCGGGGTACTTACGAGACCGCCTTCTGCCACCAATAGCCTCCCACTGGCCAGTACGCTCGCACAGAGTGGGCCTCCTCAGGGTGCCATCCGCCAGACAATGTCGGCTGACGACCCCCAGGGGGAGAGCCTTCTCTGTGGCGGCGCCCACCCTCTGGGACAACCTCCCCCCAGAGATACATACAATAACAGACCTCCGGATTTTTCATCGGGCCCTGAAAACCCATTTATTTCAACTAGCGGGGCTGGCCTGAGTTAATTTTAAATTGATTTTAAATTGGGTTATTTTAATTTACGGCCAGTAATATTTAATTATTTTAAATTGTTTTTAAATTTTGTATGTATTGTTTTTTACTCTGGCTGTTCACCGCCCTGAGTCCTATTCTGGAGAAGGGCGGTATAGAAATTTAAATAAATAAATAAATAAATAAATGTTGTAAAAATAATAAAGGTGGTTTTGTCTACTTAAATGATTTTGTCTACTTATTCAATTATATCAAAGTGAACATGTTAAAAATGTTTCAAAGCATTGAGAATGAGTCGGAGTACATTTGCACTCAACAATGCCACCTCTTGTTGCAAAGAATTTACAAAGAAGTTTTTGGAAATTCAGAAATTTACTAAAAAGAAGAAAGGGTAGTAGGACTTGCTTTGTTAATTTGACTACCAATGAATATATAGAGCAAGTTATGACTTGTGGACATACAAAAGCTTCTCAAAAAGAAGCCAGCATGGAACAGATTCTTTGAGTGTAGAAAGTTTTCTGCTTCAAATTGCTGTTCTCCAGTATCGACCTTTTTTTTTCTTTTGTAACTTAGGTCACATAAATGCCTCACAAAATAAGCAGATGCCAAAGGCCTCAAGAGAGTGGATATTTCTTTATACATATAATTCCCTCAGTACTTCTCCTATCTAGATCTCCTGAACAGGAGATAATAAATTGGTTGTATGTAGAGGTGGGATTTACCAACCGGTTCGCCCAGCACCGAAAATGTGAGTGCGCGCGCCTCAAGATTGCTGAGCCAAGAACAATCTAGCTAGGATGCTCTGTATTTGCTTCTGGATTATTTTCAAGGAAATCTCTCATAAAAGCAAATTATAATTGTCCACAGGTGGGCACATCAGGGCTGCATCTAACACCAATCTGCTTATTTGAACTTCCAGTGCAAGAATAATTGTATGGTATATGGCAATAAAATTGTTTTTCTGTGATGATCCAGTCAAAAGTATATTGAAAGAAAACATCACATTTTTAATTACTTTAGTAAGATTTAAATAAATATTAAATATTTATATTTATATATATAAATAAATAAACATTAAATAGTTTAATACAAAATAGTTAAATATATTAAATAGTAATATTTAAAATAGAGCAAAGCTAAATGGTATTTTTACTTAGAGTGAAATCTAGATTAAATACTAATTATATTGAAACATAATTACACAATATAAGTACAGGGTAACAAGAAAAATAATTAGAAACAAATGAGAATATTGACTTGTAATTAGCCAAGAAAAGCAAATAATGAAGTGAGATGATGATGATGATTTATTATAAAGATTTCGATCGTTCAGAACGATGATGTTTAGGAAGGCAACATTTCATTTTCAGAGAAAAATTACATAGATTTTAATATAGCTCTTGAGAAAGAAAAATCTACTTCTTAATTTTTAAAAGTAGTTATGGGGGAAGAGAATTGTATTTCATTGCAAGGGAAATGTTGATTATCTAAGAATTTATTCAAAAAAAGTCTTTAAGGTAAAATAAGGTGCTAAATGGATCAAATCCCCAAAAGAAGTACATCATTGATTCTAATTCGCTTTTTGAGCAGCAGCATGAGGAATTAATGAGAACCACAGAGCGGGGTGAGGTGGGAGTTCAGTTTCAATTCAATTTCAATTCAATTCAATTTGAGGGGCTGCTACAAAGAAAAGGGGGTCAACCTATTTTCCAAAGTGCCAGAAGACAAGACAAGAAACAACAGATGGAAATTAATCTAAGAGAGAAGCAACCTATAACTAAGGAGAAATTTCCTAACAGAACAATTAACCAGTAAAAATTCTTTCCCACAAAGAATGTAGTTATCATGGAGGGGAGAAGAAATATGGAAGTCTCCAGAAGTATTAACCAACTCTAGAATTGCTAATACAGAATTGGATTAATTAATGGTTTGACTTAAAAGTCTACAGAAATTGATCTATTCATTTTTCTCTATTATGATTGGGGTGAAATCATTCAAAAAGGTAATTGTAATAGCATGTCTTATTACACCAGACGTACCTCTTTTTAAAAAATAAAATATTTACTACTGATATCTATGTTTTCATAATAATCATTATTCAACTACTCAACAAGAACCATGTCATTACTCAATATCTATTGTCTAAAATATTATGTTTAATTGTATTTAAATACTATTAAACCTGGTTTTTTATTTCTTGGATTCTAAAAAGAAGCAGACAATCATTAAAGTTTCTATTATTTGAAAATAAGTCTTTTACTTTGGGGCATTTGACAACAAAAACAAAATTCCAGACAAAGGCATCACCTTTATTAAGAGGGAAGGGCAGATTCTGTCCATTGCTTTTTATTCATTTAGAAGTATGTAGCCATCTCCATCACAGGTCATCTTCATCTGACAGAGCATCAAGGTAGTCTGTATCTACATATAAGAGAAATCCTGAAAACAGACTGTCTGCCCATGTGGGATCAGAAAAAAGGCCATTTTGGTCAGTGTAGAAGATTTCAAGCCACACCTCATCCTCAGGCTGAAGGTAAATCACAGTTGACCCAGATGCCACGTCATGGTTTCCTGTGTTAGCATCAAATGTCTTTATCCTGAATTTTCCATTATGAACTAGACCAATGGCAAGGTGTTTATTTGCTAGTGTAATGTCATAGGAGAAATAATAAATCCCTGGGATGGCACAGATGAACTTTCCTGTTGAAGGATTATAATGTCCCCCTTCATTAAAAAGGACTTTGTTAAATATGATTGGCAATCTTTCCTCTGGGTAACTTGTAGTTATACCAACAGAGAAAGCTGATCTCAGTATGATTTGCCCACATTTACAGATTCCCGGTGAACCTGTTTTTCCTCTTTCTCCTTTCTCCCCTTTTGGTCCTGCTGGACCAAGAGGTCCCATGTCACCTTTACCTCCTACTAATCCTGTAGGCCCTCTTTTGCCAGGCTGCCCTTGGTCTCCTTTGTCTCCAGTTTGTCCTGCAGGACCCATCTTTCCTCTTACACCTAAGAGAAAGGAAACCATTGTAACCATACCATTAGGTTATACGGTATTATTAAACACAAGATAATAATTCTCTTTGGCAGGGAATGCCATGCTCAGTACGCGCCAAAAGGAGACTTGGGAAGGTAAGTAGAACAGCGAGGGGGGGGATCAGCTGTGACGCACAGTTTAGCTTTGCTAGAAAGCAGGAAATCCTGCTTTCTAGCAAAGCTAAACTGCATGGCACAGGTGATCGTTGGATTGTAGCTTTTTTTAACTACCAGTTCGATTGAACCAGTAGCTTTTTTTTACTACCGGTTCACCTGAACCGTAGCGAACCTGTAGCATTTTACCCCTGATTTTAATAAATAAAAAGAATCCATTTTCTGGCTGGCTGAAAATATAAATAGGAACTTCATCATTAGAAGCATACAAATCCTCATATCCACTACTTTTACCACCAGTTATTCTGTCAAGGTCAATATTATGCCCATATTGTGAAAGGGGTGT
This sequence comes from Pituophis catenifer annectens, assembly GCF_029215685.1. Classification (NCBI taxonomy): domain Eukaryota; kingdom Metazoa; phylum Chordata; class Lepidosauria; order Squamata; family Colubridae; genus Pituophis; species Pituophis catenifer. The sequence continues at coordinate 25,148,563 of NW_027256888.1, forward strand.
TCACTTTGAGAATAAAGAGCTTGTCACGATTTAAAATGAATTTGATAGCTTTCAAGTGTGGTGGATTACAAGTCCACTCTTCTTTGGAGATCATGAGTAGTAATACCACACCTCTAAAAGGAGGCATGTCAACAGGGCTGTCATGATTATGTATTAATGTAATTATGTATTACATTATAATTATGTATTATTTTGTAGCCACTTGGCTGCACCAACTGTAGATAGTCTTACTGCTCAGCAGTTCAAGGTTTAGAAAAACTGAAGGTCTTATTTGGACTAAAGTCTGTTTTGATAAGGTTTTTAAAAAGGTTTGAATATTCAGTACCTGCATTTCCTTTCTCACCCTTTTCTCCCTTTTTGCCTTCTCGTCCATCTCGTCCTGGGATCCCAATCCGGCCATGTGATCCAGGTGAGCCGTGGTTTCCAGGAGGGCCTGGGGGGCCAGGTAACCCAGGTATGCTACAAACATATTTTGTGGAGTAGTTTTCTCCTTTAAATTGGTTGTGGAGTGGTTGGCCATTGATATAGAAGGCAAAACCTGTTATACAGAGCAGCACAAACATCTCTGGCACTGGAAAAAAGAAGAATGCTGATGTGAGAATAGTAAAACCCATCTTATTTAAATTAAGTGTTAAGATTTATATACAGCATAATCTTTCCCACTAGACCTGTTAAAAAGTTAATATGGAAGCTATGAGAGTATAATCAAAGCTCCAATTGTTTTATAAATGTACCACATGTTGCAATGGGCATAAAAAGAGCAGAGCTTAATCAAACTCTCATGATTATCATCTTGGTTTTTTGTTTTTTTTACCACTCAGTGGCCACCCATAATCACTTGGCAAAAGTAGAGTTTTCCACATATATCTTAAATTAATCTTAAATTGTTTTTGTTTAGTAAATTAATCTCCAAGATTTCACTGTCACATCTTTTCCACAACTTCTGCAGAGCGAAGAAAATAATTCTTAAGCAATATACTATATCTGTAGGGTAATATAACTGTATAAAATATTTTAAAAACTAATTATATACAGTTGTATGAAATTTGCCTAGAATACAATTTTAGCCATCAACTTGAGCAACATACTTTTTATAATAGTCTAAAGTTTTTTTAAAAAGTACTTTTCACATAAAAAAAATTATTTATAAACTTACATTAAACATCCATTCTTGAAACTATTACATCCCTCCAGCAATTTGTAGAAAAAAAAAGTAGCTGATGGCAGTCATTGCTGTTGGTTGTAATATTCTATAGATCTCATATGGAAATGATATGTAAAGATCATTTCCATATGATCTTTCAAATAAAAGGGAATAAATAAATATATTCAGGGCTGTAAATATCCAATACTTCAACAAATGCTGAACCTGAAAAAAACCTGAACATTTCTCAAAAATGTAAATTTGAAAGTAAATGTCAGGATGTAGTACATTGGTGTAATTTAGAATTGTGAACCCAAAGTTATTAATTCCTAAGATGAGTTTGGAACCTATTTTTCCCTGTCATATGTTTTATACTTTTCAGTTTAATGCCTTTTTATTGGTTCCCATACCCTTGGGTATTTTTGTTTAAGAACTATTAATTTTTATTGCTGTAAATACTTTAAAGTATGTAGGCTTAGAACTTAATCTCTGTGATCTTCTGAGATCTCATGTGAAAATCTTTTGAGTTTCATGGATATGACTTAGGGATGTTAAAAGCACAGGGCCAGTGTGATGACTTTTGTGTGAATTATGCAAAGTGGCAATGGTGCAGAGAGCCCCTGGTGAAGACTTAGGAGACTGAGAAACATGAAAGTTAAAGAGGTCAGAAACCAAAAATGTTTGATCTATGAGCAAGGTGTCTGCAGCATTGAAACTGGTCTTACTGTACACTTAATGCTGTGTTTTATAAAGTTGTGCCATTAATCCAATTCACTGAGACCTAATTTACGTGGAAAATGAATGAAATGCAACGACCAAAGAATAGTTATTCCCTCCAGAGCACCCCTCTTAGTTTTATTGTACAGGAAGTCCTTATTCAGGGACTAAAACAGGGATTGGCTGCAACCTGGTCATTAATTGTAGTGGTTACTAAGTGAAACTACAGTTATGCTGATGATCTTACTTCAGCTTTCCTTTGCTTTATGAACCTACAAAGGTTGTAAATATGAGATTGGTCATAAAAATACTTTTTCATCTCTGTTGTAACTGAACAATCACGAAATAAAGTAATAGCTAAAGTAGTTGCTGTTAATCTCTGTAAAAATTGAAGAAATCTTCAAGTTGTGGAGTGATCCAAGAATAGAAGAATTAAGAATTTTGTTTCTGCAGCACAGAAACAAAATAGGATATTGGACAAGATGGATCCATTGTCATCTGCTGTATTCTATTCCAACCTGAAATAATTTGCCTGCTGCAAATCGAGACAAATGTCCTTCTTCCTGGAATATTGCTGCCTACTCTTAATTTATACTGTGCTGTCTTGGAACACCAAGTCCAACCAACCCTCTAGCCTCTGCTTGCCTTCTCTGAAGTATCTTCTGTGGTTGTGCAGTGCACTTTCAGTTTTATCTTGGCAGAACAATTTATAAGTTTGCCAAAGCCTCATTGACTGTGTGCCTGGTTTTCTTGATGCTATATTGTTGGATTGTTTTCATTTCTTTTCATTCTATCAAATGGCACTAAAGTGATTATTCATCCCTGTGCCAAATGTTATACAAGGATACACATTAATTGAACCAACATAATCTGCCAACAATCCAATTGCAATAATTTAAGGCTTCATCTTAGACAATAGATAGAAAGCCACAAAAGGAATAAATCAAACCAGACTTTCAGTGGGTCTTAGTTTTGACAAAGGCACAGGAAATGCAACCCTTTGACCTGTGAAGTAATGTAGAACACAGAACATAGAATAATTCAGTTGGAAGGGACCTTGGAGGTCTTCTACTACAACCCCTTGCCCAGGAGATCCCATACTACTCCAGCATTTCTTCTCTGCACTCTTTCTAGAGTCTCAAGACTCTCAACGTTTTTTTTATATTGTGGTGACCAAAACTAGATGCAATATTCCAAGTGTGGCTTATGAAGGCATTGTAAAGTGATACTAACACTTCACATGATCTTGATTCTATCCCTCTGTTAATGCAGCCTAGGACCGCATTTGCTTTTTTGGTGGGTGCAGCACATTGCTAGTATTTAAGTTGTCCACCAGGACTCCTTAGATCTCTCTCACAATTACTGCTATTGATCCAAGATTCACCTATTCTAAACCTGTGTATTTGGCTTTTCTTGCCTAAGTGTAAAATGGTACTTTTATCTACATTGAATTTCATTTTGTTAGATAGGGCCCAATGTTCAAATCTGTCAAAATCCTTCTGGCTCTTGAGACTAACTTCTGGGGTGTTGGCTATTCTTGCCAACTTCGTGTCATCCGCAAATTTGAAGAGTTTGTTATGTCCATATAAGGGCATCCGCCCTGATTGGCTGCCAGCCATCGGGCGGGAGATTTGAATCCCTGTCTAGGGGCGGTGCGTCTGCCGGGAGCGAATATAAGGAGAGCTCCGGCAGCGCGCCAGCAGTCTTCTTTTACTTGTTACTATGTAAATAAAGTTTGTTACATGTATCGAGCTGGTCACGTCTTCTGTTCCTGCGCCTGATCTAACACTGGCGACGAAGGACTAGAGAAGAGAACCTGAGAAAGACTCACGGCACGATCGCCCAAAGAGCTGAAGTCACCTCACCACAGCGACTTCCAGAATGGCTACCCCGCAAGCCCCGATGACCGCGCTGAACCCGTTCGACCCATCCCGGGAGAAGTGGAGGTCATACATGGTCCGATTCCGGCAGTTCCTGCGAGGCAATGGATACCAGAACCTCGATGATGAGAGGAAAAGAGCCCTCTTCCTGGCTCATTGCGGATCGGACGTCTTAGAGATGGCGATGGACCTCGTGGCACCTAGGGACATCGAAGAGATGTCCTGGAATGACCTGCAGGACGTCTTACAGGAGCACTATGCACCTACAGGCACCCCCATCGCAAACAGGTTCACCTTCCAGCAAAGAAACCAGCGGGAAGGTGAATCAATCAAAGAATTCGTGGCAGCGCTCCGCCAACTCGCTGCCAACTGTGAGTTCGACAATGTGGACAATGCCATCCGGGACCGCATTGTGTTTGGAATGCGAGATGTGGGGCTGCAGAAGAAATTCCTCAGCAGGAAGAAGATTCCGCTTAAAGACGTCCTCGACGAGGCAACAGCGGCGGAAACGTCCGAACAAGCAGCCGCTGCAATGGTAAAAGCAAGAGGGATCCATAAGATCCACAAGTCGGGCCCAACCTCATCGGACGAGGCAACCACTCAATCCGAGTCTGATGAGGAAATGGCCGTCCACAAGGTGTCCCGCCCTCCCAGGCGGGAAACCCCACCGCATGGCGACCGCGGAGAGCGATGCGGCAGCTGCAGAGGCGACCACCCCAGAGCGACCTGCAGATGGAGGGACGCGACCTGCCGCCGATGCCTGAAGAGGGGCCACATCGCCGAGGCCTGCAGAGCCACAGACCCAGCCCCGGAGCCGCCCAGACCGCGATTCCGGGAAAATCGCAAAGATAACCAGAGGACATCCAAACGGTCCTCAAACCAGTCCCGGCGCGGGGAGGAGGAATATCCCCGAAACAGAACGGTGCACCAGACCACCACCATTGCTCACACAAGCGACGAGGGGACCACCAAGTTCCACGTGACGCTGCTAGCAGAGGGGTCTCCGTGCAAGATGGAGGTAGACTCCGGATCCGCCTTCTCCATCATGGACTGGCAGCACCTACAACAGCTGAAACCGGCATACAAAAGGACCCAGCTGAAAGCCCCGAAAGACAAACTTGTGGACTTTAATGGAAACCCCATCGACATCCTAGGCAGAGCAACCATCCATGTGAAGTACAACGACTTCGATGGAAAGCTGCCCATCACCATCGTGCAGCACAGCCGACCGAACCTGCTGGGCGTGGAGTGGTTCAAGCCTCTAGGACTTTCACTTCAGGGCATCCACGAGATCCGCAGGGACGAACTCGACTCCATCATCGAAGAGTTCAAAGAAGTCTTCGATGGTAAGCTGGGGAAATTTGTGGGGAGGCCAATCTCCTTTAATCTGGACAAGGGAATCACCCCAATCAGGCTCAAGCCCCGCCGAGTTCCATTTGCCCTGCGGCCGAAAGTAGATGAACAGCTGGATAAGCTGATCGCCCAGGGCGTACTGGAACCGATCGATCATGCCTCATGGGAGACCCCCATTGTGACCCCACTGAAGCATGATGGGTCTGTGCGCATCTGTGCTGACTACCGTTGTACCATCAACAAGGCGTTGGCACAGAGCGCATACCCAGTCCCAGTGGTGCAACACCTGCTGCATTCCCTGGGATCTGGATCAATTTTCGCGAAACTGGACCTGGCCCAGGCTTACCAGCAACTGCCAGTGGATGACAAAACGGCGGAGGCTCAGACAATTGTCACGCACAGAGGGGCATTTAAATGTAACCGCCTCCAATTTGGAGTCAGCGCTGCCCCTGGCATATTCCAATCCATGATGGAACGCCTTCTCCAAGGCGTTCCAGGGGTGGTGCCTTACTTCGATGATGTGCTCATCTCCGGTGACTCGAGACCCCAACTCCTTGAAAGGCTCAGGCTTGTCCTGCAGCGATTCAAGGACAAGGGTTTGAGGGTCAGGCGGGACAAGTGCATCATAGGAGTACAGGAAGTCGAGTTCCTGGGCTTCCTCATTGATAGCACAGGCATACACCCCACCAAATCAAAAGTGGAAGCAATCCATGAAGCTCCAAGCCCAAAAAACAAAACGGAGCTTCAGGCTTTCCTTGGGTTGCTCAACTTCTACGCCATTTTCTTAAAACAGAAAGCCACAGTTGCTGAGCCACTCCACCGCCTGCTGGGGAAATCGGCTTCCTGGAAGTGGGGCCAGGAAGAGGAAGCGGCATTCCGGGCCATCAAAGGACTATTGACGTCCAAAAGCGTCCTCATCCAGTACAGCGAGACGCTCCCCATCAGACTGACCTGCGACGCGTCGCCTTACGGGGTGGGGGCAGTCCTCAGCCACGAACTGCCCAATGGCTCGGAAGCCCCAATCGCGTACTTTTCAAAGACTATGTCCGGCGCAGAACGGAACTATAGCCAGCTGGACAAAGAAGCCCTGGCCATCGTGGCTGGAGTGAAGCGCTTCCACGAATACCTCTACGGAAGACTCTTCACCATAGTCACAGACCACAAGCCTCTCCTGGGACTCCTCGCAGGCGACCAACCAACCCCGACCTTCATGTCCCCAAGAATGACGAGATGGGCCATCTTCCTAGCTGGCTACTCCTATAGGCTCGTGCACCAGCCAGGCACAGCCATAGGGAACGCTGACGCCCTCAGCAGATGCCCGTCGAGGAAGCCGGTCGAGGACCCAGCCCCCACGCTCCACCTACTTCACATTGATGACGACGCCAGCTGCCCGGTGTCATCCGCAGATGTGGCCGTCCACACCCAAAAGGACCCCACACTCCGCCAAGTGAAGTCCTGGATCCTCAGAGGGTGGCCAGCGGAAAAGCCAGAGGAAAGGTTCAGCCCGTTCGCAAGGAAACAGGAGGAGCTGTCCACCATCAAAGGCTGCCTGCTATGGGGAGACAGGGTGCTGATTCCTGGCACCCTGCAACGGCGGACGCTAGAAACCTTACACAAGGGGCACCCGGGCATCGTCCGCATGAAGGCCCTGGCACGGAGTTATGTCTGGTGGCCCTCCATGGACAAAGACATTGAACAATGGGTCTCCAGATGTGACCCGTGCCAAGAAGTTCGCCCAGCGCCGCCGCAATCCGAAGTCGCGAAGTGGGAGACCCCCAGCAACCCCTGGTCGAGGATCCACATTGACTTCGCGGGTCCGATGCAAGGGCGACACCTCCTCATCGTGGTAGATGCCTTCTCCAAATGGCTCGAGGTGGTGCCGATGGCATCTACCACAACTGAAGCAACCATCCGAGCCCTGCGCCGCCTGTTTGCCACACACGGCCTACCGGATGTGCTGGTCTCAGACAACGGCCCCCAGCTCACATCCCTGGCCATGGAGTCCTTCCTGGCAGGACTGGGCATCCGCCACGCCCTGTCCGCCCCTTACAGGCCGGCCGGAAACGGACAAGCCGAACGCATGGTCCGGCTGACCAAAGAGGCCCTCACCAAGATGGGCCCGGGGGACTGGCAAGAGCGCATAGACAACTTCCTCCTCACACAGCACATCACGCCACACGCCACCACCCACAAGAGCCCGGCCGAACTGTTGATGGGCAGAAGGTTGAGGTCACCCTTGGACCGGCTGCACCCCCAATACAGCCCGGAAGTGACCGCAACCGCCAGCCGCCCGCTTCGCGCCTTCAGCAAAGGAGATTCAATCTTCGCGCTGAATTTCAGCGGCTCTCCTAAGTGGCTGAAGGGGAAAATTGCCAGCACAACCGGGCCCAAATCCTACATCGTTGAGTTGGAAGATGGACAGTTCACGAGACGCCACATCGACCAACTCCGAAAAAGGTGGGGGGGGGCACATGAAAACCAGCCTGACGAGGGAGGCCTACAACACCCCGACGAGGTAGGCCTCCAACACCCCGGCGAGGTAGGCCTACCACACCCAGACCAGGTAGGCCTACAACACCCCGACGAGGTAGGCCTACAACACCCTGACGAGGTAGGCCTACCACACCCCTGCGAGGCAGAGCAGCACCACCCCGACAAGGTTGGCCCAGCCCACTACCAAATGCTGTCACACCGGCAGCCCAGCGAGGTAGACCGGGGCCAACCGCACGGGGGATGGCACCACCAACCCAGCCAGGTGGGCACCAGGCACGGCAAGGCCAAGGACCACCAACCCAGCCCGCAGGTAGACCGGGACCTGCCCAGAGGAGGAGCAGCGCACCCCACCAGTTACAGCAGCCCATGCCAGCCCAGCAAGGGAGACTGCAGTTCCAGGCGAGTAGACCGGGACCCATCCAAGACGGGCACCCCCAAACCTATGGGCAAGGGTGGCACTCGACTCCCCGGCGAGAGGGACCCCCGCCCATCACAAGAGGCAGCCAGGAAACAACACCCCGACCCGGATGACCCCAGGCACCACCCAACGGTAGACCAGGGACTAGGGGGAAGGGAAAGCCGACAACAACCCGGCCAGGTAGACCTGCACCACCCCGGCAAGGGAGACCTCCGCCGCCCCGCAGAGGTAGTGCCGCAACAACAGCCCGACCAGGTCGACAACCACCGACCAGACAGGGTAGACCAACGCCAGCCCGACCTAGCAGACCAACACCACCCCTGCGAGGTCGGACAACGCAACACGGGCCAGCACCTCCCGCAGCCGGCGGGCCGGTCCAGAGGGCACCAAACAGAACCACCACCCACCCGGCACCAGGCCGAACCGCAACCGAACCGCAGCGCCCGGGAGACCAGGGAGGAGCAAACGATGGACTTACCAAGACTCAGACGCTCTTCCCGGGTCGGAACCGAGCCACCGAGACGAGGAAACAGATCCACAGGCCAGGAAGAAGACCACCAGAACCAGCCACCCAAGGTCTGCGGTCCGGCCGGAGGCGCTGGGGGTGACCCCGCTCACTCGACAGCCGAACCAAGCCCGGTTCCGGAGAGGGAGCCCGGAGACGACAGAGCCCCGTCCATCCAGGTCAGAGACGGAGAACAAGTGAGACTGCGCAGGTCAGCTAGGGTGCCGAGGCGTCCTACGTACCTGCGCGACTACGTGACTTTTGTAAACGAGATTGACAGTTCAGACTAAGGGGGGAGGAGTGTTATGTCCATATAAGGGCATCCGCCCTGATTGGCTGCCAGCCATCGGGCGGGAGATTTGAATCCCTGTCTAGGGGCGGTGCGTCTGCCGGGAGCGAATATAAGGAGAGCTCCGGCAGCGCGCCAGCAGTCTTCTTTTACTTGTTACTATGTAAATAAAGTTTGTTACATGTATCGAGCTGGTCACGTCTTCTGTTCCTGCGCCTGATCTAACAGAGTTCCCCTTTTATCCCCTCATCTAAATCATTTATGAAGATATTGAAGAGTACTGGGCCTAAGATAGAACCTTGGGGTACCCCACTGCTTACTTCCCTCCATGTAGATATAATTCCATTAAGGTCTACATGCTGAGTGCAGGTTGTCAGCACTCAATCTGGTGGTGATGCTGTTTATCCCATTTTTCTAACTTATCAAGAAATAGGTTATGATTTTTTTTGTCAAATAAAATCCAAGTATACTATGTCTGCTAAGCATTTAGCTAGTCCACTTTGTCATAGAATGAAATACGATTTCTTTGGCATGATCTGTTATTGACAAACCATGTTGGCTTCTAGTTATAACTTTGCTTGCTTCTAATGTTCACAGATCTGTTGCTTGATTATGTTTTCCAGGATTTTCCCAAGTGTCAGGCTGATTTGGTCTGTAATTTCCTGGATCTATTTTTTTCCACTTCTCATTTTCAATCAAAATCCAGGACCTTCTCCTTGAAATCATGAGCATGGTATACAGGAAGCCCAGTAGATGTCATATGATAAAGGTTTTTTCTTGCTATGAATTGTGCCAGGGTTTAGCATCAAGGGTACAAAATATCATTATATTCATACTGAAACACTGAAATAAATAATAGGAAATTCTGCACAGTGGTGGGATTCAAAGTTTTTTCCAACCTGTTCTATGGGTGTGGCTAGGTGGGGGCAATCATGTGACTGAGTAGGTGTGGCCAACTTGATGTCACTCACGCTCATGCACACTCAGTCATATGACCCTCCCACCAAGCCACGCCCACAGAAAAAGGTAGGAAACAAAATTGAATTTCTACCTATCTACCTATTTTCTGCCCAGGCCTGGCTAATCTGTCAAAGGCCTCCTCCTGCATGCCGCCCCACCCTGCCTTCACCAGTTGCACATGTCACCCCATTTCCCTTCCTTCAGCGGCCCCGGCCCTAGCCCTGCTTCCTCCCTCACCACGGCCTCTTTCTTTAGGCTGCTTATCTTCCTCCCGCAGCGGCTGGTCCAGACTCCGGAAGGCAAGTTGACTTCCTGTAGTTTATGGCAGCCTCCAGCCAGCCGCCGTCTCTTTGAGAGCTGCTTTGCAGCTGTGGCGGCTGGCTGGAGGCTGCCAAAAATTACCAGAGGTCACCGAAAAAGCCATTGCCGTCCTGTTCTTCACACCGGCTGTGCATGTGTATCCCATTGCCTGCTGCTGTGAAGTTTCCGAAAGATGCCCTAATTAATTCATGAGCCATGAGCCAAACTTCAAAAGAAATACAGTCATTTATTAGGAGCACCATTTCGGCAATATTCGGATGAAGTTAGAACTAATCCCACGTAGATTTATGTACACCTATGACCCTGTCTCTCCCCTCCTCCCTGGCCATATCATAAATCACATTCTCCAATTAACCACTTTGGCTGGCTGCGAAATCCAACACCCTCCTTCTGATTGCGGTTAGGGAGCATGTATGGAATGTAACTTCAGTTAGGGAAATCAATCAGCTCTATCAGTTCTCCCTCCCTCCTGCTCATGGCAACTTGAAAGCTTTGCAAGTTGGCTCCCCTCACTTCCTGAGGGTGACCTGGGCAAAGCAAAACAATTTGAGTACAGATGTAGAGTTTAGGGACGTAACCCCCCCCACCTGGCTTGTTTCGATTTTCTGCATGAAATTTGGCTATAAGGCGATCAGCCTGGATGTTTTGACTCTTTACCCAAGATGCCTCTGATAAGGGGTAACCCTTCCACTTGATTAAATATTGGAGTTGTCTCCTGTGTCACCTCGAATTGAGGATTTGCTGTACCTCATAATGGGTCTGGCCCCCTATGACCACGGGCTCTGGGGGCTCATGAGGTAGTGGCCTCAGGGTCGATCCAACCACAGGTTTTAAGAGGCTACTATGGAATACCAGGTGTATCTTCCCTAGCAGTTGGGGCAACTTCAATTGCACCGTGACCGGGTTGATTATCTTTACTATGGAGAATGGTCCCATAAACTTTGGCCCCAATTTCTTGCTAGGGAGCTTTAACCTCAAATATTTTGTGGAGAGGTAAACTTTCTCCCCCAATTGAAATGGCCTTTGGGAAGCTCGGTGTTTGTCTGCCTGTTTCTTATAGGTTTGTGCCACTTGAGCTAGCACTTTCTTTTTTTTTCTTTATTGAAAAGTTTTAAAAAGTTTACATATTTATCCCCCCCCCCTTCCCTCCATGTTCCAATTCCATCCACACCGGATTAAGATCTGTTAGAGTTCTGGGACATATCTTCGTCTTCTTCACCCTAGAAAGGAAATCATTTGTAATTAATATAAAATCAATTCTAGAAAAAGATTGGTGCCTATCTGAAAAAAATGTAAAGTCTTGTTCTTTAAAATTCCGTTCACACCAAATGTCTCTCAGCTCCATATCCTCCATCACGTCAAAAAAGGATTTAGGCAATCTTGCTCGCATTTGAATATTTTGCAAAAGTCTCTTCTTGTCCATTCTAGTATCCAATACTCCATTCCAGTCACCTAACATTATACAAGATTTATAGTCCCAGTTTATCAATTCTGTATGTAGCAACTTGTAAAATTTGTCTTGTTGTTGATTGGGTGCATATACTCCCACTAAAAGTACTTTCTTTCCTTCGATTAATAATTCAATTGCAATGTATCTACCTTGCAGGTCTGCTTCAATTAATTTAGCCATTAAGTCTTTCTTTAGATATATAACTATACCATTTTTCTTCTCTGGAGCTGATGCCACAAATTGTGTTCCCAGTCTCACATTTATCAAATATTTTTGGTCATTTGCCTTAATATGTGTTTCTTGCAAACAAATTACATCATTTTTAAATTGTTTCAAATAGTGAAATATTTTCTTCCTTTTTTGTGGTGAGTTTAAGCCATTGACATTCTAAGTTAAAAATCTAGTTGCCATCTTTGGCCCCCTGAAGCCTTTTGAGCACCGCCTGGAAATCCTCCTGGAATTTCTTCTTCGGTCTTGCCCCTCCCACGGCTTCTGTATTTATGTTTGTACTTCCTTGGGTTGTTATCTGGGTTTGTTGCATCTTTAATTCTTGTTCCTTTCATTTAGTTGCTGCTCGTGTTTGTCTTTGTTCTTGGGCTTCTTCTGTTTTTTCAAATAGCTCCAAGGCTTGCACAGCCTCCGAAAGTTGCACTAATTCTTCTTGGGTACTCCAAGCCCCCCCCCCAGGCTTGTGCTTGCAGGCCTTCCTTTCTAGCGTCTACTGCTTCTTTCCTTTTTCTGGCTCCTGGAGATGGTGGGTATCCAGCCTTTAGTACATTAACATAAAAATCTCTTGCCTTACAAATTGTATTGAGACGATATCATTCTCCTGAATAATTCACCACTAGTCCGGCTGGAACCTCCAATCTATACTGTATCTGATGATTTCTCAATTCATCCACTAGAAATGCATAGTCTTTTTTAGCTCTCAACATTTTAGGGGGAATTTCCTTGAATACCGCAACCTCCTGTCCTGCCACTTGTAGTTTGGTTTTGTAAGAAGCTTGTAAGATCCCATTTCTTATCTTCCTGGTAACAAAGTAGATCACACTATCTCTTGGTAGTTGTCTTTGCCTGGCAATCCATGAGTTAACATGATAAATTTTATCAATTTGCCAGTCACACTCTGCTTTGGACTCTCCAGTTAACTGTGCAAGAGCTTCTGCAAAAATCTCTTTCAAATTTTCCTGATTATTTTCTTTCAAGCCTCTTACCCTCAAAGCAAATTCCATCGCCCTATATTGTGTCATTATAAGTTCTGCCTCTGTCTTGTCAATCTTGATTTGAGCTTCATCCACTTTAACCTCCAAATTCACATTAGATTGATGAATTTCTTCAACCTTTTCCTCCAATGATGTAACATGACCCACCAAACCCTGAAATGCTTCCACAATATCTTCTCTTATTTCTTGATTATGGGTTTGGATTAGGTCCTTAATTACTGCCATTTCCTCAGAGACATCTTTAAATGCAGATGTGATTTTTTTCTTGCAATTCAGAGGCTTGTACCTTTAAGGCACCTTGGAGAGCCTCCAGTGTCAATACCTGTGTTTGCATTTGTGCTTGTGCTTGTGTATCCACTGGGGCCAACAAAGACTGCAATTTAGAGGTTTGAGCAGGAGAACTTCCAGCACTTTTTGGAATGCCTGTTTTTGTCTGCTTTGAAGCCATTCCCAAATTGTAATTTTCAATGACCAGCCCAGTAAGTCAGTAAATATTTTAATCTTGATCTTTAACCAATAATATGGCTTATTAGTAAGTCAATACTTTATTCTTTTAGTCCCAGTCTTAATTCTTTAAAACAATGTCCATTAGATTTAAATGAGGCTGACAGCTTTAACGAATTAACAAGCACTTTCTTCTTTAACTTTCACTTTCCATGCCCTTAACAAGCCAGCACCATTTTCTTTCAACTTTTTCCCGTTCTCATCAGACCCAGAAAGAAACAATATTCAGCTGGAGTTAAAGTTTGGTACTTGCAGTTATAATGTCTCCTGTCTTTGCTCTGCCTGCTTTTAATCCAAATGTTGTTAAGAAGTTGCTTGCAGGGATGGTCGTGGCGTCTTGTTCTGCATAAAGCAGACACATCCCGGATTCGGAGCTCTACCAGGTTCTTGGGGAGCTCTCACCCTTCGAGCTCCAGGATTGTTCCTGGAGCTCTTGGGGAATTCTACCCACACCCGGCTGCTCTCTTTCCCCTCTTTTCCCGAGGGGAAAGTTTCCAAGCCACTAGACAGCTGATTTTTGCTGTTCTAGCGGCTTAACGAAATCACGGGGCTAGCGCTCCGAAAGGAGCGACTGCCGATGCTGCGGAGCCACCGGAAGTACTCCTAGCGCTTTCTTGACATTCTCCCAGGTTGCTTTCAGTGTCGCCATCCAATCGGTCAAGCTGACTGAGGAGGGGGGCTCCCTTGGGTACTCAGGCATTGGGACAAAGTCCATGCCGCTCAGTACTTTGAACAGGGTTAGCCCCATGCTACTGTGAACAGCATTATTATACGTGACCTCAGTGAAAGACAGGAGGTCCGCCCAATTGGACTGCTGATAGTTCACATAGCACCTCAGGTACTGCTCTACCATGGCATTCAGTCTCTCTGCTCCCCCCATTGGTGCTCAGATGAAAGGCTGAGCTAAGTCCCTGGGATGACCCAATGGACCGTAGGAACTCCCTCCAGAACTTAGCCGTGAACTGGACCCCTCTGTCAGAGATAATTCTTCTTGGTACTCCATGAGGGCGGTAGATGTGTTTCAGGAACAGTTTGGCCAACTGGTGGGCTGAGGGTAGTCCGCTGCAGGGTATGAAGTGTGCCTGTTTGGAAAATAAATCTATTACAGTCCAGATCACCGTGTTTTCCCCACTTTTCGGCAACTCCACTATAAAGTCCATTGCAATCTCCTCCCATGGTCTTGTAGGCTCTGCTACCGATTGTAGCAGTCCAGGGGGGTTTACTGGTCGCTTCTTCATCATGGTGCAGATGGTGCAACTTTTCACATAACTGTCCACATCTTTCTTTATGCTGGGCCACCAGAACTGCCTCCGTGCTAAGTGTAAAGTCTTTAGGAATCCGAAGTGGCCTGCTGGTTTAACGTCATGGCTCCTCTGGAGGATCAGGGTGCGTAGGGATTCTGGGACATAGAGCTTTGTCCCCTTCCATGCAAGGTCATCCCTTTTTGTCAGGATGTGTTGATTGTCTCAGAACCAGGGGTCTGCCAGCAGTTCAGTTTTGAGTTTTGCCGTTAGATCGCTTGTTGGTTGGTCGTGCCAGTCACGGCGTTGTCGTCTGGTGGTTACTTGGCCTGCTATTTGGGTAAGGGGAATGATGGTGTCCACTACCTGCTCCCGCTCACATTTGTACTGGGGCATGCGGGAGAGGGCATCGGCTAGAAAGTTTCTTCCCCTGGAATGTGCTTTAGCACAAAGTCGAAACGGTTGAAGTATTGAGCCCAACGGACTTGTTTGGGTGATAGTTTTTGCGGGGTCTTGAGGGCCTCCAGGTTTTTGTGGTCAGTCCAGACTTCGAACGGTTTCTGGCCCCTTCCAGCAGGTGTCACCAGGTTAGCAGTGCCCATCTCACCGCGAATGCCTCCTTTTCCCATGCTGCCCATTGTCTCTCTATATCTGTGAGCTTGCGGGAGGTGTAGGCGCAGGGTTGTAGATTTCCTTGACTATTTTTTTGGAGTAGTACTGCTCCAACTGCCACGTCGCTGGCATCTGTTTGGATGACGAAGGGTTGTTCGGGGTCAGGATGCTTCAGCACCGGTTCCTTCGTAAACATTTCTTTTAGTGTTTCAAATGCCTCTTGGCAGGTTAGGTCCCACTGTAGAGGTTGTCCTGGGCGGGGTTTTGTTCCTGGGCTCCCTGTCTTTAGGAGGTCTGTCATGGGTTTGGCAATCTTCGCAAAGGAGGGGATGAATTACCTGTAGAAGTTCGCGAACCCTAGGAAGCTTTGTAGCTGATATTCCCTTGAGATCTGTTCGGTCTCTGGGATTTTGTCAGATGTGGCTGCCAGTTGTTCTGGTGTGACCCTTTTGGAAGGTTCCCTGCATGGATGGTATTTCTGCTTGCTGGTGTGGGAGGGGTTGGGGCCCCCTTGCTATTCTCAGTCTGTGGGTACCCCTTTGCCACCAGATGGTCGGTCCCCACTTGTCTAGCCAGGAGAGTCCCAGTATGACTGGATCTGTCATTTTGGGGCCTATTACGAATCGAATTACTTCCCAGTGATCTGCTAGCTCTAGCATCACTGGTTCGGTTAGGTGAGTGGCATAGGCTCCCCCCATTAGGGACCCATCAACCTGTTCAAACCGGATTGGGTGGGTCAGTCTTTTTGCTCTGATCCCCAGTTTCAGAACTGTGGTTAGGTTGATCAAGCATCTAGTGCAGCCTGAGTCTATCAGGGCTTGAAAGGCCCCCTGGGTCCCTGTTTTTGGGGCTGTGAGGCGTATTGGGAAAATGAAAGGGTGGACTGGTCCCCTCACCATTGGGTCATTTTTACCCTCGACCTCGCTATCATAGGATTCTGGCAGCTGGTCATCGTTACCTGGTGTTCCCCCCCCTTCGGCTGGGTGGGAAGGGACCTCTTCAGCCTGGAGGGCCCTCCGGGACATGTTGGTGGCTCATTTGGGGCCTCGTTCCAGCTGTGCCCTGGGTGGTGGCTCTGGCCTAGACCTTGGGGCTGGGGTTATGCACATAGATGCTGTATGGCCCTTCCCCCCACATCTGTAGCACTTCAGCAGACTTCGAGGGAGGGCTGGTTTCGGGGTTTGCCATGGTGCTGTGGTTCCCCATTGGCTGGGCGGTTTCAGGTCGGGTTGCCCCCTCTCTTTTGAGTCTGGTTGCTCTCTCATGTTGTTGGCATGCAATCCACTGTCGACTTTTATTGCTACTTGGAACCACTCTGAGAGCTGGTTTGGGATGTCCAGGTAAGCGGTTACCTGGGCAATTTGATTGTCCAGGCTTTCTGAAAAAGTGCACTAGCAACCGCTCTGGCAAAGGGGGTAGCCTCCAAATGACTCTCCTAAATTCACGGATGTGCTCTTTAATGGGACAGCCCCTCTGCTTTAGATAGCTGAGCTCATCCTCTGCATACAGGTCTTCCTCTGCCTCCTCGAATCTGGCCTCTAGCAGTCGTAGGAAGTCATCTACATCTTGCAGTTGGGGGGCTCTCCTCTTGTGGAGGGCTGCTAGCCATTCCCTTGCTTCTCCCTCTAGCCCCTCTGCGATGGTATTCACCATGGTTCTGGGGGATTGGTAGAGGTGTCCATAACATTCTAGGTGGATCTCAGCTGAGTCAAGGAATAGAGCTAGCTGGTCTGAGTCCCCATCAAACTTTCCTCTGAACTGGGGCAGTTCATTCAGCACTGCTCCTCTCTCCCCCTGTTGGCCTCTGTATGCTTGCATTTGATGTAGCTGGCCCTCTACCTTAGCTCTAGTTTGGAGGGAGAGAGGGGTTTGTCTGCCTTGGGCAGCCTGCCTGCTGCGTGGAAAAGACATTGGTTGCAGCTTCCTTCTGATGGATGGAGAAGGGGGGCTGTGCTCCTGTCTGCTTCTCCTCACTTCACAGGGATCCACTGCTCTCTCCTTTGGCCTGCACGACAGATCCTTCACAGGGATCCACTCCCTCTCCTTTGGCCTGCACGACGGCCCCTCATCGGGAAGGGTGGTCTGATCAAATTCCTCCCTTGGCTGCTCTCTGGAACTCCCCAGGGGCTTTGGGAGCCTGGCTTGTTCCAGTCCAAACTCCACTCCACTTTTCCCAGCTCGCTCAGGGGCTTCCCCTTTTTCTGGGCATTGGGGTGGGAGAGCTTGACCTCAGCTGCTTTAGGGATTAATTCCCACCAATACTCATCTTTTCTTGCTTCCGCTGCTGGAGCAGGCATCTCAGTTTTGATGTCCGAGGGAGGCTGCACTCTGGCTGCAATTAGGCTCTCTTCAGATAGCCCGTCTTCGGCCATGGTTGCCTGATTTTCCCTCCCAGAACCCCAAACATCGGGGAGCGATTGGAGAGACCAGGATTCAGGAAACCTGGTAATCTTGATAGATTTTAAAAGTAGTTCTAACTGTCTGTGAAGTTTCTGAAAGATGCCCTAATTAATTCATGAGCCATGAGCCAAACTTCAAAAGAAATACAGTCATTTATTAGGAGCACCATTTCAGCAATATTTGGATGCAGTTAGAACTAATCCCATGTAGATTTACGTACCCCTATGACCCTGTCTCTCCCCTCCTCCCTGGCCATGTCATAAATCACATTCTCCAATTAACCACTTTGGCCAGCTGCAAAATCCAACACCCTCCTTCTGATTGTGGTTAAGAAGCATGTATGGAATGTAACTTCAGTTAGGGAAATCAATCAGCTCTATCAGTTCTCCCTCCCTCCTGCTCATGGCAACTTGAAAGCTTTGCAAGTTGACAGCTGCTTCACTCTGCTCGGACTTGCCCAGGCAAATCCCTCCAGCACAGCAGGTAATGGGATGTGCGTGTGCAGCTGGTGCAAAGAACAGAGTGGTGATGGCAGTGGCTTTTTTGGTGACCTCCGGTAGTTTTTGGCAGCCTCCAGCCAGCCACCGCCTCTTTGCAAGCTGCTTTGTGGCTGCGGCAGCTGGCTGGAGGCCACCGAAAACTACAGAGGTCAGCTTGCCTTCTGGAGTCTGGACCAGCCGCCACGGGAAGAAGGTAAACAGAAGAAGAAAGAGGTGGTAGTGGGGGAGGATGTGGGGCTAGGGCTGGGGCCACTGGAGGAAGGGAAATGGGGTGACGCATGTGACTGGCGAAGGGAGAGTGGGTGGTGAGTGGGAAGCGGCTCCGGGGCAAGGCTGGAGCCAGGGAATGGCACATTCCCCGACCTAGCCAAGGCGGGCAGCGGCTCTGAGACCTCGAAGAATGGCGCATCCCTGAGGCCCCAACCCCCAACCCAAGACGAAAGATGAGTGGGCAGCATCCTTACTTACCTTTGGTGAACTGAGCAGAGATGGCGAGGCATGGAGGCGACTGGCAAGGCCCATAGCTGGGCCACGTGGCAAAGCGAAGACAACATATATAGGGCTGGGATGGACGGGGCAAGCGAGTGTTGAGCAGGAGGGCAGAGTAAGCGAGCATCAAGCGGGTGGGCAGGGTGAGTGAGTCGCACCAGGCGCCAGGTTCAGGGGTGAGCGAGTGGCACCAAGGGCGAGTGAGTGGCACCAGCCGACAGGTTCAGGGGTGTGGCCAGCCAGCAGTCGCTACCATTTCGGTGACCCAGGCCAAATTTTTGCTATCGGTTCGCGTGAATACCACCTCTGATTCTGCACCTTGATCAAAGGTATTCACAAGCAGGATGTGGCAAAATTAAGTAAAGATGAAAGTCACAAATCTCAATCTTTAATAAAGCTCTTTCTTTAATATAAAGGCAGAGCTTCTATCATCCCATCATGGCTACCATCTTGATTTATTTGAGCACACCCTCTGGATAATGTCTGTCTTATATGTTAAATTAAACAAATAAACAAAAAAAAAAGAATAGTCAACCTTCTTGCCATTTATAAGATTTCAGATCACACTTGCCTTTTATTGTTCAGTAAAAATAATTATAGTTGTTCATATTATTAAGTAAGTCAACAATTTGGTAGCATTATAATTTCAGGTTGGAAATTTGTGAAGCTGGAGTTGCTCTTTCCATGTTGAGCTTTTTCCCCCTGGCAAATAGTTTGAAGACTATGATTTATAAGTTTGTAGTTTAAATTTACCCAGGGGGCAACAGGAGCAGGTGTGAGGAGAAGCACAGGAGGGCCAGGGCAGGCAGGGATGAAGCTCTTGCACAACCACTTCTGAAACAACTTGCCCAGAATACTACAGAGACTATTCCTGGTATTCATCAGGAGTCAATACAGACTCAAAGGCATTAAAACAAAAAGTGTGTGTGTGTGTGTGTGTGTGTGTGTGTGTGTGTGTGAGAGAGAGAGAGAGAGAGAGAGAGAGAGAGAGAGAGAGAGAGAGAGAGAGAGAGAGAGAGAGAGAGAGAGACTTCCTTTCCCCTAAAACCACTGGCTGTGCTTCAGAGGAGAGGCAGGTATTTGCCCACCTAGGATAACAATATGGGGAAGCGCTCTGTGCATGCACAGAGGTTCACTTCAACAACCAAGAAAGAGTGAAGGGGCTACAGCCTTCCTTTCCCATAGAAAATAGCTGTGCTTCAGGTGGGAGGCAGGTATTTGCCCACTCATAAGCGCGCAAAGGGGAAGCACTCTGTGCATGGCCAAAGGTTCACTTCACCACTGAAGAAGTAATAGGGGAGAAAAAGAAACCAGATTACAGCATAAACAAGCTTTCATTAATCTATTTGACAATTGTGTGCTATGCCATGTAAATAGTCAATAGAGTTTTGGTTGCCGTATTTGCTGACAATCTGGGCAATGTGTTTCTCTGCAAGGCAGTGTTTC
Organism: Pituophis catenifer annectens; assembly: GCF_029215685.1. Lineage (NCBI taxonomy): Eukaryota > Metazoa > Chordata > Lepidosauria > Squamata > Colubridae > Pituophis > Pituophis catenifer. Next base: position 25,168,508 of record NW_027256888.1, read on the forward strand.
TTCAGTTTTATTGGAGGACCATGCCCTGAAAGGAGTTATCTGTAAAATCATCTTTGCCTTTTTGGACCTGTTTTTTTATTTTATTTTACATATACACATCAATGAGTGGACAGTATGGCACCTGGATATCACACATTTTGGTGCAAATAAGAATAATAACATTAATCACATTTGTTATGTCATCAAACTTATGTAATTCTAATATTAATACATATATTTGTATTAAGTTATACTCCTTTATTATTTAATTATTCAATGTTTAAATATATTGTTCTAATGCCAATCACAATATTGTTTACACTTACATGATGATTCCATTATTCAATGTCTAATCTTCCCTCTAATTATTGCTTTTATCTGATTATATAAAAATGTGTATATTAATAATCTCCCCTCTCTTATTTCTATCTCCATTCTAATTTTTAATCATGCCACCATTATATTTAAAAAAAGACATTTTCTTTTTACCCCATCCAGATTAATACTTTAATTCTTATTCGCTTTCACTTTAATAAAAAACAATAATAATATTAATCATATTCATTACATTCATCACGCTAATGTAATTCTAATACTAATACACATATTTATGTTAAGTTTTGCTTTTCCATTATTTAATTATTTGATGTTTCAGTATATTATTCCAATGCCAATCACAATATTATTTAAATATATATACTAATAACACCATTCAATCTCTAATTTTCTCTCCTTGTTATTGCTTTCATTTTATTATATAAAAGTGTATATAATGTTTCCCCATTTTCTTATTTCTCTCTCTCTTCTAGCTTTTAGTCATGCCACCATTATATTAAAAGACATTTCCTTTCTAACCATCATCTCTTGCCCGCATTAATATTTTAATTCTTATTTTTTTTTTGACTTGCATCCCATATTCCTCTCTTAAATCTTTGTTTCTGTCTGCATCTACATCCTGACTATTCAATCTGAATATTCCTCCCATCTCTCCCCTCTTCCACTGTCTAGTTTTCAAAATAACTACCCATATCCCTGTCTCCTTTTCAAAAATATCTTCCTGCATCTCCAAGCCTCTTTTTAAAACTCTTAAAGTATTTTCCCCTTGTTTTGTATCATCAGTCGTTTTTTTTTTATTGTTGTCTCCTTATCTTCTTTTATTTGCTGGTTCGTCTGTTCTGTTTTTTCCTCCATTCTTTCTGTTGACTCCTCCCTTTCCTGGCTATCTTGATCTTTACTCATTGTCCAGCTTTCCCTCTATGCCATGCATTATTTCCTTTATTTCCTTGTGATTTCTTACCATAATGTCCTCTATGCTTTGATACACTGATGACATATCTTCCAAAGTTCCATTCATTTTTCCTCTGATGAAGCATCTCATTTTATTTTAATAAGTCCCGCTCTTATCCGGTAGTCCAGGAACCGTGTATTCAAACCTGAAATTAATCCTTCAGTCCCCTTTAAGTAGTCCAGGGACTTGTTCAAGATCTCTTTAAATCATCTTTATAAATTCAATCATGTATCATAACATTCAGGGGTCATTTAATTAGACATTCCTTGTTCTCACATTTAAATCTCCAGTAAAGTAGATGCTTATAACTCAGTAAGTATCTTCACAATCCTCCAAATAAGTATTGTTTATTCCATATCCAAAATCTTGCCAGGCTTGTAAATATATGTTGTATTTCCTTTCACCAGCAGGTGGTGTTCTCAGTTTAAATTTCAATGTTATTGTGAGACCAACCAGTTTTATTTATTTTATTTTATTATTATTATTTATTTATTATTCGTATTTCTATGCCGCCCACTCTCCGAGGACTCTGGGTGGCTTACACCAAAGACAGTATACTAAATAGCATATTGCCCCCAATAATCTGGGTCCTCATTTTACCCACCTCGGAAGGATGGAAGGCTGAGTCAACCTTGAGCCGGTGAGATTTGATCCGCTGATCTGCTGAACTAGCAGTCAGCTGAAGTAGGTGCAGTACTGCACCCAAACCACTGCACCACCTCGCCTCAGTTTCAATCCAATTTGATTTTAATTCAATTTATAAAAGCAGAGTTAACTTTTTAAGTAAATAATTCCAGCATTTTAAAATGCCTTCCTGAAACAATGCCTTCCCAATTTCAAAGTCCAATTTCCTGTATTTTTAAAAGTTTTTTGTTTTACTTCCCTTGATCTTTTCTTTCCAATCTAGTATTTTTCTCAAAATGCACACTCACTGCTTAACAAGTAGCTCTGAGCAAATAGTGTTCCTGGATTTTCCCTTTTTAGGTTAGATTTTGAGTAAAAAGGAATTCTCTCATCCAGTTCCATACACTGTTCACTAACTCCTATAATCTTAGCTGTTTCTTAATTCTGCTTCAGCAATGGTCTTAGCTGTTTCTTGGCTGTCCCAGCTTCATGGCAGCCATATTTGGGCTGCCTCTTCTCCTCATCGTGGCTGAGAGGGAAAAGAAAGACCCGGGCCAGGCAGGAGAAATGTGGCTCTCTGCAACCTCACAGGGTGCCCCTCTTTGCTTCACCACCCCTACAGGGTGGCTTTGGCTCCTTTCGGAGCCCACCAATGAGAAGAACTCAGCCTGGGAGAAAGGAGACCCCCTCTCCATGACTGATCCTGCCACAACATCAGCCAGAAGTCCTATAATTTGCTCCAGCTTTCAGCATTCTTTAGAGGATTTACTGAAGAACAGCTCCTTTCCCCCCCCCCTTTTTTTTTTATGTCTTGCAGTTGAATTTCACTCGGTACTTCAATGAGTCAATTGACTTATTAGGGAGTCTGTTTAAAATTATTTTTACAAATCCTAACAAACAAATGCTTTGGTCCGATATGAACTAGGACAGCAATGGCTAACCTTTTCCGGACAGAGAGCCAAAAGCATGCATGCACCACATACGCACGTGCACGCCCAAACTCTCCAAATGCATTGCGGCCCCCACACATGCACCTCACTCCTGCGCATGCACCTCACCTCCAGGCATGCGCACACCCCCGATGCGCCCTGCAACCCATGCATGCACAGCAGATACCTGATGACCAGCTGGCGGCGGGAGGCACATGTGCATGCGCAGCGGAGCTGAACTGGGGTGATGGCTCGTGTGCTTACAGAGAGGGCGCTACATGCCACCTGTGGCACGCGTGCCATAGGTTCGCCATTATGGAACTAGGATGAATTCTAGTCCTGTAGCTTCAATTTATTCTGTGGTACATCAGTGTTAATTAGGCAAAACCATGCCTACAATTAAAACTCCTTCCTAAATATGATTGGCCAATTGGCACCATTTTGAAGTCTTTGGAAACCTCTGCAAACACACATTCTCAATGGAGAGACTTACCACTGCTTCTCTCCTGTATGTGTGAATGTATGTGTCAGCCCTGGAGGCCATCTTTTCTTTTGGATCTTCAGGGTTGCCACACTTAGTCTGTTGGTAGTTGGTAGAAGTATTTAGCCATAACAACATAAAAATATGGCGTAAGCCACCGAGGCTTAGTGCTGACCGGGTGCCTGGCCCAAAGAGCCAGTGCCTAGGCAGGTCGCTCAGTCAGATCCTTTCTTATGGGATGTAGCTGTGGGAGCCACCCTGCCCCAATAATTGGTGATTGGGGCAGCACTGCAGGAACCACGGCTGAGAACGAGCAAGCCCAGGCCTTTGAGTGGAGGCCAGTGAGACTTCCTGAGCCCAGCAACTCCTGGGAGTAGGTTCTCCCACCGCTGATGCGGAGCCAGTCACTAGCGGGCCTCCTGGAGCAGTTCAACCAACTCAGCATGGGCAGCATCACACAGCCTCCCTGCACTGGCTCAGCCCACCTTCACCTTCCCAGGCCCAGGAGCCGTAACCGTCCAGAGCAGAGTGTCAGCTTCATTCCACTCAAAGCAAAGCAGATCATGCCTTAGCCTCCCCCATTGGGCCCGGTCTACTGAGATGACAGTTGGAATTGGCATGGCACCGCAGCAGGGCCCACTAGGGCACTCCAGCCCAGGACTGCAGGGAGAGACTTTGGGGCTGCCAAGACCCAACACCCCCCCTTCATCAGCCAGTCCTGAGATTGCCCCCTGCTGACCAGATACCCCCCCTGGCCAGGGATAGGTGCAGTACCAATAGATGCCAGCTCCAGCCCCACCACCAGCACTGGCCCTGCAACCGGCCCAGCCATCCGCTCCTCCCCCATGGTTCAGAGCGATGTTTGATGGATTCCTGTGGAAACTGGCTTATTTCTTCAATTAGATTTGGTCCCACATTGACCGTTATGGGGACCAATATCAGACCGATTGAGACATAATATCGGCCATTGTTGATGGCATGAATGAGGGGGATGCAGCCCAGCTACATGATGAAGGAGCCCAGGAGCTGGAAGATGCTGACGAGTTCGTTCAACTGCTCAGAACCCATTTTGAAGACACGGCCCATAGGCAAGAGGCATAAGCCCAGATCAAAGCCCTGAAGCAAGCAGGCCGACCCCCAAAAGACTTTGTCTGGGATTTCTGGAGGTTGGCAGGGAAACTGAGAGACTGCCCTGAATGTCTCCTCGTCCACCACTTCAAGGAGGCCCTAGACCAGGATCTCAGGCAAGCTTGCAGCATCAGGGAAGTTCTGGACCATATACAGGACTGGTGCAATATAGCCATGGCAATGAACTTGGAGATCCACCCACACCGGAAACCTATCCAGGATAAACTGGCTAGAGAAATGGGGCCTGAACATCACGTGGGAAGATGGGTACCAAAAGCTAAAAACAGGCATTGGACCACTGCCACTAATCCCGCCAGACAATTGTCAACAAGGAAAAGCCCCTGGCAACCCCAGCTGGTGGGAAAACATTGCTGCCGCCTCAGATGGCCTCCCCGGCTGCCTCCAGGTGCCCAAGGAATATCGGGATTTGGCGGATGCCTTTAGCGAGCAGGACTGCAACTATTTATTTATTTATTTATTTATTTATTTATTTATTTATTTAATTAATTTATATTGCTGGCTATTCATCCATGGCAACTCAAGGTGGCTTACAGAATATAAAAACCACATTAAAAACAGTAAACTAATAAAAAATCAAGTAAATTAATGTAATAAAATCATCCCCCAACCCCCAACAGACTGCGCAATTGAATTCGTGCTGAGAGCCAAGCTGCCAAAGCTAAAGATGTACTCCATGACCCCAAAAGAAATGGTCGAATTGAGAAAATACATTGATGCGAATTTGGCTAGGGGGTTCATTCAGCCCGCAAAATCCAAAGTGGCAGCCACATGTTATTCAAAGAGAAAAAAGACAGGGAGGATGAGGCTTTGCATTGATTTCTGTGGAATTAACCCCATTTGCATGAAAAACACCTACTCCCTCCCCCTAGCAAAGGGTAATGTGTTCACCAAGCTAAACTTGAGAGGAGCCTATTATAAAATATGAATTTTATTTTCTTCCAGTTCTAAAATGGCCGCTGCTTGCTGAGCCTCCACTCACGATGGAGAGGCTCGGCAAAATTATGGGGTCTTGGGGGTGTTTTTGTTCCCCCCCCCATACGGACTGCAAGGGGAGCATTTGTAGATGTTGCAGACCCCAACAGACCACAGAGGCTCCACACTGGGGGTTAGGAGCACGGAGAGATACCGGGGACTCAGCAATCAGCGGTTAGTGGGGGCGGCGTTTTTTGCCACAGATCACCTGGAGGAACGAGGAATGAGGAAAGAGGTTTGTTTTCAGAGCCTCGAAGCCTCAGAGCTTCAGAGCCTTACCCCTGCTGGACTGCTATGCTGTTGTGTTGGTGGGCGTCAGTGGGGATGCTGACAGCCAGGAACATCAAGAAACCAGCCGGTCTCACTGTTGCTGCTACCCCGACGATGTGGACGATGTGGACCATGGTGGGGGCCGCTGGTGTGGCTGGGTCCACCGCGAGGGGGGGCGTTTTCTGTCGAGCCATTTGGCTCGTGGTTGCTGATTCCCCCCCGATACGCTGCCCTGGTTGGTGCTTTTGGAGGCCTGCTATCTACCTTTTGCCTATTTACCCACCTGCAGTCCATGGCGGGGTTGGGGGGATTATGGCGCCAGGGAATTATGCTTGATGCTGGGACCTCTGCCACCCTTTCTCCCGGACTTTTGCTGCTGTGGCTGCATGGATTTGGTGTTTTCATCGATGGCCCTGGACTCCCCCGGCAGCCCAAAATGGCCATTACCCTGAGATGTCAACGTCCGCTGCCGTGAGAGGGAGGTTCAGGGGCCTTGTTTAGTTGCCCGGCCCACGCTGCTGTGAGAGAGCACTGAGGACTGAGGGCGCTGGCCCTGGGGTCCACCCAGCGTGTTACATGGCCCTTGCCCTGGTGAGAGGGAGGCAAGAGTTGTGAACATTGTGAACATTGCACATCCTGAATGCTGTGAAAGAGCATTGGGAGTGGCTGTTCCGGATAGCTGGATTGTGTTTTTGGCCTTACATCTATTTTGACATCGACTGTTACCCATTCGCCATTGCCATATCCATTTCCATGGCTGATGAAGGCATTTCAAACTTATACAAGTGCTGAACTGTATGCCCTCAGGAATGCCCCCCATTCCTGGGTGTGGCCGAACGGCCTTGCTAAGAACTGCCTTAAGGATGGGTTCTGGGATCCCGAGAGGTGGCATAAGAACCATAAGAACTTTAAGGGTTTTACTAAAGGGGTTTTATATAATTTTTAATGTAAATTTTTAAGGGGACTGGGAAGTGGGGAGGGTTGCAATTTCCGGTTGGGAGTTGGGGGGGGCTCCTTCGGGCCAATGTCAGTCCAGGCCAGGAGAGGAACGCGGTGGGGCTGGAGCGGGAACGGGGCCCGATGGCGCCCCAAGGGAGAGGGTGGGGACTTTGATCCCGGTTGCGATTGGGAATGGCGGCAGGTGGATGAACAGAGGGCTATATCGGTGCTTGGGAGCGCGCCCCCGCTATCTTCGAGTGGTGGTGCGCTCTGACCCTTTTGGTTCTGTCTGACTCTCTGGGGGTTTGAGAGAGAGGGTCCCTGGGATTAGGCTGGTTTATTTTAATGCCAGGTCTGTGGTTAACAAAGTTCCCCTCATCTGCGAGTTGATTGAGGAGGAGAACACAGATTTGGCTTGCATTACGGAAACCTGGTTGGGCTCGGAGGCAGGGGTCCCTCTAACTGAACTTTGCCCACCAGGTTTTCGGGTGCTACACCAGCCGAGGGCCCAGGGTAGGGGTGGGGGGGTGGCGATTGTTATTAGGGAATCCCTTGGCCCACAGGAGGTCACTTTTCCTCAGATAGACGGGTGTGAGTCCCTCCTTATGAGATGGGGTCACAAGGGCAGTTGGGCCTGTTGATTGCGTACCTATCTCCCAGCTGCGTATCAACGGCCCTGCCCGGGCTGCTCGATGCTCTCTCGGGGTTGGTGGTTGAGTTCCCTAAATTTATTGTTTTGGGGGACTTTAATCTGCCATCCCTGGGTGGAGCATCGGGGGCGGCCCAGGAGTTCATGACTTCCATGGCAGCCATGGGCCTGACCCAGATAATTCAGGGCCCGACTCATGAGGGGGGGCACACCCCCGATCTTGTTTTTATCTCGGAACAGTGGCAGGATGACTTCAGTGGGGGAGTACCAGTTATCCATCCCCTGTCATGGACCGATCATCATCTCCTGCGGCTAGGCTTCCTGAATGCCAAACCCCCCCGCTGGGATGCGGGACCGACCATCTGGTTCCGTCCCAGGCACCTGATGGACCCGGAGAGGTTCCAGACGGAGCTTGGGACAATACCTCTCTCTCTCTCCCACGCCCCGGTCGAGGCTCTGGTGGATGCCTGGGAAAAGGCGGCCTCTGGGGCACTTGACTGTGTTGTGCCTTTGCGGCCTCTGACTCGATGCAGATTCCGATTGGCCTCTTGGTTTATGGAGGAGCTCCAGGAGATGAAGCGTCGTAGGAGAGGCCTAGAGAGCGGTTGGAGAGCCAGCCGTTCTGAATCAGACCATTCTCAGTTGAGATCGTGTACACGATCCTATCTGGTGGCGATGGAGGCGGCGAAGCGAGCATACTTCTCCGCCCTCATTGCGTCTGCAGATAATTGCCTGGCCGCCCTGTTCAGGGTGTCCTGCTCCCTCCTAAATCGGAGGGCGGGGGACGACCCTTTGCAGGGACGTGCCAAGGAGTTTAGTCAGCATCTGCTGGATAAGATCGCTCGGATTCGGGATGGCTTGGACTCTGACTGGGCAGGGTCTGACAGTGAGGAGGCAGCTGGTCTTGTGATTTGGGAAGAGTTTGATCCTGTCACCCCTGAGGAAGTGGACAGGGTCATGGGAAGGTTGAGTGCCACCACGTGTGTACTGGACCCGTGTCCCTCCTGGCTAGCTTATGCGGCCCGTGAGGTGACATGCGATTTGATCCAGGCAGTAATAATGGCATCCTTGGATGAGGGGATCTTTCCTGCCACCCTGAAAGAGGTGGTGGTGAGACCCCTCCTCAAGAAACCTGCCTTGGATCCAACTATATTGGATAACTTTCGTCCAGTCTCCAACCTTCGCTTTGTAGCGAAGGTTGTTGAGAGCGTGGTGGCATGGCAGCTCTCATTGGCCCTGGAGGATACAGACTACCTGGATCTGTACCAATCATGTTTCAGGCCAGGGTACAGCACGGAGATGGCATTGGTCGCACTGGTGGATGATCTTTGGAGGGCTCGGGGCAGGGGACATTCTTCTGTTCTGGTCCTCTTGGATCTTTCGGTGGCGTTTGATACCATCGACCATGGTATCTTGCTGCGACGGCTCGAGGGGTTGGGAGTGGGAGGCACTGTTCTACAATGGTTCTCCTCCTATCTCTTGGGCCGTACACAAGCAGTGTTGGCAGGGGGGCAGAGGTCGGCTATGAGGCCCCTCACTTGTGGGGTGCCCCAGGGGTTGGTTCTCTCACCTCTCCTGTTCAACAGCTATATGAAGCTGCTTGGGAAGATCATCCGTGGTTTTGGGTGCGGTATCATCAGTACGCTGATGATACCCAGCTTTTTATATCCACCCCAAACAGCCCAGTGATGCCCTTGACGTGATGTCCCACTGCCTGGAAGTGGTACGGACCTGGATGGGGAGGAACAGGCTTTGACTCAACCCTGCCAAGACTGAGTGGCTGTGGGTACCGGCATCTTGTTCTGATCAAGATGTTCCATCGTTGACCATCGGGGGTGAGGTATTACCACCTATGGATAGGGCCCGCAACCTGGGAGTCCTCCTGGATTCACGGTTGTCTCTGGAAGACCATGTGACGACCATGACCAGGGGGGCATTTGCCCAGGTTCGCCTTGTGTGACAGTTGCGCTCTTATTTGGACCAAGATGCCCTACGCACTGTTACTCATGTGCTGGTCACCTCCCGTCTTGACTATGCAACGCTCTCTACCTAGGGCTGCCCTTGAAGACCACTCGAAGGCTTTAGCTGGTGCAAAATGCGGCTGCGCAGGTTGTGATGGGAGCGTCCTGACACTCCCATGTTACACCCCTCCTGCGCGGCTTGCATTGGTTACCGGTTGCCCTTCAGGTGAGGTTTCAAGGTGCTGGTTATCACCTATAAAGCCCTTCATGGCCTAGGCCCGGGATACCTGTCGGATCCACTGCAGCCAGTGACAATCCCCAATCGCCTGGTGCATTCCCACAGATAGAGCTTTCTCTGTGGGTGCACCCACCCTCTAGAGCCAACTTCCGTTGGAGCTCCGGATGGCCCCTGACCTTCGCTCGTTCTGCCGCGAGTTGAAGACCTGGTTGTTCCGTAGCCTGGACTGATGGGGGGGGGGTTAATGAATTTTAAACTGTTTTAAACTGGGTTTTAATTCTATATTGTTTTAATAGGAATTATGCATTTTACTGTTGTGAGCCGCCCTGAGTCCTCGGAAATAGGGCGGCATATAAATTGCATAAAATAAAATAAATAAATAAATAAATTTGAGAAGGAGATGAATGGAAAACCACATTCAACTGCCCCCTGGGCAGCTTCCAATTTAAAGTCATGCCATTTGGGCTCCAGGGAGCCCCCACAGTTTTCATGCAGCTAATAAATGAAGTGCTGCATGAGCATCTGTATAAAGGGGTCCTAGTAAGGTGTTCACCAAGCTAGACAACATTCTCATTTTCAGTGAGATGCTGGAAGAGCACGTAAAGCTAGTGCGGCAGGTATTGAAAAAACTCCTGGCCACAAAGCTCTATGTGAAGCTTCCTAAGTGTAAGCAGCCATGATTCATGGCTGGGTGGCCATTTCAGCTTCCTAAAAACTCTTTACCTGGCCTGACGACAGTTCTGGTGGCTGAAGATGAAATCTGACATGGAGGACTATGTAAGGAATTGTGCCACCTGTGTCTCCATGAAGATGACACCAGAAGTCCTCCAACAAGTGGCTAACCCCAGCCGACCATGGGAGGAGATCACCATGGACTTTATAGTCGAAATCCCAGAGAGTGGGGGGAGTACAATCATTTGGATGGTAATCGATTTATTTTCTAAGCAAGCTTGTTTCACTGCTTGCTTGGGATTACCCTCAGCCAAAAAACTGGCTAAAATGTTCATCAAGCAGATTTATTGGCTACACAGAGTGCTCTGCCGGGTGATATCAGACCAGGGCGTCCAGTTCACCACTAAATTCTGGAGGTAGTTCCTGAAATCTGTTGGACTGCTTTTCATCAGAGCACAAACGGAGCCATAGAACGTATGAACACAATGATGAACAATACATAAGATGTTATGTGGATTACCAACAGGAAAACTGGGTGGATCTGCTGCCATTCGCAGAAGTGGTTTACAACAACGCCGTGGATAGTAGCACTGGATTAACCCCCTTTCAGATCACCAGCAGCATGGACTTTGTTCCCATACCCGAGCTGCCGAGAGAGCCACCCTCCTCCATGACTCTAGCCAAATGGATGGAGTTGTTTCCGTATGGGGGATTGTGGAAATTGGGATCGTAGAAACACCCAGGAGCATAGAAGAGTCCAAAGGCAGATGCATGAATAACTGTGATAAGTGTATTTATTCATATAACAAAACATATTAACTATATACAAAGGCTGTCTTAATATCCATTAGGATAGGGGGCACACAGCGTGTGTGACTACCCCTATCAAAGATCATGTCTCATGGAGAACAAACGTAAAAGAGAACATGGTGGAAAGGTTAGAGGGGGTTTTATACTCAGTGTAAGCCCCTCCTCTCCACATAGGGGTGGGGGCACTTTCTGCCTCCACTAGTGTCCGTATGATATATGTGCCAATGGCTTGCAAATACTTGACAGTTCCCCTCCTTGCGAGCCAATGGCATGCAAACATACAAATTCAATGCACAACAGATTTTACCCTGTGAGACATAACTTTTTACACAGATCTTTGTGCCTATCTGCTGGTAGAGGTTTTGTGAAAATATCAGCTGTTTGATATTTGGTCTGACAATGTGATAAAGATATAAACCCCATCTCTACTAGTTGCCTAACATTTTGATAGCGGATATCAATATGTCTGGACCTTTTTCCCACCCCATAGGCTTTGGCAATGCCTATGGCCCCCGGTGTTGTTTTCTATAATTTGGATGGGCAAAGTCGGTGGTGTCCAGATGCTAGAAATTAAGGCATCAAACCATATCAGATCGTTCCCTGCCTCTGATAAGCATGCATATTCGGCCTCAGCGGTGGAGCACGAAACAAATTTCTGTTGCCCCACATGCCAATGGATGGGCACCTCATTTAATAGTACCAAGAAGCCCGAGGTACTCCTACGTGTCTTGGTATCTCCGGCCCAGTCCGCATCCGCGAAGCATTTTAATTGGGCCTTGTCTCTATTCTCAGGTTCCAAGCGAAGCACGTAATCTGCTGTGGTCTTGAGATACCTTAATAGCTTTTTAATGGCCAACCAGTGGAACTGGGTAGGATGTTCCACTTGTCTAGATAGCAGGTTTACGGCCAGGGCAATATCTGGACGGCTCCAGTTACTTATATATAGTAATGAGCCGATCACTGACCTAAATAGAGTATTATTTTGGAACTCTGGGCTATCCTTGTGTGCCAATCCATAATAGTCGGTCTGCATTGGGATAGCCGTTGGCTTGCTATCTTCCATTTTACATTTCACCAAGAGTTCCTCTATCTTTTCCTTTTGGGAGAGAGCAAAACCTTTTGGTGTAGTGATGATTTGTACGCCTAGGTACTTGTCCACATATCCTAAAGACTTTAGAGTGAACTTTTTTTGTAGGGTCCTGGCAAATATAATACTTCCCCCCTTGTCAGGCCCTATATATAAAAGGTCATCGACATACACTAGGACTTTCTCCAGCCCCCCTTTGGTATCCCTTGTGAAGGTACATTTATCAGCTGGAGATGGATGGAAACCCAGTGATTTGAGAGTTTTAGTCAGGCATTTGTACCACAGTCTGCCTGATTGTTTGAGGCTGTACAAACTTTTCTTCAGAAGCCAGGTGTGGCCTTCCTGCCGTTGAAATCCGGGGGCACCTCTGACGTAAATTTCTTGTTTTAGATGTGCGTGTAAATAAGCAGTTTGCACATCAAATTGAAAAATGTGTTCCCCATGTGCTGCTGCGGTGACCAAAGCAGCCCTCACACTTTCCGCTCTCACGGTGGGGGAGTATGTTTCATCAAAGTCCTGCAAGTAGCGCTGTGCGTAGCCTTGTGCTACCAGCCGGGCCTTATAGAGGAGTTTGTTGTTGGGCATTGGTTTGACCTTGTAGACCCAACGGGTGCCAATTGCTTTCCTCTTTTTGGGGACTTCCATGGGGATGAAGACTTTCAATTTTTTGAGACTGTCCATTTCCCGCTCCATTGCCACCCTCCACCTGTGCTGTTCTTCCTCGGGAAGCTGAAGGACATCTGAGTACGTTTTAGGGGCCATGGTAACGCTGTTGACCGAGGCAACACAGCCAATGTCCAACCTTTTGGAGCGTTTTGACCGTCTGGGAAATTGCCACTCACCATCATCATTGTCATCCGGAGCATCGGTGTCAGAATTGGAGCTGCCGGAGGTATCTTTCCAATCAAAATGGGGCGGGCCGCTGTCCCAGGCGCTGCGAAGATATGGTCGTTTAGGTGAGGCAGGAGGTGTGAAGTCACCCAGGGATTCCTTGTCTGAATCGTCAGAGTCAGGTAGGGATTCATCACCATCTGGATCTTCGCTGGTCAGTTGCTTGGAGTTTGTTGGTTCATCCTCTTCAGGTGGTGCTGCTTGTTCAGTGTCGCTTCTAATAGGGGAATAACCGGGTTCATTGGAATGAATTTTTGACCAATTTGACCCCTCCTCAAAGGAAGCTGATCTAGAGACAATGACAAGGTTATTTTTGTCTACAAACCTAGAGGCCTTGCTGCCGGTTGCATAACCTATAAATCTGAGCCTCCTTGATGCTTTGCCCCCCTTTCTTCTGAGGTGCTTGGGAATATGGACCCAGGCATAGGAACCAAAAATTCTCAGGTGTGAGAGGCTAGATTTCCTTCCATGGACCAGGAAGTATGGGGTTTGGTTAATGGCACTACTCCACGTCCTGTTGACTAGATAATTAGCCATTTTGACAGCTTCTGCCCAAAAAACTTGGCTCATGTCAGCATCTGCAAGTAGGCAGTTCATGACATTCTGCAGCATGCCATTTCTCCTTTCTACAATGCCATTCTCAGACGGAGTTCGAGGGGATGATTTAAAATGGAGGATACCTCTCTCCTTCATCCACTTTTCAAAAGTCTTGGATGTAAACTCAGTCCCCCTATCACTCTGCACCTGAGCGATGCACACCTTGTGTTGCGTTTGGATCTGGTTGTAAAGATATTTGAAGTTGGTAAAGACTTCAGTTTTGTCCTTTAAAATAAATACATGGCCATAACGAGAGTAATCATCTACTACCGTTAAAAAATAACGCCCCCTACCAAGGGAGGGTCTAAAAGGACCAACCAAATCCATGTGTACCAGCTGATAAGGGTACCTTGCACGACGGGAAGAGACCTTAGGTATAGCAGCAGTTTTAGATTTTGCTGCCTTACAGATGGCACATTCCAAATAGGTATTACAATTCTTTATCTTAAGCCCATCAGAAAAATCTTGCATTTTCTTAATAACCGGGAAGCTGGCATGGCCAATCCTGCGGTGTAATATATGAGCACAATCCAAATGTAAAGGTTTACCCATGCATACTTTGTCAACCTTATGTATCTTACCATTACAAGCCTTGGTCTGTTCAGTAATGAGAGTAGGCACTGGATTAATGGTCACCTTAGAGTTCCTCAGGATTGGCTGAGGAGTTGTGACCTTAATGGGCTCAGCCTTAATGGCTTTGGATGTCCTAGGAGCTGGTTTAAAAGCTTCATTGGTTTTAGGTCCAGGGTCCTTGGGTTTGGACCACCTGGGGGCTGGCACAGAACCTTTCTGCTCTATCTGGGCGTTAGCTCCCTGAGCCCTCTTGTTAGGTTTCTTATGCCTTTTGACCTTTGCTTTTGGGGAAAAATAAGGCAAATTGTTGATTTTTACAATATCGCCAACAACACCCCCATTTTCGAAAACATAACCTCCACCCTTCTCAAAAACCAGTTTTACATTTTTATCCTCAGTCAATTTTAAGATGCTTAAAAGGTTGTTCTTGATTGAGGGAACATACAGTGCCCCTGTGACATCTCCTATACCAGGCACATTGATCACACCTTCCCCAGTTACTTCTGCCTTGTCCCCAGTGGCAACTTTTACTGAGGACTTGAGTGGGTGTAAAACCTTAAATCGTTGCTTCGTGTTGGCTATATGCGTTGATGCACCTGAATCAAGAAGCCACAGCCCCTCAGCATCCTTTACCTGGGAGGTGTGATTGTCACTAGTAACACTACAGAATTGGTATCCTTTATGACCACCTCCCCCTCTTCCACGGCCTCTTTTATTTTTATTGTGCTTAAGTCCAGCCGTGTTGGCCCTAGAGCGAGGGCACTCCCTTTTAAAGTGACCTTGTATGCCACAGTCAAAACAGGTGGGAAGGGTATTAATCCTTTCACTTGTGTCCTGGCGCCTCCTCTGAGGCCTAGGCCTGTGATATGCCTCCTTCATTTCTTGTTGCTCCTCAAATCTTCCTCAATAAAGCGGCCAGAAAAGTATTCTATATTTCTTTGTTCCCTAGAAACCCCTTCTAGAGAAATAATAAAGGGACTCCAGGATTTGTCTAGGGAGTTCAACATCACACTAATTAAAGTGGATTCAGAAACAGGCTCCCCCCTCTGTATAAGCTCATCCCTCATGGCTTTAAGCGTTGCCAAATGTTCCCCCATTTTGACACCAGGTTTGAGTTTATAGTTGTGGAAAATTCTTGACAATCTGCTGGTTGCAGCCATATTGTCACTATGGAACAAATTATATAGGGCAGTCCAAACTTCCTGAGCTGTGAGGCCGTCTGAAAGACTGGCATACAGAGCTGTGTCTATAGAACTTAACAGAGTTGTGTAAGCTCTTTTATGCAGGAACTCAATTTCAGGGCTCCAAGGTAAAGGGGGTGGTCTTTTGATCATGTCCAGAGTATTTTCTCTTAAGAGAATTATCTGAATCTCTTTACACCATTTTTTAAAATTCTGACCACTTAAATGTAATTTTTCAAAATTATTTGGCAAAGTTACAAAATTATTGCCATTAAACTGCATGGGGAGTTGTTCAAATGGCTGAAAAGAGCCTGTTGTGAATGGCATTGGGATCCCTAAGCCTGGGATCGATTGCTTAGGTCTGGCTCCTTTTTGTAGTCCTTCTGTAGTTTGAAGCAACTGGGCACGTGCAGGAAATGGAGCATGCTCCAAAGCCTTTTCTTGTTGGAGCTCCAATCTCCCTCTCTGAGCTCTGAAGTCAGGTCTGGCTGGAGCTTCAGGGTAGGCCCGAACATCATCTGGGTGGCGGGGAAACCTTGGAGGAGTGGGAAGAAGGCCTGGAGATCTTTCTGGAGACTGGAGGCCCATCAGATGAGGTCCATGGGCTGGGTAGGCCTGGAAATGTCTCTGGATCTCCTCTTCTCCATCAGAGGAGCAGGATTGCAGCTCCGGATCATCCCAGCAGGGCCGGAAAGGTGCGGAGGCCTCAGCCTGGGCCTCCCTGGAGCATTCAGTGAATGGTGAGCGCCTCTGCAGTGGGGGGTGGGAGGCTGCAGGTCCCTCTGGGTTCCTCCGGGGGTGGGAGGTTGGATTTGGGGCCCTCCTTGAGTGGGCAGCTGGGTCTGGGACCTCGGGGGGGCCAGTGGGTGGTTGCTCCATAAGTTGCAGGGCAGCGACCAGGGCCTCTATGGCCTCTTTGATGTTTGCCGTGGCAGGCGGGGCCTGGCAAGGGGCTTGTGGGTTCGGAGTGGTCCTCTGGGCCGCTGGAAGGTTGAACTGACTGGCTGGCGTTGTAGGCCTGGGCTGTGGAGCTGGGGAGGGCCTGGCTCGTGGTTCTGGCAAAGTGCCCAGGGGAGCAGCCATCTTGGAGGAAGTTGCCTCCGGAAGTGGCCTGGTGGCCCTTTTGTTTGGCGGGAAACTGGGTGGGGGGGGAGTCTCTCTGGCGGCAGGCGCCATCTTGGAGAGATCAGGCAGGGGAGTCCTTACCGGGATGGCAGGCATCTCTGGTGCTGCCTCCTCAGGCCTCTTTCTGGCTGCTGCCCTTGTCTTCAGGAGGGAGGCGAGCGCTGCTCGGCACTCCTCTTCTGACATCTCAGCCACTTGCCTGTCCAGGCTTTCATCTGGTCCTTCTGCCCCCTCTTCGTCAGTGCTGAAGAAGCCTTCTCCAACATTGCCTGGCTCGGCCCCTCGGATCTCTTGCTGCATCTGGGTGGCCTCTGGCTGCCAGGGTGTAGCTGGATGGAAACCCCCTTCAATGTTTTCCAATGTTGATTCAGTCTGGGGCTGCTGTGAAGTTCTCCTCCATTGAAGGCCTCTGGTCACAACAGGGGAGCTTCTCTCACAGGTTATTTTGGAGGGCATCTCGCCTTTTCAACAGCTCCTGGAGTGGAGTTCTGCTACCATTCCCTCTGCTACCATTCTGGGGAAATTGGGATCGTAGAAACACCCAGGAGCATAGAAGAGTCCAAAGGCAGATGCATGAATAACTGTGATAAGTGTATTTATTCATATAACAAAACATATTAACTATATACAAAGGCTGTCTTAATATCCATTAGGATAGGGGGCACACAGCGTGTGTGACTACCCCTATCAAAGATCATGTCTCATGGAGAACAAACGTAAAAGAGAGCATGGTGGAAAGGTTAGAGGGGGTTTTATACTCAGTGTAAGCCCCTCCTCTCCACATAGGGGTGGGGGCACTTTCTGCCTCCACTAGTGTCCATATGATCTATGTGCCAATGGCTTGCAAATACTTGACAGGGATCGAGTTTACCTATCAACCAAATACATTAAATTGAAATTACCCAGCAAGAAACTTGGACCTAAATTCTTAGGGCCAGTGACAGTTCAGCTTAACTTCCCATGCATACTAGGAAAAGTGCATCCAGTCTTTCACTGCAGCCTGCTGAAGCCAGCAGTTAGTTCAAGATTGAGACCACAGGCCCAACTAGCACCCAAGCCCCTAGTGGTGCAAGGGGAGACCCATTACAAGGTTAAGAGGATTTTAGACTTTAGATTACACAGGGGTTGATTACAATATTTAGTTCATTGGAAAGGACACCCTTTGTCTGAGGCTACCTAGGTTAAGAGCTGGGATGTAAAGGCAGATAGATTAGTAAAGCAATTCCATGATAAATTCCCTGATAAGCCAAAGGATCCTCCGGGGTGGGGGGAGAGGTGGTTAGGGACTTACTGAATTAACCACCTACATTCCTCTTGTTCCAGGACATGATCATCAGTTGAGGGGGGTCTGGAGGCCATCTTTTCTTTTGGATCTTCAGGGTTGCCACACTTAGTCTGTGGGAAACTGGGAGGTGGTTTTTATGGAGTTGGTAAAAGTATTTAGCCATAACAACATTCTTTTCTCTGAGAGTCAAGGACATTCAGCCTGCACCTGCACCTGCACCTGCAACCTGCACAGCGTGACTGGGAGGCATCCCCAGTTGGGATGGTGGATTGATTGGACCATGTGATGGACATGTGGGTGCAGGGGTAGGAACTTTGACTTTCCCTTGGGTGGGAAAAACCCAGGAGCTTTCAGATTTGGGCTTTCCCAGATGTGCCAATATGACATCTCTACTAAAATGGAACTTTGAGGAACTGTTGGCCTTGGAGACTTCATTGGTTGGGGGTGTTACTTGGAACCCTGACAGTATGCTTCTTCATATTTCTCTGTGTGGTGACACAACAGATGGACTTTGTGGGAATTGTTGCTTGGAGCTATATATGTGGACAAGGCAAAAAAAAAATGGATAACTGTAAATTTAGAGAACATTGTAAGATAGTGCTGTATTTTTATTTTTATTTTTTTGTAATAGGAGACACATTGAAATAGCCTTCTTTCTAGCATTTTGTCTCACTTAGCCGAGTGTCTGTTTCTTTTAACTGCATTCACATTATTACATATGTACAGTGAAGTTATCAATGAATAATGCAATGAGGAGGTTGTTTCAGTTGGTTGTTGGAGAGCCTGGCATGGATTTAGGCTGGGATGAAGAGAGTGGGGTTTACTGTAGATTAAAGTGTTTCAACCTTGCATGAGTCACTGCTGTGAGATGAGCAACTATAAACATTGTTTAAATAAATGAAAATAAAATAAAATGTTACATAGGCAACAAGATCATACCCCAAATTCCAGTTATGGGCTGTTCAGTTTGGAGGCTCACTATTTTTCTCTCAGTACAGTATAATTAGGGAATGAATTCCAGATTGACCCTGAATTTATACAGCTCTAATAAGCATTCTTTTGCATAGTTGTCATAAAACATTAAAGCTTATAGTCCAACTGAAAAACATGTAAGAAGTATGAAGAAAAAACTGGCCATCACAGGATGAGATATATGGTTTATTAGCTCTGTAGCCAGGAAATGACATATTCCAGTCAGAGGAAGTCCTCTTTTGGTAGAAGAAATTTAGACAATACTACCCAGCACATTCCTCCACGGACAAAATATATGAGCAAAGTATTGGTGGATTAAGAAGAAATGAAAAGAAACTAGCATCTGCAGACCAAAGGACATCTGTTTGATCAAAGAGATAAGGAGAATACCTAAGAGCTTTATTTTGTTAAATGTACATCTGTAATGGATCAACGAAACTTATTAGAAATAATGGTGAGCAGCAGCTCCTCCTCCCCCTCCTCCTCCCTAACGCAAACATTAAAATACAGATTTTTGCCTACTCAAATAGAGTGGTAATGTCGAAGTTTCAAAAATTTTAAAGTTTATTCTTTCGAAATTTATACCTCTATTTTGTAAATGGTGAAAAGGAAAATCAGATTGAATGAGGTGGATCATACATCATTAGAACATTTTAGGTCCCATGCCAAAGGACTAGCAGGAATCAATTTTTTTGGTATCTAAAAGGAAGCTCAGGACTATAACCTTCTGCACATTCCAGAAAAGCAAGTTATGATGAACAAAGAGCAAAATATATCTGTGTATATAATCACAATATTAATATCCTTCTACATATCCTTCTTTTCTTCTATTTATAATCAAAGAAATTAACTCCCTGATAAAAAATCAAGCAACTGACTATATCAGTTCCAAATCAAGTATCCAAAGTAGAGTGTGACTCTAAGTAGAGTCTCTGGTAAAAGTCTCCTGCTTATGTAAGTAAGAGGTTTCTGGGAGCATATAGGAGGAAAATGCCCAAGGGCTGTTGAAAGAGTCATTACATTGAACCTAACAAAACATGAAATCTTGAATTCCACCACTGATGCTTCTACATCTGAAATAATGTTATGGGCTTAATTTCTCATATCAATTTAACCTCACATATTCAATAAATTCCATGTGGATTAGATCCTAACTGACTAGTTTAATTAAATTGTGAAGAAAACTGGCTGTCACAAACAAGGAAAAACCCTGATTGTCTAACAAATATGTAACTTAACAGAGCAAATATGACAGAATTTTTGGATTTTCTGAATTCCATCTCAGTACAGTTATGTAAAAAAAAAAAAAAAGAAACAGTTGTACCTTTTTTACAGTAGGAGCAATATTGTTATCAAGCTGCCTTCTCTATTGTTAAAAATGTTATATTTGTTTTAAATATAAAGTTATTGGAAAGAGAGCGAGAGAGACAAGATCGAGAGGGAAAGAAAGAGAAAGAAAGAAAAAGAAAGAAAAAAGAAAGAAAAGATAGAAAAGGAAAAGAAAGAAAAGAAAAGAGAAAAGAAAAAAAAGAAAAAAAGAAAAGAAAAGAAAAGAAAAAAAGAGAGAGAAAGTCTGATATATGCCATATTAATTTCTACTTTCCTGACAGCATCACCGTCTGCAAAGAAATGGTACATATGAGAAAACAATCCTTTTTTTCCCCCCTGCAATGTGAAATACGGAGTGAAAAATTCAGTGCATTGAAAAGAAATGTCTGGCTAAGGAACAGGATAGCAAATCACTAAATTCACATGGAAAACACTCTCCTATCTACCATGGCCAGACATTATCAAGAAAGCAAATGAATAATGTCTTTGGAAAATGAAAGTTTTCAGGGTGTGGAAGAATAAAGGGAAAATAAGATTTAAATAAATAAAAGTTCTTTTTTTACTTACATGGCTTGAAAGAGTTCTGAACAGCTGGAGCCTCGACAATGTCTGCAGATGTTGTGTTCGGTTGAGCCTGCTCCCTCTCCCCCCTCAAACTTTGGCACCAACATTACTGTAATACTAAAACTTGATAAATAATTTCCTGGTTCCCCTTTCTGAAATTCTCACATATTTGATCACTGGTACACCCTAATGGCAGAAGAATGCAGACTAGATAAGGCAGCCTCCTTGAGGAACACAGCCTCTCTGGCTGCCTTGGTCTAAAGGAGAGATTCTCTCAGTTACATTGCCCACTCCCCCCAAATATTATACCTTGGATCAATGCTGAATGAATAGTTCTGCAATAATACATGAACAAGCCATTGCAGTATAACACTGTGGCATTTACCATGTGAATCGTAGACACAAGAGAAACGCTGTCCCAGAGGAAGATTGGGTGTCCCTAACTGAGAATGTAGAGCATTTGGGAATCATCTAACTTAATCTGGAATTTAGTTGAACAAAGTAGGTGAATTATGAAGACAAGGAGAGATCATATTGAATGTAAGCATGGATAAATTCTACCTCTCTGGTCTTCAAAAATGCAATTGCTTCTCAACAGAGATTTGAATATAGCGACGCATACATACTTCTGTCTATAAGGTGAGCATGACTGCTAGAAAGGCCTTATGGTTTTGGTGACAAACAGCACAACCAGGAGTGCTCATCACTGCCATAAAAAGTTCTTTTACACTCCAGTATTCTACCTGCAGCATGCACAGGTCTGAATCAATCTTTCTGCATGTTAAAGTTAAAAATTAATAAATATTTCCTACTCACCATTCTCTTTAATCACTACCAACCCAGAAGGTAAGCTGTCCTTACCTGCAAATATCCTTATCTGCATATTTACTGTACCAACCTGCCTGTTTTCTGTTTGATTTTACAAACCAGTCTTATTATTCCAGTCACTTTCCATCACTTGTCAATTTCACAATTAAAAATTAGCCAGGCCCAATTTTCTCTGCTTTTATAAGTAGCATGAAATTTTAGATGTTGATTGGGGTGTATTGATGGATGGTTCTTTAAGTCATTAGCTGTCATTTGCTTGTGCTGCTCAGCCCTCATCTTCTAAATACTTGCCACTTACAACAGGTGCTATAAATACTACACACAAAAGAGCACAAAATCTGCTAGAGAGATTCCCCGAAGATGAGCTCCTGCAGAAATCTGAAAACTTGGAAGACAAAACCTCTGGTCTTGGTGATCAACCCAGATTGGATCCTGCATCAACAATTAAGCCTATTTTCGGTAGTCAAATCAGAATCATAGAGAAGAGAAGAGAAGAGAAGAGAAGAGAAGAGAAGAGAAGAGAAGAGAAGAGAAGAGAAGAGAAGAGAAGAGAAGAGAAGAGAAGGAACCAACCTTGGAGATCTTCTAGTCCAGCCCCCTGCTCAAGCATGAGAACCTATACTATTTCAGTTAACTGACTGATTACAGATTACAGATTAACAGAGTTGGAAGGGACCTCGTAGGTCATCTGGTCCACCCTCCCGCCCAAGCAGGAGACCCTACACCATTTCTGACAAATGGCAGTCCAATCTCCTCTTCTTTTTTTAAAAAAAACAAATTTTATTAGAAATTTTCCTTTTACATACATATTTTATGAACTGAGTATTGACTGGGTCTAATCTTATACAATTTATAACATAATTATATATATATTATAATCTATTCCAATCTTCTTTTTTGGTTTTTCCAAATACAATTTACTTATTTCAATTTCTGCCATAATATTCTTTTTTCTCTACTTTTTTATTTTATTGTAATCTCTTCTTAAAACATACTGTATAAACAATATTACCATCCGCCCTTCACATACTAATTCTTAACATTACTTCAATTAATTATCTTATTTCTCCATATAAACAACATACTTCATCCTATTCAATTTTTATATTGAACCCCTTTAACTTAAACAATATCACTTCCCATCCTTAATTCCTGATTTCTTATTGTAACATTATTAATTATCTCATCACTTAAAACACTTCATTTAATTTCTATTCTTTCATAAATGGACCATATTATCACTTCATATTTCATCTATTTGTTTTTTACTAAACAATATACATCATCATTTTTATTTTTTACATCACATTTTTTACTATAAACAATGTACTTCATCTTATTCTATTTTTACATTGAAATCACACTTTTTTACTTTTCATGTTTATCTCATAATTTCAGATATTTTCATACACAATATATATCATCATTTTTATTTATTACATTCACAATTACTGATGTTAATGCAATTCTCTTAAATCTATAAATATATACCTTATTTCCCTTCCTCCTTTCCTCTGTTCTTCCCCTTTTACCCATTTTCTCTTGGTCCCTCCAGAATTCCACTTCTTAATGTTTTTCTCCCTTTATCCCAATCTCTTGTCGTTGTCTTCTTCTTTTTTTATTTTTATATTTATTATATCTTTTCTCCTGAATCCTTTCTCTTACTTTTAAGTCTATTATTCCCATAATTTGCCCCAAGTTTTTATCTAGTCTATTCCCATTTCTTTCTCTTACCTTTGATTGTTTCTTTTTTGGAAAATATTTCCCCCTCTCCATTCTCTTTTTTTCACTGTTAATCCCAGTATAATTATTTAGCTTTTTTTTAACCTAATCTCTTTCCTTTTCCTTTTCTCCCCTTTGCTCGCTTCTTTTTTTAGAAAATATTTCCTGCTGTCTCTTCTTTTTTCCCCACCATTAATCCCAATGTAATCATTTAACTTTTCATCTTCAATATTTTTCTCTTCAACCTTGCATTCTTGCTTCTCATTTTTATTTTTGTTATCCTTTTTTTTATTTTCTTCTAGCAGGCTTCTGCTTTTTTATTACCCCTAAATGCTTCACACATATTTTTAAGCATCTCTATTAATTCCTCATATTCCCTCTGCTCCATGTTATCTTTTCCAAAAAAAAAAGTTTTTAATTCAAAGTAATATTCAGTTCAAGTATTTTTCTAATCCACTCCAGTTTAAAGTTTTGTTGCTTTTCACCTCTTTTCAAAGTCGAGACCCAACAGTTCCAAAAGAAACAAATACTCCTTAAATTCTCTCACAGTCATCAAGGCCATTAAAGTTTCAATTTTCAAAACAATTGTTGTAGTTGTAGTAATTTCCTTCCACCAGCAGATGTCTCTCTCCAATCCACAATTCCCAAAGCAACAAAGTATCACATTTGTCAAAAAACCCTTTTAAATCCACATAAAAAATACTTTCTCTTCGGTTTCTTTTCTTTTTACTTTTTTAAGTTTCTCCAAATTCTCCAGATAGAAGTTTTTCTTTTTGGACTTTAGTACTTTAACTTCCTCTTTGTTCTTCTCCCTCCATTAAAATTCCCAAATGACAATTAGCTGCTTATTTCCACGCTGGGACCACTTTTAAGATTTTTTTAAAAAGTTCCTTTTACCTGTGAGTTAGCCAATCACTCACCCGGTACCATTCAAACACCACTCCTGCACAAATCTTAGTCCAGTTGCCCCAGCTTCAGAGTGGTCATAATGGCTGCCACCAGGGGTGGGTTCTACTTACCTTTACTACCGGTTTGCAACAGGGCCACACGCACGCTCTTCTGCGCATGCGCAGAAGCCTTTTCATGACATCAAGGTCAGTGGGCGGAGCTTCCTGCCAGTTTTGCTACCGGTTCTATAGAACTGGTGCAAACTGGGGGCAACCCACCACTGGCTGCCACCCCCGCCACTGGTTCAAAGAGCTTGCCTCCGACCCTTCAAGGAACTTGCCTGTTCCTCTTGGTTGTCTGAGACACCTCTCCTTCTTCACGTCCCTACAAGACGGTTCTGGTCCGAAGACCTCCCAACAGCGGTTTGTCTGGCTGGATTTTCACGAGGCTCGTCAGAGCCTGCTATTTTCCAGCTAGTCTCGCTGCGATGTTTCCGATCCAGTACAATCTCTTCTTGAAAGCCTCCAGGATGAAGTCCCCACAACTTCCAAAGCTGTTCCATTGGTTGATTGTTTTCACTGTCAGAAAAATTCTCCTTATTTCTAGGTTGAATCCTTCCTTGATCAGTTTCCATCCATTATTCCTTGTCTGGCCTTCAGATGCCTTGGAAAACAGCTTGATCCCTTCCTCTCTGTGGCAGCCCCTCAAATATTGAAACACTGCTATCATGTCTCCCCTGGTCCTAGAAATTTGCGCATTTCTTGCATTTCCCGGGGCATCATGGCATATAGTTTGGGTTTGGGTAGTTTTGCCCTGGGGATGATTTTGATGGCACAGTCCGTCTCGTGATGGGGAGGTAGGACATTGCACTTGGCCTTGCTGAACACTTCCATGAGGTGATATTCTGATATTCTCTGGGTGATAATCCCCTGATATTCTCTGGGGATTTGTTCAGTCTCTGGGGTTTTGTCAGAGGTGGCTGCCAGTTGTTCTGGTGGGGCCTTTGGGAGGGTTTCCTGCGTGGATGATACTTCTGTTTGCTGGTGTGGAGAGGGTTGGTGTCCTCTTGCTATCCTCAGCCTCTGGTTGCCCCCTTGCCACCAGATGGTCGGGCCCCATTTGTCTAGCCAGGAGAACACATCTGTCATTTTGGGGACTATTATGAATCGAATTGCCTCCCAGTGTTTTGCTAGCTCTAGCTTCACTGGTTTGGTCAGGTGGGTAGTGTAGGCTTCCCCCAATAGAGACCCATCGACTTGTTTGAACCTGATTGGGTGAGCCAGTCTTTTCTCTCTAATCCCCAGTTTCAGGACCGTGGTTAGGTTAATCAAGCATCTAGTGCAGCCTGAGTCTATTAGGGCATGAAAAGTACCCTGGGTTCCTGTTTTTGGGGCTGTGAGGTGTATTGGGAAGATGAAGAGGTGGATCGGTTCACTCACCATTTGGATCATTTTTGCCTTTGTCCTCGCTGTCATAGGGATCCGGCGATTGGTTGTCGTTGGCTGGTTCCCCACCCCTTTGGCTGGGTGCGAAGGGACTTCTATGGCCTGGAGGACTTTGTAGGACATGTTGGCAGCATACTTGGGGCCCCGTTCCAGTCATGCCCTGGGTGGTGGCTCTGGCTTGGGTTTCAGAGCTGGGGTCACACATGCCAATGCAATGTGATCTATCCCTCCGCATCTGTAGCATTTCAGCTGGCTTCGTGGAAAAGTTGGTCTCGGGACCGGCTGTGGTGCTGGGGCCTCCCGTTGGCCAGATGGTCTCTGGTCTGGTTGACCTCTCTCTTTGGTGTCCAGTTGCTTTCTCATGTTATTGGTACGCAATCTGCCATCAACTTTTATGGCTACTCAGAACCACTCAGCGAGTCGGTTCAGGATGTCCCAATAGGCGGTTACTTGGGCAATTTGCTTATCCAGGCTTGTTCTGAAAAAATGAACCAATACCTGCTCCGGCAAAGGTTCTCCATGACTCTCCTGAACTCATGGATGTATTCGTTAATGGGTGGCCCTCTCTGCTTTACGTTTCAGAGCTCATCCTCCACGTACAGATCCTCCTCCACCTCCTCAAATCTGGCTTCTAGCTCTTGTAGGAAGTCATTGATGTCTTGAAGCTGGGGGGCTCTCCCCTTTTGGAGGGCTGCTAGCCATTCCCTTGCTTCTCTCTCTAGCCCCTCGGCAATGGTATTCACTATGGCTCTGTGGGATGGGTAGAGGTGTTCGTAGTGCTCTAGGTGGACCCCAGCCAAGTCAAGGAATAGAGCCAGCTGATCTGAGTCCCCATCGAATTTCCCCCTGGATCGGGGTGGCTCATTCAGCACTGCTCCTCTGTTGGCCCCTGTATGCCTGCACTTGGTGTGTTTGGCGGTCTTCCTCTGCTCTAGTTTGTAGAGGGGGAGGGGCTGCCTGCCCTGGGTGGTTTGAGCTCATTCTCCTTCTGGTGGGTGAAGGGGGGGCTATGGTTTTTTTAAAAAATTGATTTATATGCCGCCCTTCTCTGGAGACTCAGGGTGGCTTACAATGCATTAAGCAATAGCCTTCATACTTTTGTATATTTATACAAAATCAGCTTATTGCCCCCACAAACTGGGTCCTCAATTTACCTACCTTAGAAAGGATGGAAGGTTGAGTCAACCTTGAGCCTGGGGAGATTCGAACTAGGAGTAATTGCAGGCAGCTGGATGATAATAACAGTCTGCTGCACCACCAGGCTCTTCTGTTCCCATCTGCATCTCCTCACTTCAAAGAGAACCCCCCTTTGCAACCCCCCTCTTGGGCAGCACAATGGCCCCCATCATGAAGGGTTGCTTGGTCAAATTCCTCCCTCAGCTGCTCTTTGGATTCCCCCAAGGGTTCCATCAGAGTTTTTGGGAGCCTGGCCTGTTCCCAGTTCCACATCCATTCCACACTTCCTAGCTTGCTCAGGGGTTTTCCCCAGCCTTGGCCGCTAGGGTGGAGGAACTCAACCTCAGCTGCTTTAGGGATTTTTTTCCCACCAATACTCATCCTTTTCCATTTTGGTCACTGGAGTGGATGTCTCAGCTTTGATGGTCAGGGAGGGCTGCACTCTGGTTCCAATTGGGCTGCTGGGTCCTGGAAATCCCTGGGTAGAGGCAAATTCTGCCTCTTTCCGGGTCGCCTGGAGCAGGCTCTCTTCAGATAGTCTGCCCTCTGCCATGGTAGTCTGAGTTTCTCTCCACGCACCCCATGGAGCAGGGTCGGGGAGCAACTGGAGAGCCCAGGGCTCAGTAGTCCCAGTCGTTTGATTAGTTTTGAGAAAGTTGGCTTGCTGTCAGGGTTCCGACCGATGCCCTAATTAAATCATGAGCCTCAAGCCAATCTTCAAAAGAAATCCAGTTATTTATTAACATGTCAGCATGTTCCAAGTGAAGCCAACTCTGACCTCATTTAATTCACACCCCGGCTCTGACCCTGTTCCCCCCTCCCCCCAAGTGTGTCATCTGTCACTTTCCCCAATGAAGCAATTTTGCGGATTGTTGAAGTCCCTCCCTCCGGCCACTGTGGGTCACCATGGAGATGGCCTTGACATAGAGATGGCTGGAATGTGCTTTTGTTTTGACTGAAGTGCAATTCCCTCAGTGCAGCTGTGAGGCTTGGTTCCCCATTCCCCTGCCTATGGCAACTCGAGAGCAGGTCAGGAATGCTTCGCGAGTTGACACTTTGTGCAGCCATGCTGGTTTCTTCTTGGATTTCTTGTTTTTCTTTCTCAGTGATATTGTGCTGTTATGGGCTTTTATGATCATATTTTTCAGAGTTTCCCAAGATTCTTGAGTTGTTTTCACCTTTAGCATTTTCATCCAAGGAATCTTTCCCTATTTCTCTCTGAGTTTATTAAAATCAACTCTTTTAAAATCTAAGACTCTGGTATCGTTATGTTCTATTGCTTGTGTTTGCCTTATGTTGAATTCTAGTATGACATGGGCACTCTCACCCATGGTTCCTGCAGTTTCAACTCCCTCTATCATTTCTTCTCTGTTTGTAAGAATTAAGTCCAGTATAGCTATCCCTCTAGTTTCCTCCTCTACCTTTTGGACAACAAAGTTGTCAGCTAGGTTGGTTAGGAACTTATTTGATTTCTAACTTGGTGCAGAATTAATCTTCCAATTGATCTCAGGGTAACTGAAGTTCCCCATTACTATTGTAGTGTGTTTCCTACATATACAGTATTTGTTAGTTGGTTAGCAAAAAGGACATCTATTTTTTCTGCTTGATTGGGGGGCCTACAGTATACACTATGGCCATGTCATTTTTTTTCTTTCCCATATGAATTCTAGGAGGTTTTCGTCTTTGATTTCATGCATTTCTGTAGCAATATAGTGGTCCTTTACATATAGTGCAACTCCACCTCCTCTTTTATGGGGTTGTTGTGGTCCGCCAGCAGCCTGTGGAGCTGGCAGCAGAGTCTGACAGTGAGGAGGCTGGGGAGGAATATGGGCCAGTCCTGGAGTCTGGGGAAGGCTCTGACGAGGGCTCTGCATCGGAGGCAGAGAAAGGGCCATCTGGGAGGTACGTACTGCCTCCGGAGCCTCCAGAGTCGGACCTCAGCAAGGCAAAGGAACAGGGGGAGCCTGTTCCAGTGCGCGCATGCGCAGAGCTGCCAGAAGGCAAGAACAGCTAAATCAAAAGGGGACAACTCAGGAGTAGGGCTGGGAGATGATTGGCCCCTCCCATAAGACTTAAAAGAGGAGCAAAGGCACAGGGGCCTTTGCAGGAAGCAACGTTTGTTCATTCTATTCAGCTTAAAGCCTGAAGCTCTGTTTGATTCTGGACTCCATGTTGCTTTGCCAATTTGGCAGCGTGTCAAGGGAGATAAAGGTGGGTGATTATCCCGAAGGATTTCTCCTGAAGGACTCTTTACAACTAATTAGGGCTCATCTGTGAATGGACAGAATTCACAGCTGTTGCAATAAAAGAGGTTTTTTGGACTACTTGTGTGTTTTAATGACTCAGGAAACCTAGGTCAGAACAGGGGTCTGGGTTTTTTTAACAGTTTGTATCCTTCTATCAGTATGTTCCAGTCATGGGTTTTATCCCACCAGGTTTCTATTATTATATATCATATCTACCTTCCATGTATTAATAGTTCAAGTTCACCTTTTTGTTCCCCAGACTTAGTGCATTTGTATATAGGCACTTGAGATCTTTATGTCTGACTCTGGATATGCTTCCTTTGTCTCCTATTTGGTGTTTGAGTTTGTCTTCCTTCCTATCCCTCCTTACTTCATTATTTGACTTACTTTCTAGGGGTTTTTGCTTGGAATTAGGTTCTGGAGATCCTAAAGATTGGTCACCCTCCCACCTCAATTTTAGTTTAAAGCCCTCCTGATAACTTGAGCCAGTCATTTTCTGAAAACATTCTTCCCAGTCTTTGTGAAGTGCAGTCCATCCCTTGCCAAAAGCTCATCATGGAGATAGTACAGACCATGGTCCAGCAATCCAAAGTTTTTTTGGCGACACCAACCCTTTAGCCAGTGGTTCACTTCTATAATTCTTTGTTCGCTTACTGGATGTTGTCCTTTCATTGGCAGTACAGCTTAAAAAGCTACTTGGGCACCTTGACTTTCTTGCCTAGCTGCTCATAATCTCAATATTGTTTTCAAGTCCTTTGTGTCATTTGTCCCTACATGTAGTAGTAGAAAAGGGTAGTAATCTGTGGGTTTTATTATTTTGGTTAGGTTCTCAGCCACATCCTTGATTTTTGCTCCAGGGAGACAACATATCTCCCTAGATTGTATGTCCAGTCAGCAGATGGCTGGTTCTGTTTCTTTGAGAATAGAATCTCCTATCATCAACACTTGCCTTCCTTTTATAGGGGGTGCGGTCTGGGGTGCTTTTCTGTTTATCCCAGGTGAGTTTGTTGGTGTGACTTTTTTAGGGATATTGGATGATGTCTCTTTTCTAAGTGTTTGCATATTTTCTTTGAGGGGGAGATTGTAGGTCTGAGTATTTTCAACTAAGGGAAGAAATCGGTTGCTCAGTTTTAATTTAACTTACTGTTATGTTAGTTTTATTTATCCTTTTCCTCCCTATATTTTTTTTTTAAGTTTTTGAGCTCCAGTTCCCCCTATCTTATTATTTAAGATTTGCCTTATTTAATTGATTGGTCTTTATTAATCCTATTCTTCCTTGATTTCTAATTTTCCACTCTTGTCTTTATTATTTGTCTAATTATTTATCTTTTATTTTCTGTCCTGTATTTATTTTTGTTCTCTACCGGGGTCTTCCCTCCCTGCCTATTGGAACCTCAGGCTTAATTTGTTGCCTTCACTTCCCTCGTTTGCTGCTCTTGTTGTTTTCTCTGCCAGCTCCCTTCGGGGCTCCGGTCTTTTCAGCCTCATCCTTGCTCTGGTCAGCTCTCTCTGCCTGCCGTGCAGCTTTCCAGTCAGCTCAGCTCTGCTGTCTGGTCCGCTCATTCAGCCCTCCACTCAGGTCCACTGTTGGTTTCCCTATTGCTCTCTGTGGTGCTCTCAGGCTCTGCTCATGCATTGCCCCATGCTGCTGGCTCTCTCTCATCCCTGCTGCTCTGCTGCTGCTTTTTGCTCTGGAGCCACATAGCTCCTGTTTGCTGTCCATCGCGCTGGGGATGCTGCTTCCACCAGCAAACAGGACTGCCTGGATGGTCCCCAGCAAGTTTGCCTCTCTTCTCCTCTTCCCTGCTTTGCTCTCTCACTGGCTCACATCTTTAACTGGCTCGCCGGTCATTGCACTGGCCTCAGTCGTCTAGCCTCTCTGCCCCAAAGCTGTTTTTCCTCCCTGCTTTGCAGCGGGCCCCACTTGCTCAGAGGCTCACCTCGTTATTCTTCACTGGTTGGCTTTGCTGCCTGCAGTTGGTTTTTCTCTCTGCTCGCCTCATTTCAATGGGTCTCCAGACTCTTGGGTGCAGCTGGGCTTCTCTCAGGCCTCTTGGGTGCAGCTGGGCTTCTCTCTCTTTTAATTTCTCCAATCTTCCTCTGTCTAGTCTCTTCTTAAAGACCTCCAGTGATGGAGTGCCCACAATTTCTGAAGGCAAGTTATTCCACTGGTTAATTGTCCTCACTGTTAGGAAGTTTCTCCTTAATTTCAGATTGCATCTCTCTTTGATTAGTTTCCAACCATTTTTTCTTGTCCTGCCCTCTGGTGCTTTGTAGAATAATTTGAATCCCTATTTTTTATAGCAGCCCCTGATGAATACTGCTATCATGTTACCACTAATTCTTCTTTTCCTTAGACTAGCCAAACCCAAATCCTGCAGCCGTTCATGATACGTTTTAGTCTCCAGGCCTTTGATCATCTTAGTTGTCTTCTCTGAACTTTTTCCAAAGTCTCAACATCTTTTTTGTAGTATGGAGACCAAAATTGGTTGCAGTATTCCATGTGTGGTCTTACTAGGGTTTTATAAAATGGTACTAATACTTCATGTACCCTTGATTCTATGCCTCTGTTTATACAACCAAGGATTATATTAACTTTTTTAGCGGCTGCTGCACACTGCTGGCTCATATTCAAGTGATCATCCACTAGGACTCCAAGGTCCCTCTCACTGTTTTTGAGCTAGGTTTTGCCTAATCTGTACTTATACCTTTGATTTTTCCTGCCTAAATGTAAAACTTTTCTCCACATTAAAATTCATTTTGTTGGATAGGACCCATTGTTCAAGTTTGTCAAGATCTTTTTGGATCCTGAGCTTGTCTTCAGGGGTGTTGGCTATTCCTGCCAGTTTAGTGTTGTCTGCAAATTTGGTGAGTTCTCCTTCTATTCCCTCATCTAAGTCATGTATGAAGATGTTGAAGTGTACTGGGCCTAAGATGGAGCTTTGTGGTATCCCACCAATGGTGAAATCTAAAATTTGTTACTACCGGTTCTGTGGGCATGGCTTGTGTGTGTGTGTGTGTGGGGGGTACTGTGACTGGGTGGGTGTGACCAATTTTTTTTTTTTACTTTTAAAACCATTTTTTTCTACAACCTCTTCGGCAAAGAGGTTGTAAAAAATGCTTTCAAAAGGCTCTGATGATCCCAGCTGAGTTGCCTCATCAGCAGAGGCTTTTTTTCTTTTAAATGCCTCTGATGATCAGGCAACTCAGTTTGGATTGTCAGAGGCATTTAAAAGAAAAAAAGCCTCTGCTGATCAGGCAACTCAACTTGGATCATCAGAGGGATTTAAAAGAAAATGCCTCTGACGATCCAAGCTGAGTTGCCTGATCAGCAGAGGCTTTTTTTTCTTTTAAATGCCTCTGACGATCCAAACTAAGTTGCCTGATCATCAGAGGCATTTAAAAGGAAAAAAGCCTCTGAGTTGCATGATCATCAGAGGCTTTGTTTTTTACTTTTAAAAGCATTTTTTCAGCTTTTAAAAGTAAAAAAAAAAAAGCCTCTGATGATCGTGTGGCTCAGCTGGGCATGGGGGGGTGGCAGGGATTTTTGCTACCAGTTCTCGGAATCACCTGCCTCCATCGCTACTGGATCAGGTGATCCGGTCTGAACCGGGAGCATTTTACCCCTGTACTCTGCTGCTTACTTCTCTCCGTGTGGATGTAGTATCATTAAGGACTACTTGTTGTGTATAGTTTGTCAGCCAGCTACAAATCCATCTGGTGGTGATATTGTCTACTCCACATTTTTCTAGTTTACCAAGAAATAAGTTGTGGTCCACTTTGTCGAATGCCTTACTGAAATCTAAGTATACTATGTCCACAGCATTTCTCTGTTCTACTAATTTAATCACTTTGTCAAAGAATAAAATAAGATTGGTCTGACATGATCTGTTTTTAAGAAACCCATGCTGGCTACTAGTTATAACTCTATTTGCTTCTAGTTGTTCACAGATCTTGATTATCTTTTCCAGGATCTGTTTCTTGATTATCTTTTCCAGAATCTTCCCGGATATTGATGTCTAAGTATACTATGTTCAAAACATAGTATGGTCTAGTAATTTCTCTGGCCTACTAATTTAATAATTTTATCAAAGAATTAAATAAGTTTGGTTTGGCTATGGAAAAAGGTGCCCATACTCACTGCCAAGTGAAGCAGAGGTTCTCCTGGACCCCTTTTTGGTCCGAAAACCAGAGCTGGGTGTTCCCTAGGAATGATGTGCCCTTACTTTGACAGGGAATCAGAGTCCTCCTGGACACCCCCCCCCCAATTTTTTGGTCCAAAAACTGTTAGCGAGAGCCAAAGCTCATTAGAAGACTTAGTTGCCAAAGGACCCAACAGAGCCAATTGAATCAGGGGTGAAATTCAGCAGGTTCTGACAGGTTCTGGAGAACTGGTAGTAGAAATTTTGAGTAGTTCGGAGAACTGGCAAATACCACCTCTGGCTGGCCCCAGAGTGGGGTAGGAATAGAGATTTTGCAATATCCTTCCCCCAGGAGTGGGGAGGGAATGGGGATTTTGCAGTATCCTTCCCCTGGAGTGGGATGGGAATGGAGATTTTGCAGTATCCTTCCCCTGAAGTGGGGAGGGAATGGAGATTTTGCAGTATCCTTCCCCTGCCATGCCCACCAAGCCACACCCACCAAGCCACACCACACCCACAAGCCACCACACCCACAGAACCGGTAGTAAAATTTGAATTCCATCACTGAATTGAATCCCTATATTGGAAATAGGGAGACATGGGAAATTCTAGTTTGAAAATCAGGTTAGGATCCCCTCTAGGAGACTTCTTGATGCCTGGGATGAGAAGCTGCCATCCTGGCTGGTGTGACAAAGAGACAAGCAAGGAAACTATGCAAAGAATGGGTTTTGCTCAGGGATGAAGCTGGAAAACCAATTTGGCTAAATAAAGGTACTTAAAAGAAAAAAAATACATAGTAACATTGGGGTTTTTTCTTCCCTCTATGCAATTAATATGAATGTCAGCCTCCACCTGTACTGCTTTGGCTGCCAGAAGAAACGGGGAGGGAAGAGCTAAGGGGCCTGGGGGGGGAAGCGTGCTGGAGGGTTTTTCGAAGAAACGAAACCGAATCTCTGAAGTGGCTATCGGGTCAACCGTCATCGCGTTCCTGATTGATGACGATGCCAGACGTGCTTCCACCTGATCTCTGGAAGACCTTTGGATTGGATGATTGATGATGGACAGTGGGAGGGGATGCTTTCTATATGCCATTTTCACGCCTATTGCTTTGGTTTCAGCTTTTCCTTGGTTGCGTTCACTTCATTTTCTAGTAAAAGTACATTACTTTATAAATAATGGAGTTTGGTTTATTCTTTCCTGGACTTTGAAGGAAGCACACCTGACATTAAGCTGAAACTCACTCCAGTCATCCCGGATAACCACCAAGGGGACTGAAATCCAGATTATGTCAGATCAGGAGGGTGAAGAAGACCAGATGGGAGCATCGAGTTCTACGATGACTTCACTTCAAGCAGAGAAAGAGGCTGCCAAATGGTTGGAAAAACTCAACCACCACTGACGACAGTGGGATGGACTCCAACTCCGACGATCTGGTGAGTCACACAGAGGACCCCATGCTGATCCCCGTAGAAATAAGGGTGCCATCCACAGGGACATAGGCGCAGATGTTAGCCCTATTAGACTCTGGGTGCACCAGGTGCATAATCAGCCTGAAGGTGGTGGAGAAGATGGGCTTGAGACTAAAACGTTAAAAAGGCCCATTGCGTTCTGTCAGTTGGACAGATAGATTGCAGGAGGGGGCCCAGCCAGCTTTGTGACCAAACCCATTGAAGTGCAGTTGGGAGATCACATAGAGAGTCTCAGATTTATTGTGGCCCCTGGCATGGAATGACCCCTCATACTTGGACTGCCCTGGCTCCGTAGATGGAACCCATGGGTTAACTGGAAGATGGGGATCTTCGGTATTCGCACCGGAAAACCGAGACTAGAGAGGGAACCCCCCCCGGAGGATGGTATAGGACCCGAAAGGGCGGAAGTGGCAGTAGGCCACATTGAGGGGGAGGAGAAGATTCCGAAGGAGTATTGGGATCTCCGTGAAGTTTTTAGTGAAAAGGCCTCGGATGTACTGCCTCCCCACAGAGCTACAGACTGTACCATTGAAATACTCCCCGGAGTGAAGCTCCCTAAGCCAAAAATCTACCCCATGACCCCTCGAGAATTAGGGGAATTGCAAAACTTCATTGATAAAAATCTAAAACGGGGATTCATCCAACCAGCCAGACCCAGGGTGGCGGCGCCGGTATTGTTCCGGGAAAAGAAAGATGGCTCCTTTCACCTGGTAGTTGATTACAGAAATCTCAACGCTATTTGCGTGGAAAACGTTTACCCCCTGCCGCTCATGAAAGACATGTTAGCGCACTTAGGAAAGGGAAAAGTCTTCACCAAACTTGATTTACGAGAGGCATACTACCGAGTGAGAATTAAAGAGGGGGATGAATGGAAAACAGCATTTAATTGCCCACTGGGATGTTTCCAGTTTAGAGTGCTCCCGTTTGGCTTACAGGGAGCCCCTGCTGTGTTGATGCAATTGATTAACGAAGTGTTGCATGAGCACCTGTATAAGGGGGTGCTGGTCTACTTGGATGACATTCTTATCTACTCTGATAACATGGACGACCATGTGAAATTGGTGCGAACTGTCCTGAAAAAACTCAGGGCTGCTGAACTGTATGCCAAACTTTCTAAATGTGAGTTCCACCAAAGCAAAATTGACTATCTTGGATATCGCATATCGCATGAGGGAATAGAGATGGACCCTGGAAAGGTTCGGGCAGTATTGGAATGGGCTGCGCCACGCACCCGCAAACAACTACAGAGTTTCCTGGGATTTGCTAACTTTTATAGACAGTTTATCCCCTCGTCTGCCAAAATTGCGCTGCCAATAACAAATCTTCTGAAAACTAAAGGTGAAGTAAAACCACGGCCCTCACGGCCCCTTGAATGGACCATGGACTGTCAAGCCGCATTCGAAAAGTTGAAATGGTTGTTTGCTGCTGAACCAGTTCTCAAACATCCAGACATGGAAGAGTCTTTTGTAGTACAGGCTGACGCGAGCAACGTGGCTGTGGGAGCAGTACTTCTGCAAAAGAACACAGAAGGGGAATTACAACCCTGTGCTTACACGTCCCGAAAATTGTCAGAAACTGAAAGGAGATGGGCCATATGGGAAAAAGAGGCTTTTGCAGTGCGATGGGCATTGCTAACATGGAGACAATTTCTGGAAGAAGCAAAGCATCCTTTTGAAGTTTGGACTGATCATAAAAATCTGGAGGCGTTGAAAACACCGCGCAAACTGTCACCAAAGCAAGCTCGTTGGGCCCAGCACTTCAATTGCTTCAATTTCACTCTATGCTACCTTCCTGGTGGAAAGAACTTCATGGTGGATGCACTCTCCAGATTGCCTCAATACAACAGTACCAAGAAAGAAGTGGTTCAACCCATCATCCCTTCGACACAACTAGCAGCACCAATGACTACCAGAGCTCAGGCGAAGGCCGATCCAGCCCTTTCGGGCGAGCTTCTTCAGAAACTACAAGAAGCCCTGAAAACTGACGAATGGTTTAAAACCCATTCAAATGAATGCGCACTCCGTGATGGTCTAGCTTGGATTGGGGCAAAATTGTATGTTCCTGACAGTTTAAGAGTAACAGTATTACAGTACTCTCATGATGCCAAGGCAGTGGGACACTTTGGATTTGTTAAAACTCTACATCTTGTTAAAAGACAATTCTGGTGGCCTGCACTCAAAAAGGACATAGAGGCATATGTGGCTAGTTGTCTGGTGTGTGCCACAGCTAAGAGACCTCCGGGAAAGCCACCCGGTTTACTGCAGAGTGTGGCAAGGCTGGATGCCCCCTGGAAGGAGATATCCATGGATTTTATTGTTGATCTACCTGAGAGTGAAGGGTGCATGGTCATTTGGGCAGTAACGGATCTGTTTTCCAAACAAGTGCACTTCATCCCCTGCTCTAAAATCCCTTCAGCTACTTGTTTCAATGTTAGAACTTTCCTCCCTTTGTACATGACTGTCTCCTCTCTCATTCTTCTATATATTTCTTCTCTCATTGTTTTTTTTGTAAACCTAATATGGACTTCTTTGGGGAGTTTGTTTCTCCTTGCAGAGCCTTGTAAAGGCTCTGTAAATTTCATCAATTCCATTTCTAATTTCGTCCTTATCTTTGTGCGTTGCCTTTGCCAGTATTTCGATCATAATCTCGCCCAGGTCTTCATCTCTCTGTTCTTCTATATTTTGGAATCTAAGGAAGAAGGATGCCTTTTCCATTTCAAGAAACGTGAGTGCATCTTCGGTGTCTCAGCTCCTCATCGTTTGTTGGTTCTCCATCCTCTCCAGCCTCGCGGCTGTAGCTTCCATTTTTTCCTCCACTTTATGTATTCTCTGTTCATTTTCTATGATATTTTGCTGGATTTTCACTATCTTCTCATCTATGTTTCTAATGTCATCTTTAATTTCCCCTACATCCAGTCGCAATTGTTCATGGTTTTTTCTAGTTTCATCGTGATTTAGCGTCATCTTATCTTCCATCCTTTTCATTCCCTCTTGTATCATTGCGAGGGCAGCCTGTATATTCTGCATGCCTATGATAGTATTGGTCTTTTCTTCTCCCGTCTTTTGCTGTACTGGGGAGGCCACTAGTAGTGTTTGAGTTTGGGGTACCTTTTTGGTTGTTTTAATAGTAGTTGATATACTTGAAGTAGCCATGTCTATTGTACGTGTTAGTCTTGTCCACAGTTTCATATAATTATGTATTGCCTATTTTATGTTAATGGCTTAAATGAAACGTTATTGTTGGAATTAATATTAGTGGAAATACTTCTAATCAGCAATCAGCAATATAATAATAATATATATAGAAAGAAGAGAAAAGCAGGGGGAGAGAAGGTAGAAATGGTGGAAACAGCGGGGAAAGGGCACGTTTCTAGCAATTCATAAATTACCTTATTCTTAAATTAATTGCAAGTTAAAAGATCTATTTCACTAGCAGTATTTATAGTAATTCTAAAATCAATTCTATGTCAATTTATATTGCTAATTATCTTAATTGTTATAACTGTATTAAATTGTTTAAATTAATTAGCTTTCAATCAATATTTATCACACATATAGTACTCTATAGTTGTTTGAATGATCAACTTGTTATTGTTATAATCAACTTATTCTTACATAGTCACAAACAGAAAAAAGAAGAAAGAAAAAATACTAAATTATTAAATATTCTTTTCAATTCTATTGCGTTCTAGTATATTATAATAAGATTAAGCCAGACCATTATTAGCTATATCTTCCGTTTGTTCACCAGTTGTTTCAGTGGTTCAATAGTTAAATAGTTCGATATTTAACGGTTAGATCGTTATATATCCCAGTTTTTTAGAAGAGTGCCAGTGGAAATGGTGAAAATATTGGTAGCTTCTAAAAGTCCACTCAAAATACGTTATATCAAAGTTTGTTTCGTCTCTGTCAATGCAATGTCCACACTCTCCTTCAGTCTATTTCACACTCGGTTTTCCAATTCAGTCCAATCTGCCCAGCCGAAACCAATAGAGTCCAATGCAATCAGTTTTTAGAAATCCTCCTTCCAATCTCCGGCACACCGCTCTCCTCACACTCCCTTTATTTCCTTCAATCCTCCTTCCGATCTCCGGCACACCGCTCTCCTCAGTCTATTTCACACTCGGTTTTCCAATTTAATCCAATCTGCCCGGCCGAAGCCAATAGAGTCGAATGCAATCAGTTTATAGAAATCCGTCCAGAATCCTCCTTCCAATCTCTGACACACCGCTCTCCTCACTCTCTCTTTATTTCCTTTAATCTCGCAAGATCTGTTCTTATTCTCAATTTAGTCCTCTCGATCCAGTCCACCCCAATAAAATCCAGTTATATCGGAGTTAAATCCTCCGCAATTCTCGTCGCTCTCTCTTTTCTCTCGGCTGTTCAAAGTTTTTGCGCTGTCATATCTGTTCAAAATGGCTCCAATCCGCCCGATCCTTTCTGCCGCCGCTTGTCTAATGTCTTTTCCCGGTATCTCTGCCACCAGCGTCTGCTTCTTCATCAAATGCTTTTTGGTTTTTTTTAGGTTAAAGTCCTCTGTTGATGACTTCTTTTCTTTTTTCAATCTTCGCTTCCCACTCACGCAGTTGTCAGCGCCTCCGGCCAGTCTCGAAAGGCTGGTTTTTCCTCACTCTGGATTAAGGGTTTGTCTTGTACCTTCGAGGGAGTTGCGGTCTCCTCCAAGGTCCTAAGATGTTCCCCTTTAAACTATCAATCCCTCCGAGATCGATAGCTCCTATTTCGGCTCCAGATGTGGGATTGTTAGAGACTCAGGAATGGAGCGCTGTCCCTTTCATCCCTAACGCGCTGAGGTCGCCGCCAGAGACAGGAGAAGAGACTACAATTTCTTAAGTAGACAACTGAATAAACTCAAGATAAAATTTAGATGGCTCATACCGGAAGGCCTACTTATTTCATGGGAAGGAAGAAAAATCAGTATAGATACAATAGAAAAAGCTCAAGACTTTATGGACCAATATCTAGGAAATGAAGGAGAAAAGGAAAGCAGAGATAGTAGAGAAGAACATAACCCAAGTGACCAAGAGACACAAATGACAAACAGGGAAGACAAAGAACAAAAGAAGGGAAGGTTGGAGAGAGAGGAAACAGCAGGGATCTCACAAAGAGTTACAAGAAACACAACAAAGCTCAAAATAACAGACAAATAAACACTAGCGGAAATGGAAGAAGAAATAAAGCTCATTTCCATAAATATAAATGGTTTAAACTCACCAAGCAAAAGACATCAAATGTTTACAAGGTTGCAAAAATTAGAGGCAGACATAATTACATTACAAGAAGTACACATAAGAAAACAACAGAAAAAACTACTTGAAAATAAAAAATTAGGAGTAATATACACATCTTTAGGAGATTGCAAAAAAAGGGGAGTGGTAACATATATTAGGGATCACATAAGATCTAAACTGATTTACACTGATAAAGAAGGCTGAGTCTTAATGGTAGAACTAAAATTGGAAATAAAAACAATATTGTTAGTAGCTATTTACGCTCCAAATGGAAACCAATTAGATTTTTACAAAAAATTACATGACAAACTAAAGGAGTTGGACTACGAAAATGTATGCATTGTCAGCGACTTTAATGCGATAGTAAACTTATGAGAAGATTACCACAGCACTAGGAAGAATAAAATTAAATGGAAGACATTGCCACAAACATTCAAAGATTTAGTACAAGAAATGAGCCTACACGACACCTGGCGAGAACTAAATACCAAAACAAAACAATATACATATTTCTCGGGCCCACATCAATTGTGGTCCAGGCTGGATATGGCTTGGATGACACCTCAACTAAGTAAAGAAACACACGAAGTAGAAATTATGTCTAGTATATGGGCCGATCACAATCCTATCAAAATAGTCTGGAAAGGTTTCCGAAAACAGAAGAGATGGAAAATGGACACAAGTATAATAAAGGAAAAAGAATATCAGCAAATGATAGAAAAGGAAATCAAGATATTTCTACAAATAAATACAAAAGACACAACATCGTTACAAAACCTATGGGATACCACGAAAGCCTATATTAGAGGCCTAACTATTGCATATGTGGCAAGAAAGAAAAAGGAGAAACAAAGAATTAGAAATGAATTATTGGAAGAAATTAAGACAGAGGAAATTAAATTACAACAACAGCTCAACAACACGAGTGTGCTACAAAAGCTAAATTTGGCCAAACATAAACTGAATCTAACCACAAAAACCGAATTGGCACAGAAAATAAGAATAGTAAAACAAAATAATTTTGAACATGCTAACAAAACTGGATGCTGGTTAGCATATAAGCTAAAAAAGCAAACAGAAAAAAGAATTATACACCAACTCCAAGACGAATCAGGAACTCTTTACCACACACATCTGGAGAAGAAAAACATAGCCAAAAATTTTTTTCAAAAACTTTATCGCCAGGAAGAGGTCCCGGAAGACCAAATCAAAAAATACCTCCAAAAAACCAATCTCATGCACTTCATAGAAGATCACAGAGAGATGTTAAACCAGCCCATAACAATGCTGGAACTAATGGAAGCCCGCAAAAAACAAAAGAACAATAAGACTCCAGGACTGGATGGAATTCCTACTGAATTCTATAAACTTTGTCAACAATCGATAGACCAAATACTGTTACAAGTTTTTAACGAAGCACTACTGATAGCAGAAATTCCAAAATCTTGGACAGAAACTATTATTACATTAATACACAAAGAAGACTCAGATCCGACGCAAATTAAAAATTACAGACCAATTTCATTACTCAATGTGGACTATAAGCTATTCATGTCAATACTAGCTCAGAGACTCAAAGCAATAATACATAACTATATACACCCAGACCAAAACGGTTTCATACCTAAAAGACAAATAAAGAATAATTTGAGAATGATTATAAATATTCTGGAATATTATGATCAGAAGATAGACAGAGAAATGGCCATAATCTCCCTTGATGCCCAGAAGGCCTTCGACAATTTGAATTGGTCTTTTTTCATAAAACAACTTGAACTAATGAACTGTGGAGAGAAATTTCATAACCTGATTAAAAAAATTTATTCCCAACAAACAGCAAAAATCTCAATAAACGGTGACATGACACAAATTTTTGATATTCAGAAAGGAGTACGACAAGGATGTCCCATGTCACTGCTAATATTTATAATAGCATTGGAGGTATTATTAAACGAAATAAGGAACGAGGAAGAAATCAAAGGACTCAAGATCCGGGGAGAGGAGTACAAATTGCTCGCCTTTGCAGACGACGTAATTTTCAACTTGGAAAACCCAAGACGATCTGGATCCAGACTGATGTCGATGATAGAACAATACGGGGAAGTCGCGGGCCTCAAAATAAACAAACAAAAAACAAAAATAATGACGAAAAATATGACCCAGACTCAGAGATCGGAATTAGAAGAAGAATTAGGAATCCAATTAGTAAAGAAGATAAAATATTTAGGTATTTGGCTGATGGCGAAAGCAACCACGATCAAAGAAGACAATTACATGAAATTACTAAAAGAAATTAAAAAAGACCTGGAAATCTGGAACAGGCTACAATTGTCATTGATGGGCAGAATCAGTTCAATTAAAATGAATATATTACCGAGGGTACTATATCTATACCAGGTAATACCATTACATCCAGGAAGGGACTTCTTCAAAAATCTCAACAAAATTACAACGACCTATATATGGCAGGGAAAGAAGGCTGGAATTAAGATTAAAGCGCTACAACACACACGAGACAGAGGAGGCCTCACAGTACCAGACTGGGAGTTATATTATAAAGCAGCCGGATTGACCTGGATCAAAGAATGGATGTGATTAGACGACAAAAGAACGTTATATCTAGAAGGCTTTGATCTCATATGAGGATGGCACGCGTTCCTATGGGATGGACCAGACAAACAACACATGTACTTCCAAAGACACATAATTTGGGCCTCACTCTTCAAGATTTGGCAGGGAATTAGGAAAACTTATTATACTAAAATACCAAAATGGTGGTCCCCGATGGAGGCATTGATATTTCCAAATACCCTTGAAATCGGAAAGATTATGAGATACCAAGATTTACTGAATCATGAAGGAGAACTTACTCCAAGACATCAACTCCAAAATGGCGATATAAATATTGATTGGTGGCACTACACTCAAATATACTCAAGATACAAGGCGGATAAAATCAAATATGGAATTGCAAAAGATCTGAACAAACTGGACAGAATTTTATTAGGAGCAGACCAGAAAATGATTACTAAAACATATAACTACCTTTTGAGAGACAAATTAATAGAAGAAACAGTTAAACATAATATGACAATGTGGGCCAGGGACATAGGACATAATATTCAATTGGCAGACTGGGAGAAATTATGGAAGCAGAACATTAAAATGACAAGAGCCACATCTTACAAGGAGAACCTCATTAAAATGTTTTATAGATGGCACTTACCACCAGCCCGACTTGCCAAAATACACCCAAACACTTCGGCGTTGTGTTGGAAATGTAAATCAAAAAAGGGGACATATTACCACACTTGGTGGAAATGTAGGAAAGCCCAACACTATTGGCAAGATATAAAAAATA
This sequence comes from Pituophis catenifer annectens, assembly GCF_029215685.1. NCBI lineage: Eukaryota > Metazoa > Chordata > Lepidosauria > Squamata > Colubridae > Pituophis > Pituophis catenifer. The sequence continues at coordinate 25,211,598 of NW_027256888.1, forward strand.
TTATTGAAGAAATAACGAACATTCAAATAGAAAACAGTCCAGAATTCTTTCTATTTGGCATGATAACGGCACAACATCTTAAGGAAATGAAATATCTTATCATACATATCTTGACAGCAGCAAGACTACTGTTCGCGCAAAACTGGAAATCAGACCAACTCCCATCCAAAGACAAAATCGTTGCAAAGATAACAGAGTGTGCTGAAATGGACAGATTGACGCTGGAACTCCAGGAAAAGGAAGAAAGCGAATACTATCTTGTATGGCACCAATGGTATCAATGGCTGGAAAGGAAAATCAGTAAAAATGTAGAGGACAGAAATTAGGGTAAAGACTTGCACAAGGAGATGAACCCATAAGAAATGTAAATTTGTAGTGAAAAGTTATAACATTGGAATCAGACATTTAATAATTACTCTTTATTAAACTATATAAGCTCAATGACATATATTCTGTTGATGACAAAAACGTAAATGTAAAATGTTAGGTGGGTTTGTAGGTGGTGGGTTTTTTGTTTGTCTTTGTATTGTATTGTATTGTATTGTCTTTATATCTGTGTTTATATTTGAATAATAAAAAAAAAATAAAAAAAAAATAAAATCCCTTCAGCTAAAACTCTTGCAAAACTGTTTATTTGTCATGTTTACTGATTACATGGAGCTCCAAAACGTATAATTTCGGACAGGGGTGTACAATTTACTTCCAACTTTTGGAAGGAGTTTTTAAGGTTGATAGGCTCCGCCCAGGATCTAAGCTCCGCCCATCACCCCCAGACCAATGGGGCTTGTGAGAGAACCAATGCCATGTTAGAACAGTACCTGAGATGTTATGTAAATTGCCAACAAGACAACTGGGTGGACCTATTGCCATTTGCGGAGGTGGCATACAATAACTCCATACATAGCAGCACCAGGTTCACTCCATTTAAGGTAGCATCTGGTCAGGAATTTGTGCTGATCCCCGAGCTACCAGAAGACTACCCACAAAACCCATCTTTGATTGAATGGATCGAACAGCTAAGGAGCACTTGGGCAGTAACTCGAAAAGCTCTAGATGAGGCACACCAAGCGCATAAGACTCAAGCTGATAAAAAACGGTCCCCGGCAAATGTGTATAAAGTGGGTGACAGGGTTTATCTTTCCACCAAATACTTACAGACTTCCCAGGAATCAAAAAAGCTTGGACCCAAGTATGTGGGTCCTTTCCTGATCACTAGATTTATTAATCCAGTAACAGTCGAATTGGAGTTGCCAAAAACTTTGAGACAAATCCACCCTGTGTTTCACGTTAGCTTGTTGAAACCAGAACACTCGTCCCCTTTACGACCGGACCAAGATTCCCCTCTGGTCCCCATACTGATAGAAGGGGAACAAAATTTTGAAGTCAAAGAAATTTTAGACTCTAGGAAGCACCACGGTAAATATTTGGTGGCCTGGAAACATTTTCCTTTGTCTCAAGCTGAGTGGGTGAATAAACGTGATGTCCGGGCACCAAAGAAAGTACAGTTGTTTCATACCGAATATCCTGATAAACCTTAATGTCTGTGTTGCAATTTTCCCCTTTTCTTTTCCCTGTTTAGGACTAACGTCTTTTCTGCGGAGGGGCCGAATGTCAGCCTCCGCCTTTACTGCTTTGGCTGCCAGAAGAAATGGGGAGGGGAGAGCTAGGGGGCCTGGGGGGGGGGAAGCGTGCTGGAAAGTTTTTCGAAGAAACGAAACCGAATCTCTGAAGTGGCTATCGGGTCAACCGTCATCGCGTTCCTGATTGATGATGATGCCAGACATGCTTCCACCTGACCTCTGGAAGACCTTTGGATTGGATGATTGACGATGGACAGTGGGAAGGGATGCTTTCTATATGCAATTTTCGTGCCTATTGCTTTAGTTTCAGCTTTCCTTGGTTGCATTCACTTCATTTTCTAGTAAAAGTACATTACTCTATAAATAATGGAGTTTGGTTTATACTTTCCTGGACTTTGAAGGAAGCACACCTGACAATGTTTGTCAAGATTTTTTGCCTTTCTAATTTAAGTTAATACTGATTTACAGTGAGAATTAACTGTGTGTGTGTGTGTGTGTGTGTGTGTGTGTGTGTGTGTGTGTAAATGTAACTGTTAAACTGTCTCTAGTCCCTAGAGACAAGAATTCTAAATTCTGTTAGGGAAAAAAAATGTTAAAACATTTGCCTAGCCAGCAAAACAGAGTGAAGAGAACAGTGTTCCCTTTTTTTCTTTCCTCTCTGTCACATTAAAGACATCCCAAGTTTGTCAGGAAGGAATGTTTAAGCTCATTTAGAAGAAAAGTTTTGTTCATTTGCTTGTTTTATTTGTGCATTTTCTGTATGTATTCTAAATGGGTTTTATCTGTCTATCCTTTTCCTGAGATGCGTCCATCCACAGGAGCATCTCAACTTTACTAATGTAGAAATAGCCTTTTCTTATTTACTTTTTTAATCCTATCAGTAGTCAGTAAAATTACTATGTAACTAAGCCTGGAACATATTAGAAATCTCTAAAATAATGTGATCTATTGTAAAACAAACGTTAAAGGTAGATCTTCCATACCCCTCACAAATTGTACACACTAAAATACTAGGCTTACAAAATTATTTGGAACTTTCAGCAATAACAAAATTATTTTGAACTTTCAACTGTCGGTCCTTAAGTCCTCTTTAATATGTGCTTTACAAAATTTATGTTGCATTTGTTCAGTTTCAGAGATGACAACCCTTTGTCTTTTCTTGTTCTCTTCCATCACCAGACATCTTTTGCCTTATTACCAGAATCCAGCTTCTCCTTTTTCTCATCTATGGTATCCCCATTTTATTGTGACTGGGTTATCTGTTTCTTTAACAACTGTAGTATTAATGTATTTTCAACCCCTGTCTGCAAGCTATTTACCCCACTCCACCTCTCCATCTCTTATCCTGTTCTCTAGTCCTATGTCAGACCAGCAATGCCTCTTCTGGGAGGGTCACCCACAAAGGGGGAAGGTGGTCTTGTTCTCATATCTTTCAGACCATTCCAGACAACTCTGCAACCTTTGGAAGTAGAGCATACTGACCCAAACGCTGCCTCCAGAGGAGATCCTCCATCCATTTGAATAAGGGAATTGGGTTTGGATCCAGTCATCTACCAGAAAGTCATCACTGCAACCAGAGTGGAACAGATTTTCTCAAGCCTGACTGACCAACCTTAGCACCAAGCCAAGCCCAACACCACTCAGCAGACTTGAAAGAGAGGACCCTGAGATGGACAAGTGGAGACTAAAGACTCTCTTCAAAGTCTCAGAAAACAACTGGAAAGACAATGGGGGGGGGGACTCATTGAAAGGTTTTCTTTCTTGTCTCATCTACATTATAATCAGTTAAATGAATTCATAGAGGGATGGCATTTGGGAGTGGTTGGCACAGCAAGTCCTCAGACATCTATCTGGAGGAAAGGAAAATTGTCAAGGATGTTTGTACTACCCGTTTTACTGGAGTTACTGCACATCTACACCATTCAAAACCACACTGAGGCTATCCCCTTCACCTACTTCTATATAAAACTTCCCCTAGGCTGGGTCTTGCTCTGTGGCACTAAGGCCTATGCATCTTCCTGCCAATTCCATGGGGCCATGTCCCGCTCAGGCAATTAACAATCCATATGCCCTTACTGAACAGGTAGCAGAAAAAAGATCTCCAAAACCCCAAGCCCTGATTGTGACTCATAAATGATGCTGCCCAGTAAGGCAAAATATGTTGCACTGGTGGTCTCATTAGTAGGAGCCCCAGGACTTTCTGTGTGCAATTTCAAAAATATTAATAGCCTGGGCTTGCACACTGGCTAATCTCAATTTGACCTCACAAACCCTGGATGCACTAAACTAAGAGCTAAGGCAGGTTCAGGAAACAAATCTTGGAAATGGGCAGCCTTTGATTATTTACTAAGGCACAATCATGGCTGCTAGGAATTTTGGGACAGGTGCTTGCTTCAAACCTGACTGAAAGCTCACAGAAAATGGCATCAAACATCTAAAAAGAATTGGCACCGAATATTGGATAAATTTCTTTTCTACTTAACAGAATGTTTGCCCTGGCTGCTCGACCTTCATGAGTTGAAAGCTCTCCTTTTGGGAGCGACTGCCTTTTCTGCTATGATGCCTTCCCCTTTGCATTAACAATTTAATCAATTCTTAATCTTGTGACAATAAAAGTGTGTGTGTTATTATGGCACAAAGGGGGAGTTGTAGGAAGCACCCCAGGGTGAAATGTAAAATTTGTTACTACCAGTTCTATGGGCGTGGCTTGGTGGGGAGGTTAATGTGACTGGGTGGGTGTGGCCAACTTTTTTTTTTAACTTTTCAAAGCATTTTTTCTAATGCTTTGAAAAGCCTCTCTGCTGATCAGGAACTCAGCTGGGATTGTCAGAGAGGCTCTTTAAAAAATGCCTCTCTGCCAATCAGGCAACTTAGCTGGGATCATCAGAGAGACATTTTAAAAAATACCTCTCTACCGATCAGGGAACTCAGCTGGGATCATCAGAGACTTTTCAAAGCATTTTTTTTACCACCTCTTCGGCCAAGAGGTTACAGAAAAAAATGCTTTGAAAAGCCTCTGATGATCCCAGCTGAGCCGCACGATCATCAGAGGCTTTTTTAAAAAAACTTTTAAAAGCATTTTTTCATCGGAAGAGGTTGTAGAAAAAATGCTTTTAAAAGTTAAAAAAAAAGCCTTTGATGATTGTGTGGCTCAGCTGGGCATGGTAGGGGGGGCAGGGATTTTTGCTACCAGTTCTCCTAACCACCACCCACCATCGCTACCAGATCGGGCAATCCGGTCAGAACCGGGAGCATTTCACCCCTGAAGCACCCCACACACAGAGAATGAAGTATTTTAAGGAATATTAAAAGAGGCAGAATATTATATTTCCCCAAAGGAGAAATGGAGAAACACATTCTTAAATGCGGAAAGCAACTCCAGTCTTCCTGCATAACAAAACAGTCTCCAGCATATGTCTGAAGTTTTTAGAGATGGATATTTTTTTTTTATTTATTTTTTTTAAATTTGATTTATATGCCGCCCTTCTCCGGAGACTCAGGGCGGCTTACAGTGCATTAAGCAATAGCCTTCATACTTTTGTATATTTATACAAAGTCAGCTTATTGCCCCCACAAACTGGGTCCTCATTTAACCTACCTTAGAAAGGATGGAAGGCTGAGTCAACCTTGAGCCTTGGAGAGATTCGAACCAGCAGTAAATTGCAGGCAGCTGTGTTAATAACAGGGTGCTTTAAACCACTGTAGTACCAAGGCTCTTTTAAGACTGGGTCAATCTATTCAGTTCCAGTTGATGGGATTAAGAATTTATATTCCCCCACCCAAATTCTAAGAACAGGGCATGACCTCTAGGACATAATAGGATTAACCCACCACCATTAGAATAGCAAAAGGCACAACCCCCTCCAGCATCTCAGAACCCTATAAAAATCCATCCATCCAGACCGGAAGTGATGTCATGGCTCTACCAGTCACAGGGAATGGAGCTCCCTGTTCCTGTTCTGGCTTCTCCTTGTTTGTGGGTTCCAAAAGGAGCCAAAAGCCACCTTTTAGAGGCAGTGAAGCTAAGGAGGGGTGCCTTGTGAGGTCGCAAGAGAGATCACAGCTCTCCTGCTGAACGCCAGGGCTTTTCTTCCCTCTATGCCATAGCAGGGAGAAGAGGCAGCCTAAGATGGCTGCCACAAAGCCGGAGACAGTTTAACACCTAAGAAGAGTGCTGAAGTGGAATTGGTGAATAGTGTCTGGAACTGGGTGAGAAGAATCCTTTTTATTTAAAGTGTAACCCCAAAAGAATATCCAGGAAAAGAGAGACTCATAATTATTTTTAAAGTAGCTGCGACTTAACATCTTGAGTAAAATCTTAAAACAGAAGGCAAAAGAATTAAAGGGAAGAAAACAGAAAATTTGTTAAAAAGACAGAAAATTGGATTTTCAAATTGGATAGGCATCAGTTTTGGATAGGCATTTTGAAATGCTGGAGCTATTTACATAAAAAGCTATAACTATATTTATATTTATATTTTGGAGTATTCCAGTAAAATTGGATAAAAATGGCTGAAATCTGATTTAAGAGTGCCACTTGCTGTCAAAGGAAGGTACAACATATTTCCAAAACCTTGGGAAGACCTGGCTATTGGCGATCTAAATGTGAGAATAAGAAAAACTTTATTATTAAAATGACCCCTGAAGGTTTCAACACAAGACTTAACTGGCAGAGGGATTTATGAAAGTTTCACTTTTGGAATACCTAGAGAAACAGGCAGATTAATTTTGGGGTATAAAGACTCTAGGACACTGGACACTGAATATTTTGAGAAGTGACTTTAGATTTGAATATAAGGTTGTTGGATTATTGGGCAAAAGTAACAAAATAAATAGAAACAAGACATGAGTGGAATTTGGGAGGAAATTGTGCCGATAATTCAGAGTATTAAAGACATCTTGACAAGAAGATGCGAGGAAATTATGAACAAAATGCAGACCATAGATGAAGAGCTGGAAAATATGACACAAAGGACAAGGAGAAACCAGGACGCCTAGGAAGAGGAGGAGCTAACTGAAAGAGCAGCTGAAAAAATAGAACAGACAAAACAACAAATAAAAAGAAATGACAAGAAGGAGATAAAAATAATAATGATTGATGAAATAAACCAAGGGGAGAGTATTTTAAGGGAAGTTAAACAGGAAATAGAACTGCAGGAAGACTTTTTTGGAAGAGAGATAGGGGCAAGAGTAGACAACTTGAAAATTAGACAATGGAACAGGGTAGAGAAGGGAGAAATGTTTAAGAGGCTTGGCCAAAAAGTGGAAGGAGATAGAGATAAAGATCCAAGAGAGGAATATGGGAGACAAGCTAAGAAATGAATAATTAAAGCTTAAAAGTGGGTGAGAGATGATGGATAAAAAAGGGAACATTTTTTTAAAAAAACAATAGTGACATAAGTTAAAATAGAGTTGGAAATTAGAGAAAGGGGGATTAATGGAATATATATTTTTACACACACACACACACACACACACACACACACACACACACACATATATATATGGGGTGAAGTAATAACAAGAAGGAACTTAGAATTTCAATGATGGTAATACTGAATATGTTTGACTAATATTGTGATGGGCATAAAAATAACATTGTAATATTGAATAATTAAACAATGGAAGATTATGATTTAACATAAATATGTGTATTATTACTAGAACTATATAATTTTGTTAAATGTAACAAATATGATCACTAACATTCTATTCGTAGTAAAAGGAATGATATTTAAAATTGGATTGGCAAAAAATAACATACTGAAATATTGACCAATTTAATAATGAAAGATTATAATTCAACAAAAATATGTGTATTATCAGAATTATATATATGTTTGTCAAACGTATGTATGATGAATATTATTTTATTTGTATTAAAATGTGGTTAGAAAGGGAACATTTTTAAATATAATAGTGGCATAATTAAAAATTAGAAAGGGGATAAACAATGGAAGATTATAATTTAATATAAATCTGTGCATTACTATTAGAACTATAGTATATAAGTCTGTTAAATACAACAATGTCATGCTGATGTGGTGCAAGGAATTGGGATCTCTACTTCTCCTGCCCGATTTTCCATGTCTGGAAGCCGATAATGGCAACGCTTGAAGAGGACAACAAACGAAAGGGGATAGCCCAGAGGTGGTGGGGTGAAAGACAATCCTCCACCAAGGAGGGTGGAACCCCCTGAATCCAGCGTGGAAGAGACCGGCTGTCAGAGACATGGCGACCCGAATGGAAAATGAGGAAGCAGAATAGTGAGAAGCAACAAGAAGCATCGGCGAGAATAGCAATTTATATAAAGGAAAGGTTAAATCCTAAACAAATGTATGCAGATAATGAGGGAAGGACATTAATGATTGAAATCTCAATAAAACAAAAAAGAATATTACTTGTAGTCATTTATGTACCCAACATACATCAGAGAGAATATTATAATAAGTTACACAGACAACTAATAGAATTAGAAGTAGATAACCTATGCATAATAGGTGACTTCAATGTGGTGGCAGACCCTAAAAAAGACTACAAAACTGGAAAAAAGAAAAAGCATGAAAGGAAAATATTACCACCAGAATTTTTTGAATTGGCCCAGGAATTAATTTATTTATTTATTTATTTATTTATTTATTTATTTATTTATTTATTTATTTATTTATTTAAATTTCTATACCGCCCTTCTCCAGAATAGGACTCAGGGCGGTGAACAGCCAGAGTAAAAAACAATACATACAAAATTTAAAAACAATTTAAAATAATTAAATATTATTGGCCGTAAATTAAAATAACCCAATTTAAAATCAATTTAAAATTAACTCAGGCCAGCCCCGCTAGTTGAAATAAATGGGTTTTCAGGGCCCGACGAAAAATCCGGAGGTCTGTTATTGTACGTATCTCTGGGGGGAGGTTGTTCCAGAGGGTGGGCGCCGCCACAGAGAAGGCTCTCCCCCTGGGGGTCGTCAGCCGACATTGTCTGGCGGACGGCACCCTGAGGAGGCCCACTCTGTGCGAGCGTACTGGCCAGTGGGAGGCTATTGGTGGCAGAAGGCGGTCTCGTAAGTACCCCGGCCCTAAGCCATGGAGCGCTTTAAAGGTGGTCACCAACACCTTGAAGCGCACCCGGAAGACCACCGGGAGCCAGTGCAGCTCGCGCAGGAGAGGTGTTACGTGGGAGCGCCTCGTCGCCCCCATAATCCCCCGCGCGGCCGCGTTCTGGACCAGCTGGAGCCTCCGGGTGCACCCCAGGGGGAGCCCCATGTAGAGAGCGTTGCAGTAGTCCAGGCGGGAAGTGACGAGTGCCTGAGTGACTGTGCGTAGGGAGTCCCGATCTAGAAAGGGGCGCAACTGGCGTATCAGGCGGACCTGATAAAAAGCTCCCCTGGCCACGGCCGTCAAATGATCTTCTAACGACAGCCGTGCATCCAGGAGGACGCCCAAGTTACGAGCCCTCTCCGTGGGGGCGAGTGATTCGCCCCCAATAGCCAGCGATGGCGTCAGCTGGCTATATCAGGACGCCGGAAGCCACAGCCACTCGGTCTTGGAGGGGTTGAGTCGGAGCCTGTTTCTCCCCATCCAGGCCCGCACGGCCTCCAGGCACTGGGACATCACTTCAAGGGCATCGTTGGGGTGGCCTGGGGTGGAGATGTACAGCTGGGTGTCATCAGCGTACTGATGGAACTCCACCCCGAAGCCACGGATGATCTCACCCAGCGGCTTTACATAAATGTTGAACAGAAGGGGCGAGAGGACCGACCCTTGTGGCACCCCACAAACAAGGTGCCTCGGGGTCGACCGCTGCCCCCCTGTCAACACAGATTGCGACCGGTCAGAGAGGTAGGAGGAGAACCACCGCAGAACGGTGCCCCCCACCCCCAACCCCGCCAACCGGTGCAACATGATACCATGGTCGATGGTATCAAAAGCCGCTGAGAGGTCTAACAGAACCAGGATAGAGGAGCAACCCCTATCCCGAGCCCTCCAGAGATCATCCACCAACGCGACCAATGCCGTTTCCGTGCTGTGCCCAGGCCGGAAGCCGGACTGGAGCGGGTCTAGATAGACAGCTTCATCCAGGTACCGGGGAAGCTGTTGCGCCACCACACTCTCAACAACCTTCGCAACAAAGCGAAGGTTGGAGACTGGACGATAGTTAGCCAAAACAGCCGGATCCAGAGAGGGCTTCTTGAGGAGGGGCCTCACAACCGCTTCTTTCAAAGCGGCCGGCAGGACCCCCTCACTCAAAGAAGCGTTAACAATCTTCTGGAGCCAGCCTCGTGTCACCTCCCGGGAAGCCAGTACCAACCAGGAGGGGCACGGGTCCAATAAACATGTGGTTGCGTTCAGCCGTCCCAGGACCCTGTCCATGTCCTCGGGAGCCACAGGATCGAACTCCCCCCAGATAACACTCTCAAGACCTGTCTCAGTCATCCCGTCCGGACATACCCAGTCAGAGGCCAGCCCTTCCCGAATCTGAGCGATTTTGTCATACAGATACTGCACAAAGTCCTCAGCTCGGCCCTGCAAGGGGTCATCCCGCACTTCCAGATGGAGGAGGGAGCGGGTCACCCTAAACAGGGTGGCCGGGCGATTATCTGATGACACGATAAGAGTGGCAAAATAGCTAGATTTCGCCGCTTTTATCGCCACTAGGTAGGTCTTAATATGAGACCTCACCAGTGTTCGGTCAGATTCGGAGCGGCTGGTCCTCCAACTACTCTCCAGGCGTCTTTTCCGGCGCTTCATCTCCCTAAGCTCCTCGGAGAACCAAGGAGCTAGGTGAGTTCGGTGCCGGGTCAGAGGCCGCAAAGGCACGACACGGTCCAAGGCCCCGGCAGCCGCACTATCCCAGGCGGCCACCAGGTCTTCAGCCGAGTCATGAGCCAGAGTCTCAGGAAATGGCCCAAGCTCCATCTGGAACCTATCAGGGTCCATCAGGCGCCTGGGGCGGAACCACCTGGTCGGTTCCGCCTCCCTGCGGCGGGGTGCAGCGGTTAGAAAGTCCAGTCGAAGGAGCGAGTGGTCAGACCATGACAAGGGTTCGATGGCTATATCCCCTATATCAAGGCCACTCAACCACTGACCAGAGACAAAAACTAAGTCCAGAGTGTGTCCCCCTGTGTGAGTGGGGCCATGAATTAACTGAGTAAGGTCCATGGCCGTCATGGAAGCCATGAACTCTCGAGCCACCTCAGACGTTTCACCGATAGATGGCAGGTTGAAATCCCCCATAATAACAAGTCTGGGGGTGTCTTTTAAATTTAATTTAAAAGATACATGGAAAGAAATTAACCCACAAATAAAGCAATATACCTTCTTTTCTAACCCCCCAAAATCATGGTTAAGGATAGATATGGCATGGATGGACCCAGAAACAGGGAAAGGCATTGCGGAAATAGAAATTGAAGCCAACTCCTAGGCAGACCACAATCCATTAAAAATTAGTTGGAAAGGAAAAGTCAGGAGGAGAGGGAGATGGACCATGAACCAAAGGATAGTTCGGAAAAGATGCTTGGAGGGCGGTTGGAGATCCTCCCGGACCGAATCTGACCGAACACAGTTAAGAACCCATATTAGGTCTTATCTTGTGGTGATGGAAGCGGCGAAACGTCATTATTTCATAGCTCTCATTGCATCTGCAGAAAACCGCCCAGCAGCCCTGTTTAGAGTGACCTGCTCTCTTCTCAATCATGGAGCAAGGGAGGACCCCTTGCAGGGCAGAGTTGAGGATTTTGTACAGTTTCTGCAAGATAAAATCGCTCAGATCCGGACTGAGTTGGACTCTGACTGGGCATAGTCTATCGAGGAGACAAGGGCTTGTCTTGAAGGTAACATCTGGGTTGAGTTTGAGCCTATTTTGGTGGATGAAGTGGACAGGATTATGGGTCGGCTGGGTGTCTCCACGTGTTTATTGGACCCTTGTCCCTCTTGGCTTGTTTCTGCAGCCAGAGAGGTGACTGGAGGCTGGATTCAAGTGGTTGTCAATGCTTCATTAAAGGAAGGGGTCTTCCCTGTCACACTTCAAGAGGCGGTGGTTCGACCCCTCCTTAAGAAGCCCACCCTGGATCCAGACTCCCTTAACAACTATTGTCTAGTCTCCAATCTTCGCTTTATAGCGAAGGTTGTTGAGTCCGTGGTGGCACAGCAGCTCCCTCAGTTCCTGGAGGAAACTGACTACCTGGACCCGTACCAATTGGGTTTCAGGCACGGTTATAGCATGGAAACGGCATTGGTCGCCCTAGTGAATGATCTCTGGCGGGCCCGGGATGGGGGTTGCTCCTCCATTCTGGTCCTTCTTGACCTCTCAGCGGCTTTTGATACCATCGACCATGGTATCCTACTGCAGCGACTCGGGGGGTTGGGGGTAGGAAGCACCATTTTACGGTGGTTCTCCTCCTACCTCTCGGGCCGCTCGCAGTTTGTATGGACAGGGGGACAGAGATCCTCCCCGAGGCCCCTCACATGTGGTGTGCCTCAGGGGTCGGTTCTCTCCCCCCTGCTCTTTAACATCTATATGAAGCCGCTGGGTGAGATCATTCGTGGTTTTGGGGTGAAGTACCATCAATATGCTGATGACACTCAGCTTTATATCTCCACCCCGGACCACCCTGGGGATTCCCTTTCCATGATGTCCCGCTGCCTGGAAGCGGTGCGGGCCTGGATGGGAAGAAACAGACTCAGACTCAACCCATCCAAGCTGAGTGGCTGTGGGATACCGGCATCTCGTGATCTAGTGGTCCCATCACTTGTGATAGGAGGGGAGGTACTCACTCCCTCAGAAAGGGTTCGCAATCTGGGTGTCCTCCTGGATTCATGGCTATCTTTAGAAGATCATCTGACGGCCGTGACCAAGGGTGCCTTCGCACAAGTATGCCTGGTGCACCAGTTGCGCCCTTTCCTAGACTGGGATGCCCTTGCCATGGTCACCTACGCCCTTGTTACTTCTTGGTTGGACTACTGTAATGCCCTCTACATGGGGCTGCCCTTGGGATGCACCCAGAGGCTACAGCTAGTCCAGAATGCGGCCACGCGGGTTGTTACGGGGGCTTCTCGTTACTCCCTGCACCTCTCCTGCACGAGCTGCACTGGCTGCTGGTGGTCCTTCGGGTCTGTTTCAAGGTGCTGGTGCTCACCTATAAAGCCCTACATGGCTTAGGCCCGGGGTACTTGCAGGATCATCTCCTGCCATCCTCCCATCGTCCTGTGTGTTCCCACAGAGCAGGCCTCCTCAGGGTGCTGTCAGCCAGACAATGTCAGCTGGCGGCCCCCAGGGGGAAGGCGTTCTCTGTGGGAGCGCCGACCCTCTGGAACGGGTTGCCCACCGGGCTTAGGACAGCCCCTGACCTCCTCTCCTTCTGCCGCGAACTGAAGACATGGCTCTTTCATCAAATGGGCTGGTCCGTTGGGGGATTTTTACATTGAAATAATTTTAATTAATTTTTAATTGGTTTTTAATTTTTATGTAATTTTCGAATTTGCTGAATGTTTTCTTTGTAAGCTGCCCTGAGTCCAGGGAGAAGGGCGGCATATAAATTACATAAATAAATAAATAAAATAAATAAATAAATAAAGAGAAGAATTTTATTCAAAACTCAAAAAAAGAATTAGGCCTGTTTTTAAAAGAAAATTGGAATTAAGAAACTACAACTCAAAACTTATGGGATATAACAAAAGCTTATATAAGAGGTTTATTGATAGCATACACAATAAGGAAAAATAGAAATAAAAAGAAACAAGTGACAGAGCTCCAAGGAAAATTAGAAAAAGCAGAATCTAAATTACAGAAAGAACCCCAAAACCAAGAAATCAAAGTAGAAAAAGAGTTAATTAAACACAAATTATAATTAATAACCCAAGAAGAAGTAGCACAAAAAATTAGAGCAACTAAACAAAATTACTTTGAAAATGCCAATAAGCCCGGAAGATGGTTGGCTTATAAATTAAAAAAAGGAAAGGAAAAGAAATTAATAAAACAATTAGAGGATGGGGATGGAATGGTGCATCTACAGGAAGATAAAAAGAAAAGTATAGCAGTTAACTATTTTCAAAAACTATACAGTTCAGAAAAAACTGGAGAGAATATTCAAAGATACCTTCAAAAAAGGAATCTTCTCAGAATACCAGATATAACTAAAGAAATATTAAATGACGAAATAACAAAACTGGAGATACAAAGAGCAATTCAAAAGCAAAAAAATAATAAGACTCCAGGCCCAGATGGAATTCCCACTGAATTTTATAAAACATTTCAAGAGTCATTAGAACAACTGCTATTAGAAACATTTAATGAAGTACTGAAAAAGGCTAAGATACCAGAATCCTGGAGGGAATCATCAATAACTCTCATCCCCAAAAACAATAGTGAACAACAGAAGATACAGAATTATCGGCCAGTCTCGGACTTCCAGTGGCTCCGTGTTCCCCGAATGGACACTCCTTTAGGAGCTCCAGCCCCATGATTCCATTTGCCGCTAGAACAGCGAAAATCAGCTGCTCTAGTGGCTCAAAACTCTCCCCCAGGGAAAAAGGGGGAGAGAAGAGCAGAAGGGTCTGGGTAGAGTTCCCCTAGACCCCCAGGCTTTTTTTTTTAAGCCTGGGGTTTGCAGGGTGAGAGCTCCCTGCAACAAGGGGTCATGACCACACCAGCAGAGCAATTTTAAGGATTATGAGAAAATTTGAACCTGGACGCTGGCAGAGCAAAATCAGGAAAACAGAAAATGCAAGTACTAAACTTTAACTCCGTTTAAAAGAAAAAGAAAAAAGATGGCGCTTAAGGGTGTTAAAATGAAACTTATTAGTGAAAGTGATCGTTAAAGTGGCAACATTGTAAAAGCTACTGGATTATACAGCAAGAAAAAGATTTAAAGTGCTAGTGGAATGAAAAAGACTATGGTACTGACCCCAACTACTTTATACTTCTAAATTGTGTGGAAAATTATTGGATTTATTGACCTGATAGCTGAATAAATTTAAAGTGGAAATTGAAATATGGCTGACATCAAGGATGGAGGATCTTTACTATATGAGCCAGCAAATTCACAAGTTGTGACTGTAAAGGTTTTACAAGAACTCTTAAATTTTTATACTTCTGTTATATTAGAATCAATTGAAAGGACTATTCAAAATTATAATCTGGAGAACAACAATGATTTGCTGGCTGGAAAAGAGGAAGAAAATCAAGCTATTTCAACTTTGGAGCAGGAAAAAGAGGCTGTCAGGATCACGATGGAAGTTAGCACACTGAAAACAGAGGTTTTGGCAGAATCTTCTATGCAGTTAACTGAAAAGCAGCAAATAGACTCTTTCCTGCAGACTGATAAACTTTATCATGACAATTTTTGGCTTTATAGACAGAATCAATTTTCAAGGAAGGAAGTGACTGATTATATAAGCAGGAAGAGTCGAAATGGAGGTTTCAAATTGAAGGAGATAACTTTTAGAAGAGAATGATTTCCAAAGATGCATCAGCCTCAAATCTATATTCAAAAATTTTCAAAAACAAAAGCAGGGGGAGGAGCAATGTTGAAGAAGAAAGTACTATTGAAGAAGAAGGACTGGAAAAAATATAGAAAGAAAGGAAGAATTGAAGATTACTTTTTTGGGAGGAAGATTTTAATAATAAATTTGAAAAGTTTACTGAAATTAGTATTTTTTAAGTTTAAGTAAAAATGTTTAATTAAAAATGGATAGCTTTTTAAAAAAAAATTATCGAGGTATTAAAATGCTTAACTTTAAACTTAATTGATAAATTTCTGAAAGTTTTGAAATTGATATTTTGAAGAATGAATTCAAGAGTTAGAAATAATTTAACTCAATGGATTACTAGTATTATTAAGATTATATGGATAGCCTTTTAAAAAAAAGTTTTGAAACTTATATCTTGAAGAATGTCTTATTAAAGGTATTAAGAGATTTTAAAAGGTTTAACTTAAAATAATATATATTTTTTCTTTTCTTTTAAAAAGATATGCTTTAAAGAAAGTTTTAAAATGTTTAATTTAGAATTTTAAAAGGGGAGGCTGATGAATAATTTTTAAAAGAGGAGTTAAAGAGTGTGAGGGAGTTTTGAATCTTGTAGTAAGTTAGTATACTTTAGCTTATGCTTGTTTAATATTACACCCTGTTTTTGCTCTGGGAAGTCGGGGCTGGGGGAGGGGGGTTGAAGGTGGTTGGGGATAAAATTGTTGTTTAATTTTTAATAAAACTAAAAGATAGATAAATGTATTAATAGAGAAATAAGAAATGTGGGGGAAATGTCATAATAAAGGAAATGATAATATTAAGATACGATAAATATTGGAGGAGTAAAAAAAAGATACAAAAGATGTATTCAGAAGATATATTGAATGATTGATTATGTATTGTTTGTCTCTTTGTTTATAAAATAAAAAACTTTTAATGAGAAAAAGAAAAAAAAAGAATTATCGGCCAGTCTCATTGCTAAATGCTGATTATAAAATATTTATGGCCATAATAGCGGATAGAATTAAAAATATATTGAACGAAATCATACATTCAGACCAAAATGGATCCCTACCCAGAAGCCTTGGTAGTACAGTGGTCTAAAGCACCCTATTATTAAGACCTGCTGCCTGCAATTACTGCAGTTCGAATCTCGCCAGGCTCAAGGTTGACTCAGCCTTCCATCCTTTCTAAGGTAGGTAAATTGAGGACCCAGTTGTGGGGGCAATAAGCTGACTTTGTATAAATATATGAAAGGATGAAGGCTATTGCTTAGCACATTGTAAGCCGCTCTGAGTCTCCGGAGAAGGGCGGCATATAAATCAAATTAAAAAAAAAAATGGATTCCTACCCAACAGATATATAAAAAATAATATAAGAATTATCATCAATGCATTAGAATATTACGAAGCTCACCCTGAAAAACAGGTAACTGTGGTTTTCTTGGATGCACAAAAAGCTTTTGACAACTTAAACTGGGACTTTATGATAAACCAATTAATAAGAATGAATTTTGGAGAAAAATTTATAGACATGATTAGAGTCATATACAAAGGGCAAAGATAATAATCAATGGGGAACAAACAAAGTTTTGAAATAACTAAAGGAGTAAGGCTGGGCTGCCCACTGTCTCCTCTGTTGTTCATTCTGTCTGTGGAGACATTAATGTCCCAAATTAGAGATAATTCGGAAATAAAGGGATTAAAAATTATATATAAGGTTCAAGCATTCGCAGATGATCTGGTATTTATTATTGAGGAACCTTTAGAATCTGGACTTATTTTACTACAAGATATAAACCAATTTGGTGCAGTAGCAGGATTTAAAATGAATAAAGACAAAACTAAAATATTGACTAAGAATTTAAACAACAGACAGAGTGAACAACTAGAAGAGGAACTAGGAATCTCGAGAACAAAGAAAATTAAATATTTGGGAATTTGGCTATCAGAAAAGTGTACTACCTTAAAGAGGGACAATTACGATACACTCCTATTACAAATACAAAAAGATTTGGATAACTGGACTAAATTACCAAAATCATTAATTGGTAGAATTTCAATGATCAAAATGAACATATTGCCCAAGTTACTATACTTATTCCAAACAGTATCAATAACATTAGGGAAATTTTTTTTTGAACAACTGAATAAATTGACATCGAAATTCATATGGTCAGGGAAAAAACCGCACATTAAATTCAAATTATTGCAAGATAGTAGGAAAAAAGGAGGTTTTGGTTTACCAGAATGGGAACTTTACTATCAAGCGGCATCCCTAACATGGCTCAAAGATTGGATACACCTTAAAAATAAGTGGATATTAATGATAGAAGGCCATGACCTTCAACTCAGTTGGCATGGCTTTTTATGGAATGGGAAAAATAAATCACACACTTATTTTCAATGTCATAAGGTAAGGGATGCACTACTGAAAGTATGGAAAAAGATTAAAAAGAATCATTATATGAAAGTCCCAGTTTGGTTGTCTACAATGGAAGCAATGATACATCCAAATACCACAGACCTAGATAAAATGGTAAGATATGCAGATTTATTAGACACAAAAGGAGAATTAAAATCAATACAAGATTTGAAAAAACAAGGAATAAATTTGGAATGGTGACCATATTTACAAATCAAAACTAGATTTAAAAAAAGATAAGGAACAATTTGACATAAACAGGAAACAATCGGAATTAGATAAATTAACATTAGCATTGGGAAGAAAAATGATTACAAATATCTATAATTACTTATTAGGATACAAATTGGAAGAAGAAACAGTAAAGGAAATGATGATAAATTGGGCTAGGAATTTTGGACATAACATAGAATTGGATAAATGGGAAAAATTGTGGGAGAAAAATTACAAATTGACCATGGCAGTATCATACAAAGAAAACAGCTATAAAATGGTTTATAGGTGGCATTTACCACCAGCGAGACTGGCAAAAATGTACCCCAATTTATCACCCCAATGTTGGAGATGTGGTCACAAACTAGGGATGTACTACCCCATGTGGTGGATGTGCCCTAAGGTGAGGAAATTTTGGTATAAAATTAAAGGGTGGTTGGAAGAGATTACACTCCAAAAGATAGATTTTAAACCAGAGATGTTCCTCCTATGAATTGATAGAAAAATGGAAAAAAGTCTCTATTATATTATATTGCATATTCTAACAGTGGCCAGAATTACTCTAGTGCAAATGTGGAAGTCGACCAATACACCATCGGAAGAAACAATAATAAAGAAAATCCTTGAATGCGCCGAAATGGATAAATTAACGATGGAGATCAAAGAAAGAGAAGACTCGGATTATTATAAAGTGTGGAATAGGTTTTATACATGGTTGGAAAATAGAAATCAAATTAAGAAATAAGAATATAAATTGAAATTAGAACATACTGGATATAAATGTAAATAATGATCCTGCTAACAAAACAGTTAATTATGAATATTTAAAAATAAAGAGAAGGAGCGGGAGGATAAAAGCTAAGAGTTAAGACAAAAGTCGATGCAGAAAGTTGTAAAATTGTATATATCTGTTGTTAGTATTGTATTTTAATGTCTGGTGTACTTGTGTTTTTGTTTTTTGTTTTTGTCTCTTGATTTCTTTTGCTATTGTGTGTTTGGTTTTAAAATGTAAAATACTCAATAAAAATTATTTTTTTTAAAAAAGTCTGTTAAATACAACAAATATGATTATTAATATTTTATTTGTAGTAAAAGGAGTGACATTTAGAATATGGAGATTGACATAAAGATGACATACTGAAATATTGAATAATCAAATAATGAAAGATTATAATTCAACAAAATATGTGTACTATTACTAAAACTATATAGGATTGGCAACTGTACTAAAAATGAAGAATATTGTTTTATTTGTGCTAAAATGTAATACACTCAGGTGCCACACTGTTCTCACAATGATATGTTTGAAAAAAAATAAAAAATGAAAAACTTTTTTTAAAAAAATCCATCCATCCATTCCTAAGCCAAGGGGTTAGCCACCCCAGAAACATGCTTCTATCAATTAAATTTCTGGAATCCAAATAAACCTTCTTTCCTTGCAGCCAGGCAGCCTCCATTTTATTTCTAGCACCTTTCTCCCAGCTTTAAACCGGACCGGATTTCTCTTCCAACACTTGCTAATAAGAATGCCATAATGTATTTATTAAACACTTGACTGTCAGGATTCTCCACTGGTTGTGGACCAAAAAGTGAAAGTGATGGCCATGACAGTTTGACTGCACAAATGCAAGTTGCGATTGTTTGGACTTGGAAATGCATCTGTAGACTTGAGAATTTGTTCATAGTTGGAAAGTGCAATCAGGCATTGGAAAGATAAGTATATTGTTCCTTTCATTCAATGGATTGAAGGCCTGATTGCACTAAAGGTAATCCTCAACTTGTGACTAGTTGCTTAGTGACTGTTTGAAGTTGTGACAGGCCAGTACTAATAACCTAGTTCTGCAGTTCTGATGCCACTCCCCGCCTAACAGTAAGGTGAGTGCATTTGGGGCACTTGGCAACTGGACTGCATTTTCAGCCATTTGTACTATTCCACAGTCCCATTACTCCAATTAATAATGCTTTTGCTGGAAACTGCTGTTTACTTCAAGTTTCCAGCAAAAACTGGCATATAGTGGACAGTGTTCAAGTTTCCAGCAAAAACTGGCACATAGGGTTGCTTAACAATTGGGTTGCTTAACAAACACCACATTCACTTAACGACTGCTGCATTTGCTTAACAACCACTACAAAAAGGGAGGACCCAGTTTGTGGGGGCAATAAGCTGACTTTGTATAAATATACAAAAGGATGAAGGCTATTGCTTAATGCATTGTAAACCGCCCTGAGTCTCCGGAGAAGGGCGGCATATAAATCAAATTAAAAAAAAAAAAAGATTGTAAAAATCAGGTCAGTCACATGATGATTTTACAATCATCACAACTTATGACTGTAATTGCCAGACTCAATGATGATTGTAAACAGATGATTGTAAAATGAGGACTACCTGTGTTCAGTCTAATCTGAGCAATGTGTTGCATTAGGGAAGGATGGGTGTCCAACTGGTGACTGCAACTTTTTTGCTCATTTAATTGACTCTTTGCCTATTTGCATGTGTTTCCAATCTCTATGGTCAGGTTTTCTTCAAATTGCATAATCCCACCATGTAGGAAACTACATATTTTTATTTTTAATAAACCTCCTTACTCTCATCACTGTATTGAATTGCTCATTTGAGGAATTTCTTCTTGGTCCAAAAGAATCCCCAAAGGCCTAAAAGCAAAAACCTTAACAGCTCACCCAGACTTTGGAAGTAGTAGAATCATGGGGACCTTACATGGTCTATTTTGAAGCAACTACTCAGGCCAATGTCAACTTGTGTCCATATCTGCTTTATGGAAAGACAGCTGATATTCTTCTTAACGGGTGCAATATTGTTTTGAAAAATGTTGAACTTAAAAAGAGGATGAGTCCCTCTTAAAATAACTCACATTGTGATATTCATTCCAATATATCACATTCAAAAAAGAAAAAAACATTTTTCTGCTTTTGGCAAAAAACTACCGTATTTTTCGGACTATAAAACGCAACGGAGTATAAGACACACCTTAGTTTTTGGGGAGGAAAAGAAGAAAAAAAGCTGATTGGGGGTGGATCAGCCTCCCAGAATACCCCCAATCATCTATTCCCAGAGGTGAACTTTAGCAACAGGTTCGTTGGTTGTGACCTCTGTGCCTTGCTTTTTTTTCAGCCTCTGAAACCGTCTTATACTCTGAAAAATATGGTACATCTTTCTCTAACTCTTCCTAATTTGGATAACTTGAGACTAATTTATGTAATGAAAGGGTAAGTAGTTCTGAATTATAATTCTGCAAGTGAATAGGTGTTTGAATTGCATGTGTGAAAATATTTTCAGAAGGAGGCGTGGCCAATGTTACGGCAGAAAGACAGGCTCTTTGAAGCTCTCAAAGACCCATTGATATCTCCGCTGTCTGAGGGTCCCCAGGGACCTAAGTCATCTTGTAGGGACGACAAGAGGAGCATGTACCGGTCAACACAGGGAGCCCGCAAACTCCCTGGTACCCTTTCCGGACAAGGCAGAAAGCGACCAAGATGTCGCTAAAAAGCTGGGGCAGCTACAATGAAAGTGGATGAAGAAAGATGGCATGTGACAGGAAGGTGAGAGTGCTTTGAGTTTTTTGTACTAAAGGTTTCTCTTCAAATCCAACTGGAAAATTTACAGGTGGAAAAGACTAGCTGAAGGAGAGGAGTGAGAGTGGGTGAAATCCATTCCCACATCCAATATTTTCACGGCGAGGAAAGTGAAACCAGAAGATTGTTCTATTTTACTATTGGGAAAAAAAAGAAAAAGAGAACTTGGGGAATCTTAAACCTTTTTAAAAAATTGATAATAAGAATTGGGAAAATGAATTGAACCAAATTGAAGATGGAAATTCCATTTGAATTAACTATTATAGAATGGGGATGATCGTCATAATTATTTTGAATCAACAAACCTTAAAGAAGGGAAAGCGCTGTCTTAATGTTAAAAGTTGACCTGCAGTGCCATCTAGTGATGAAAGAAAAAGAAAAAGAAAAAATACACTGAAGAAACTTTAATAAATAACTGACCTTGACATTTTGGCTGAAAGATAATTGAACAGCTGTGGAGGAGAAAAGATTAGACCCTGAATTTCTTTTTGAACTTTTTTTCTTTTTTTTTTCTTTTTCTCTTTATTATGGCTTTGATCTTACATAACTCTTCCTTTTTTCCTGGGAGATTAGTTTGAATTCTCTTTTTTTTTACAAATTCTTTGAAGTACCTTGTTTTGAGACTTGTCGGTGGATAGAGAAAAGCTTGTGTCTTTGATTTGGCTTTTTTTTTTTATTCAGATGCTTTTTTACTGAACTCAATAGAATTGGATTTTAAACAAAAATCGTGGATTATAACTTGAAGAGTCAGAAGAAAGACTTTTTCTTTTTTCTTTTGGTTACTTTCTATTGGATCTTTGGCTCTCTTTTTTTGCCTTTTACACTTTTGAATCTGTGCCCTCTGAATAAATGGATTAATTTTTTTTTTGTGGTCTTTTTCTTTTTTTCTTTTCTTTCTTTTCTTTTTTTTACATTTCACTTTTAAATTTTTATAGGGGAGATTGGGAATTTTAAATTTCTGAAGGGACGTGGTTGATCGGGATTTTTGCTCTAATTTTTGCTTTTTTTCTAATTCAGCCATCGGGTGGATTAGAGATTTGGATTATAATTTAAACAAGACTGAGCTGGATAAGATACTCATGGGAAGAGAGGATAAATTAATTAAAAAATGCTATAATTTTTTATTAAATATAGAACTAGAGGAAGAACAAGTAAAAGAAACAATGATAGCCTGGGCAAAAATTTGTGGATATTCAGTTGAATTGGATAAATGGCAATAATTACGAGAAAGAAATTATAAATTAACAATGTCCACTGCATACAAGGAAGATCAATACAAAATATTTTATAGTGTAGATGGCATATGCCCCCTGAGAAACTGGCAAAAATGTTTAAAGATAAATCAGCTAAATGTTGGAAATGCCACCAGTTACCAGTTTCATACTACCACATGTGGTGGACATGCCCTGGAGCAAAAAGCTACTGGAATAAAATTAAGTTATGGGTGGAGGAAATGATACAACAACATATAGACTTAAAACCAGAACTATTCCTATTGGGTATCTTACCAGAGAAAATTAATTTGATTATACATATAATAACAGCAGCAAGGATTGTTTATGCACAAAATTGGAAAGCAGAGAATATACCATTGGAGGGAGAAGTAATTAAAAAAAATTTAGATTGTGCAGAAATGGATAGATTAAATAAACATATCAACTATGATGATAAAGGAAAGAGAGGATTCAGAATATTTTAAGATATGGAATAAATTTTACTATTGGTTAGAAAAGAGATATAAATACGTTTTAAAAGAGATTGAGGAAAAAATAATTGTTGTAATTAGAATATTATATGTGGAATTGGGATCGTAGAAACACCGAGGAGCATAGAAGAGTTCAGAGGCAGATGCATGAATAAATGTCTTAAATGTATTTATTCATATAATAAAGCATATTAACTATGTACAAAGGCTGTCTCAGTATTCATTATAGGATAGGGGGCACACAGTGTGTGTGACTACCCTGATCAGAGATCAAGTCTCATGAGGAACAAACGCAAAGAGAGAGAGAGAGAGAGAGAGAGAGAGAGAGAGAGAGAGAGAGAGAGAGAGAGAGAGAGAGAGAGGTGGAAAAGGTTGGAGGGGGTTTTATACTTAGGGTAAGCCTCTCCTTTCCACATAGGGGTGGAGACATTCTCTGCCTCCACCGGCGTCTATATGACACATGTGCCAATGGCTTGCAAATACTTGACAGTTCCCCTCCTTGCGAGCCAATGGCATGCAAACACACTAATGCAATGCACAACAGATTTTACCCTGTGAGACATAACTTCCTACACAGATCGTGTGGACGGCTCCAATTACTTATATATAATAATGAGCCGACCCCTGACCTAAATAGAGTATTATTTTGGAACTCTGGACTATCCTTGTGTGCCAAAACATAATAGTCGGTCTGCATTGGGATAGCAGTTGGCTTGCTATCTTCCATTTTACATTTCACCAAAAATTCCTCTATCTTCTCCTTTTGGGAGAGAGCAAAACCTTTTGGTGTAGTGATGATTTGTATGCCTAGGTACTTGTCCACATATCCTAAAGACTTTAGAGTGAACCTTTTTTGTAGGGTCCTGGCAAATATATTACATCCCCCCTTGTCAGGCCCTATATATAAAAGGTCATCGACATACACTAGGACTTTCTCCAGCCCCTCTTTGGTATCCGTTGTGAAGGTACATTTATCAGCTGGAGATGGATGGAAACCCAGTGATTTGAGTGTTGTAGACAGGCATTTGTACCACATTCTGCCTGATTGTTTGAGGCTGTACAAACTTTTCTTCAGAAGCCAGGTGTGGCCTTCCTGCTGCTGGAATCCGGGAGCACCTCTGATGTAAATTTTTTTTTAGATGTGCGTGTAAATAAGCAGTTTGCACATCGAATTGAAAAATGTGTTCCCCATGTGCTGCTGCAGTGACCAAAGCAGCCCTCACACTTTCTGCTCTCATGGTGGGGGAGTAGGTTTCATCAAAGTCCTGTAAGTAGCGCTGTGCGTAGCCTTGTGCTACTAGCCGGGCCTTATAAAGGAGTTTGTTGTTGGGCATTGGCTTGACCTTGTAGACCCAACAGGTGCCAATTGCCTTCCCCTGTTTGGGGACTTCCATGGGGATGAAGACTTTCAATTTTTTGAGACTGTCCATTTCTTGCTCCATTGCCACCCTCCACCTGCGCTGTTCTTCCTCGGGAAGATGGAGGACATCTGTGTATGTTTTAGGGGCCATGGTAACGCTGTTGACCGAGGCCACACAGCCAATGTCCAACCTTTTGGGTGGCACCCCTTTATTGGAGTGTTTTGACCATCTGGGGAATTGCCACTCACCATCATCACTGTCATCCGGAGCATCGATGTCAAAATTGGAGCTGCTGGATGCATCTTTCCAATCGAAATGAGGCGGGCCTCTGTCCCAGGCGCTGCGAAGATATGGACATTTTGGTGAGGCAGAAGGTGTGAAGTCACCCAGGGTTTGCTTGTCCAAATCATCAGAATCAGGTAGGGTTTCATCACCATCCGGATCTTCGCTGGTCTGTAGTTTGGAGTATGTTGGTTCATCCTCTTTAGGTGGTGCTGGTAGTTCAGTGTCATTTCTAGTAGGGGAATAACCGGGTTCATTGGAATGAATTCTTGACCAATTTGAACCCTCCTCAAAGGAAGCTGATTTTGAGACAATGACAAGGTTATTTTTGTCTACAAATCTAGAGGCCTTGCTGCCGGTTGCATAACCTATAAATCTGAGCCTCCTCGATGCCTTGCTCCCCTTTCTTCTGAGGTGCTTGGGAATATGGACCCAGGCATAGGAACCAAAAATTCTCAGCTGTGAGAGGCTAAGTTTCCTTCGGTGGACCAGGAAGTATGGGGTTCAGTTAAAGGCACTGCTCCATGTCCTGTTGACTAGATAATTAGCCATTTTGACTGCTTCTGCCCAAAAAACTTGGCTCATGTTGGCATCTGCAAGTAAGCAGTTCATGACATTCTGCAGCACGCAATTTCTCCTTTCTACAATGCCATTCTCCGAAGGAGTTTGAGGCGATGATTTAAAATGGAGGATACCTCTCTCCTTCATTCACTTTTCAAAAGTCCTGGATGTAAACTCAGTTCCCCTATCGCTCTGCACCTGAGCGATGCACACCTTGTGTTGCGTTTGGATCTGGTTGTAAAGATATTTGAAGTTGGTAAATACTTCAGTTTTGTCCTTTAAAATAAATACATGGCCATAACGAGAGTAATCATCGACTACCATTAAAAAATAACGCCCTTTGCCAAGGAAGGGTGTAAAAGGACCAACCAAATCCATGTGTACCAGCTGATAAGGGTACCTTGCACGTCGGGAAGAGACCTTAGGTATAGCAGCAGTTTTTGATTTTGCTGCTTTACAGATGGCACATTCCAAATAGGTATTACAATTCTTTATCTTAAGGCCATCGGAAAAATCTTGCATTATCCTAATAACCGGGAAGCTGTCATGGCCGAGCCTGCGGTGTAATATATGTGCACAGTCCAAATGTAAAGGTTTACCCATGCACACTTTGTCAACCTTATGTATCTTATCATTACCAGTCTTGGTCTGTGCAGTAATGACAGTAGGCACTGGATTAATGGTCACCTTAGACTTTCTCAGTGTTGGCTGAGGAGTTCTGATCTTAATGGGCTCAGCCTTAATGGCTTTGGATGTCCTAGGAGCCGGTTTAGGAGCTTCATTGGGATTAGGTCCAGCATCCTTGAATTTGGAGAACCTGAGGACTGGCACAGGAGCTTTCTGCTCTATCTGGATGCTAGCCGCCTGTGACCTCTTATTAGGTGTCTTGTGTCTTGTGCCTTTTGACCTTTGCTTTTGGGGAAAAATAAGGCAAATTGTTGATTTTTACAATATCGCCAACAACGTCCCCACTTTCGAAAATATAACCTCCACCGTTCTCAAATACCAGTTTTACATTTTCATCCTCAGTCAATTTTAAAATACTTAAAAGGTTGTCCTTGATTGAGGGAACATACAGTGCCCCAGTAACATCTCCTATACCAGGCACATTGATCACGCCTTCCCCAGTTACCTCTGCCTTGTCCCCAGTGGCAACTTTTACTGAGGACTTGAGTGGGGGTAAAATCTTAAATGGTTGCTTCTTGTTAGCTATATGCACCTGAATCAAGAAGCCACAGCCCCTCAGCATCCTATACCTGGGAGGTGGGATTGTCACCTGTGACACTACAGAATTGGTATCCTTTATGACCACCTCCCCCTCTTCCACAATCTCTTTTATTTTTATTATGCTTAGGTCCAGCCGTGTTGGCCCTAGAGTGAGGGCACTCCCTTTTAAAGTGACCTTGCATGCCACAGTCAAAGCAGGTGGGAAGGGTATTAATCCTTTCACTTGTGTCCTGGCACCTCCTCTGAGGCCTAGGCCTGTGGTATGCCTCCTTCATTTCTTGTTGTTCCTCATCTCTGCGCCTTAAATCTTCCTCAATAAAGCGGCCAGAAAAGTATTCTATATTTCTTTGTTCCCTAGAAACCCCTTCTGGAGAAATAATGAAGGGACTCCAGGATTTGTCTAGGGAGTTCAACATTATACTAATTAAAGTGGATTCAGGAACAGGCTCCCCCCTCTGTATAAACTCATTCCTCATGTCTTTAAGCATTGCCAAATGTTTCCCCATCTTGACACCAGGTTTGAGTTTATAATTGTGAAAAATTCTTGACAATCTGCTGGTTGCAGCCATATTGTCACTATGGAACAAATTATATAGGGCAGTCCAAACTTCCTGAGCTGTGAGGCCGTCTGAAAGACTGGCATACAGAGCTGTGTCTATAGAACTTAACAGGGTTGTGTAAGCTCTTTTATGCAGGAACTCAATTTCAGGGCTCCAAGGTATACAAGGTGGTCTTTTGATCATGTCCAGGGTATTTTCTCTTAAGAGAATTATCTGAATTTCTTTACACCATTTTTTAAAATTCTGACCACTTAAATGTAATTTTTCAAAATTATTTGGCAAAGTTACAAAACTATTACCATTAAACTGTATGGGGAGTTGTTCAAAGGGCTGAAAAGTTGTTGTGAATGGCATTGGGATCCCTAAGCCTGGGATCGATTGCTTAGGTCTGGCTCCTTCTTGTAGTCTTTCTGTAGTTTGAAGCAACTGGGCACGTGCAGGAAATGGAGCATGCTCCAAAGCCTTTTTTTGTTGGAGCTCTGATCTCCGTCTCTGGGTTCTGAAGTCAGGCCTGGCTGAAGCCTCAGCATAGGCCCGAAAATCAGCTGTGTGGCAGGGAAACCTTGGAGGAGCTGGAAGAAGGCCTGGAGATCTTTCAGGAGACTGGAGGCACATCAGATGAGGTGGGTCTGGGACTGGTGGGTGGTTGCTCCCTAATTTCCAGAGTGGTGACCAGGGTCTCTATAGCTTCTTTTTATTTTTTTTTATTTTTATTTTTTTTTAAGAAAAAAGTTTTTTATTTTATGAACAAACAAATATACAATATATTTATTTATTTATTTTATTTATTATATTTCTATACCGCCTTTCTCCCGTAGGACTCAAGGCGGTGTACAGTCAAGAAAAATATAGACACACAAACATCATAAAATTGCTAATTAAAATTATTACTTAGTTTGGTCAATTAAATAAAACCCAGAATTAGATAACATTTAAAAAATCATTCACATGTTCGTATGTTTAGCCCCGCCTGTTGGAACATCAGGGTCTTGAGGGCATGGCGGAAAGCACGGAGATCAGGGATATTCCGTATCTCCGGGGGCAGTTCATTCCAAAGGGTTGGAGCCCCCACAGAGAAGGCCCTCTGCCTGGGAGTCGCCAGTCGACATAATTTGACTGACGGTACCCTGAGTAGTCCCTCCCTGTGCGAACGAACTGGTTGGTGGGAGGCTATTGGTGGCAAAAGACGGTCTCGTAGGTACCCAGGTCCTAAGCCATGGAGCGCTTTAAAGGTGATAACTAACACCTTGAATCGCACCCGGAAGACCACCAGGAGCCAGTGCAGCTCGCATAGGAGAGGTGTTACATGGGCGTAACGAGATGCGCCCATAATCACCCGCGCGGCTACATTCTGGACCAGTTGAAGCCTCCGGGTGCTTTTCAAGGGGAGCCCCATGTAGAGAGCATTACAGTAGTCCATACGGGAGGTAACTAGGGCATGAGTGACCATGCGCAAGGCGTCCCAATCCAGAAAGGAATGCAACTGGCCGATCAGGCGAACCTGATAAAAGGCACCCCTGGCCATGGCCGTCAAATGATCTTCTAAAGATAACCGTGAATCCAGGAGGACACCCAAGTTGCAGGCCCTCTCTGTGGGGAGCAAGATCTCTACCAGTGATGGTACCAGCTGACTATACCGGGACGCTGGAAGCCACAGCCACTCGGTCTTGGAGGGGTTGAGTCTGAGCTTGTTTCTCCCCATCCAGATCCGCACGGCCTCCAGGCAACGGGACATCAGAGCAAGGGCATCATTGGGGTGGTCTGGGGTGGAGATGTATAGCTGTGTGTCAGCAGCATACTGATGAACACTCACCCCAAAACCACGGATGATCTCACCTAGCGGTTTTACATAAATGTCGAACAGAAGGGGTGAGAGGAGTGACCCTTGTGGCACCCCACAAATAAGGTGCCTCGAGGTCGACCTCTGCCCCCCTGCCAACACAAACTGCGAACGGTCAGAGAGGAAGGAGGAGAACCACCGAAGCACGACCAAACCATTTGAAACAAACAAAGAGAAGGTGGTCTATCTCCCCATAATCCAAGACTCTCGATGTCTGTATCTCCTCCAGTCCTGATACCAGCGATGGCCGAGGATTAGATCAAAAAAGTAAGGCAGAGCCACTGGACAAAGTATTTAGGGTTAAATAATCAGGGTAATCTTGGGGAATAGGTGGTAAATAAAGCTGCAGATCGATCTAAGATTGCAAGTTAACGCTGAGTGGTCGTAAGAGATCTAGATCTGATAAAGGAGAGAGGGACAGTTGAGGGAGAGAGTAAGTCATCATCTCCTGTTTGTAATCCTCAGTCCCTATCCATCACCTTGCTCAGGCTACTTAGTTCAATTAGTTTAATAAGTCCTCAGAGTTTCAAGAAAGAGGAGAGCAACAGATCCCTAGAGGTTGAAGGGATCCTAACTTTTATAGCCTTTGCAGCATTGCCCTCTCCTCTATTAACGAGGGCTTCCTTGCAGCCTCCTGGTGTTGCCGTCGCCGTCACTTCCATTAGCGCCATTCCCCTCGCCATTGTGGTAACCCCCCTTGCCATAGACATCATCGCCGCTGTGTTGCTACATGCAGTGCCTATTAGCCCAGGCATCATTATCAACACCCTATCCGGAGTCGCTGTTGCCACTGTCTCGCCAACCATTTCATCAGCTGTATTAGACTCAGTGGTTGACCCGGTCATGACAGCCAGGCTTTGATGTTGACATTCTCCCCACTGCCCTCAGTCTTTTTACTGACAAACAGCTGATCTTCGGGCTCGGCTCGGGTTTTATCCTTGGGCTCCATCCACAGCTCTATTGAGCCGAAAATACCTCAGCTTGCTGGGAGGGGGGTCTGTGGATGGTTAATTGACCCCCAGACTCTTGAAAATGTCGAAACAGCTCCCTCCTAGCCTCGGAATTTCAGCTCTGAGCTGCCATTTTGTTTTGCAACTGTCAACGGAATATATAATCAATCATTCATTGTATCGTCTACATCATTTCATTTCATTTAATGTAACATTAGAATATTGTAATTAGAATATTATATGTGGAATTGGGATCGTAGAAACACCCAGGAGCATAGAAGAATTCAGAGGCAGATGCATGAATAAATGTCTTAAATGTATTTATTCATATAATAAAGCATATTAACTATGTACAAAGGCTGTCTCAGTATTCATTATAGGATAGGGGGCACTCAAGTCTCATGAGGAACAAATGCGAAAAGAGAGAGAGAGAGAGAGAGCGAGCAAGGTGGAAAAGGTTGGAGGGGGTTTTATACTCAGGGTTAGCCCCTCCTTTCCACATAGGGGTGGAGACACTCTCTGCCTCCACTGGCATCTATATGACACATGTGCCAATGGCTTGCAAATACTTGACATTATACTAATGGAAAATCTTTGTAATGGACTTGGTAAGATTGAAGATGGAAGAGATAGAGAAGAGAAGAAATCTTTGAAGATAACACTGAAATGTCACATGGAAGAAATGAATGATGTACTAAATGTTTGTTTGTCTTAAAAAAAAAAGAAAATATTTTCTGATTAGAAAATCAGAACTGGAAAAGAATATATTCAGAAAAGAACTGGCTCATCTTGTGAAAAGGGCCTAAAACTAAAATTGAGGGGGGAAGGGGGCAATCTTCATGACCTTTAGAACCTAATTCCAAGCAAAAACCACTAGATAACCAATCACATAAGGAAGTAGGGAGTAAAGAGAAAGAAGAAATAAAAAAAGAAAGACATAATGAAGTAAAGAGTAATGGAAACAATGGAAATCCCAATTACAAAGTAGAACATATAAGAAACATACTCAATAAAGGACTAATACCTATACATCTACACTCAAAGTTTAGAGAAAAAAACATGGTGAACTTGAAGTACTAGTACATGCAGACAATTATTATATAGTTGCCATTACCAAAACTTGGTGGGATGAAACTCATGACTGGAATGTACTGATGGAAGAATAAACCTATTCAAAAAGGAGGTGGAGTTTCATTATACACCTTTACCAAAATGCACAAAACCAAGGATGAAAACCTCCTAGAATCCATGTGGGTCAATATCAAAGGAAAAAAGAATGACATTGCTATAGACATATACCACAGGCCACCCAACCAAGCATAAGAAATAGATGAATTTGTTGCTATCTATTAACAAATATATGTAGGGAACATACCACAGAAGTAATGGAAGATTTTAGCTACCCTGATAT
Source organism: Pituophis catenifer annectens (assembly GCF_029215685.1). Classification (NCBI taxonomy): domain Eukaryota; kingdom Metazoa; phylum Chordata; class Lepidosauria; order Squamata; family Colubridae; genus Pituophis; species Pituophis catenifer. Next base: position 25,242,770 of record NW_027256888.1, read on the forward strand.
CACCTGGAAGACAACTTCTGCAGCAAGTAGCTCACCTACCAAAAGCATTACTGTAAAAGACAGACTAGGAATAATAATTAAAATAAGCAAGAAAACAGTAAGAGAACACCTGTCTGATCTTGATGAATATAAATCACTGGAACATGTCAGATCATGTCATCCCAGAGTTCAGAAGGAGCTGTCAGATGTTATCTTAGAACCATTGTATTAGTGGTGGGTTTCAAAATTTTTTACTATCGGTTCTGTGGGTGTGGTTTGGTGGGTGTGGCATGGCTTGGTGGGCATAGCTTGGTGGGCATGGCAGAGGAAGGATACTGTAAAATCTCCATTCCCTCCCCAATCCAGGGGAAGGTTACTGCAAAATCCCCATTTCTTCCCGATCAGCTGGGACTCGGGAGTTAGAGAAAGATGGGGATGGGGCCAGTCAGAATTTTTACTACCGGTTCTCCGAACTACTCAAAATTTCCACTACCGGTTCTGACTATACATGGTCTGACTAATGCCTAAACTGTATGGCCCATTGTAGATTCAACGCTAAAAGGGAAATGACTAAGCAGTGCAAAGGCACAATTGTCGCTTTGGTGGTGTTTGTGATGAATCCCCAGTGCTGCTGCGCAGAATCTAACCACCTGCACTATAGTTATGGACTATTCATCCTTAAGCAGCCACTGAAGATAGGTAGTGTCGGAACGGCCAGGATACCTAGCAGTTATTGGCAGAATATGTTTTTTTCCTAATCTCCGTATAAAAGGAACATCTAAGGAGCATGTGACCTACAGTCTCCACCTCTCCTGAGCCCCAGGGACAGAGTCTTTCAGTGAATCGAATCAAAGAATAGAATAGAATAGAATAGAATAGAATAGAATAGAATAGAATAGAATAGAATAGAATAGAATAGAATAGAATAAAATTCTTTATTGGCCAAGTGTGATTGGACACACATGGAATTTGTCTTTGGTGCATATGCTCTCAGTGTACATAAAAAGACAAGATACACTCATCAAGAATCACAAGGCACAACACCCAGTGACAGTCATACGGTACAAAAAGCAATCAAATCATACCAGGAAACAACATCAATATAAATCATAAGGATATAAGCAACAAAGTTACAGTCATGCAGTCACAAGTGGGAGGAGATGGGTGACAGGAATGATGAGAAGACCAATAGCAATAGAATGGTATCCTTTTATACTTGCCGGACAGGACTGCCAATGGAAGTGCATGGCACCATGCGAGTGCAAATGCTGTCCTGTGGTTTGCTAATTCCAACTGACTAAGATAGCTGGCAGGAGCAACAACTCATCTAATGGCATCTAGAGCCAGAAACAGCGGAGCTTTCCCTAAGCCTGCCTGCCTCTCGATGTCCTCCACCCTTTGTCACAAGGTTTGTCTTGCTAGATCATAGTCCATCTTGAGTATTAAAGCTGGGGAGAAGCCTTGTTTGGTAAGGTTGGCCTCAACAGCCTTGATCCATGATGAAGAGAATTTGTCTTGGAGGATTAATGGAGCAAGACCTTGTGGAAAGAAGTTAAGCTTTAGCCAGAGATTTAAGGATGCTATACAGATTCTTGCTTTGACTTTTGTCAATCTTGTCTCCAGGCACAGAAGTGCATTTGAGACACATTCTAGCAATAGAATGGTATCCTTTTATACTTGCCGGACAGGACTGCCAATGGAAGTGCATGGCACCATGCGAGTGCAAATGCTGTCCTGTGGTTTGCTGACTCCAACTGACTAAGATAGCTGGCAGGAGCAACAACTCATCTAATGGCATTTAGAGCCAGAAACAGTGGAGCTTTTCCTAAGCCCGCCTGCCTCTCGATGTCCTCCACCCTTTGTCGCAAGGTTTGTCTTGCTAGATCATAGTCCATCTTGAGTATTAAAGCTGGGGAGAAGCCTTGTTTGGTAAGGTTGGCCTCAACAGCCTTGATCCATGATGAAGAGAATTTGTCTTGGAGGATTAATGGAGCAAGACCTTGTGGAAAGAAGTTAAGCTTTAGCCAGAGATTTAAGGATGCTATACAGATTCTTGCTTTGACTTTTGTCAATCCTGTCTCCAGGCGCAGAAGTGCATTTGAGACACAACGCGGCATCTGGAGAATTGATCTAATGAATTTGGATTTGAATTGAACTATTTCTAATGATGTAAAACATGAAGCTGATGGTCTGAGCAAGGTCCCATAAAGAAGCTGTGCTAGCAACTTGGCCATCAATACTTGGGAAAATACTTGAAAAGATAACCAAACAACAAATCTGCAGATATCTAGAAACAAATAAATTTATAACTAGTAGTTAGAATGTGTTTGTTAAAAACAGATCATGCCAAACCAATCTTATTTCATTCTTTGACAAAGTGACTAAATTAGTAGATCAGAGAAATGCTGTGGACATAGTATACTTAGACTTCAGCAAGATATTAGACAAAGTAGAACACAACCTACTTCTTGGTAAACTAGAAAAATGTGGGATAGACAGCATTACCACCAGATAGATTTGTAACTGGTCGACAAACCTTATTCAACAAGTAGTCTTTAATGGTACTACATCTACATGAAAGGAAGGAAGCAGTGGGGTACCACAGGCTTCCGTTTTAGGCCCAGTACTCTTCAATAACTTCAGAAATGACATAGATGAAGGAATAGAAAGGGAACTCATCAAATTTGCAGATGACACTAAACTGACAGAAATAGCCAACACCTCAAAAGACAAACTCAGGCTCCAAACAGATCTTGACAGACTTGAACAATGGGCACTATCCAACAACATGAAATTTAATGTGGAGAAAAGCAAGGTTTTACACCTAGGAAAAACCAAAGGTACAAGTAGAGATTAGGTAAAACCTGGCTCAAAAATGGTAACTGTGAGAGGGACCTTGGAATCCTAGTGGACAATCACTTAAATATGAGCCAACCATATGCAATAGCAGTCAAAAAATCTAATGCAGGTAATCCTCGAGTTACGACAGTTCACATAATGACTATTCAAAGTTATGGCATAACCCCCCCCCCCAGTACTTATGACACAGTACTGAAGTTATGAATATTGCAACACCATGGCAGTCATTCACATTGCCGTGTGAACAACCACAGAGGTACTGTAATATTCACCCTGCCTATTCCACCCTCCAACCAGTTCTCCACACAGGAAGGCCTCTCCGTTTCTAAAGCCTTTTGCCACAATCTCATGCAGCCCTCTGTTCTCTGTGAAAGTACTGTAATGCGAGATCTCACGTGAGATCACAACTCCCAGAAATTTCCAGTCTCGGTGCAAACAGCATATGAAAGCCAATGGAAGGCTCAAAGCAATGTGATTTCACTGCCCCTATATCTCATCAGCTTGCAAATGCTTTTCACACCGAGACTGCAAGCAGACAAAGAAACTATGGCAGAGAGGCTGGAGAGGCTTGCTAGAACTTCACAAGGTAAGTGACTTCGCGTGGCAGGATGGAGGGGAAGCAATTGTGGGTCCCTCAGGGGAGGAAGCATGAGGTATCTCAGTGGGTCAGGAGAGGCCTTGGGGGGTGACTTCCGGTTGGCTCCGCGCGCCTCATAGACGCTCCTCCGTGAGCACCCGATCCCCGGCACCGTAAAAGCCGCCAGAACAGCAGAAAAACAGCTGTCTGGTGGCTTGGAAACCTTCTCCCCGGGCAAAGGGGAGAGAGGAGAGCCGACAGGCGGAGGTAGAGCCCCCCAAGTGCCCTAGGAGAAATTCGGGGGCGCGAAGGGCGAGAGCTCCCTAGAAGCCTGTCAATCTGCTCCGGACCTGGGACATCTCTGCTAATTAGTGAAGCAAGAAGCCGCGACCAATTCTGCCAATAACAAATGAGGGGATTTCCAACATCCTAAATTGCTGCAGGCAGAACAAGCCAGAAGAAGTCAGACTGCAAGTATTCAAACTTAACTCCAATGTTTATTGCCTTCTTCGGAAGTAACAATTTAGTAAATTTGCAACAAAATGGCGATTGAGGCTCGAAAGGGCATGGAAAGTGAAAGTTAAAGGGAAGTTTCGTTTCGCTGGCAGCCTTTTGTCTGAAAGAACTTTTATAATGAGAGAAGGAGGATTTTAAGACATCAATTTAAGACTGCAGAAAACTTTTGACTTTGATGAACTTTTCCTTTTGGCTTCTGATTAAAATATAAAGATTAATCCAAACTGTAAATGGCCTCAAAACCTGTAAAGACTGTTCCTATTAAAGGAACTGGGAGCGCTGGGAGCTCCCCAGCTCACACTTCTAGAATGCAAGCCTCTGCCCCCCCCAACAGATCCACAGACTTTAACGTTTGAAATGATACAAGAAGCCCTAAAAGTCACACAGAACAAACTTACCACTGTGATTAATGAAAAAATTAATGAAACGAATGAAAAAATGCAGGCTGTTTCAGAGGAGATTTCAATTCGGAATCAGCAAATTAGGGAAGATATATTACTGGCATTTAAAGGTCTGGCAGGTAACATTGAAATATTGGAGGATAAAGTTGAAGAAATTAAACAATCTACAGAAATTTTGGATAATAAATTAGGAGAGACTCAGAATAAAATTGAAAGAGCTGAAGCTGATGTAACAATGATTCAATACAGAGATATGGAATTTGCTTTAAGAATAAGAGGGGTGAAGGAGAACAAACAAGAGAATTTGAAAGAAACGATGTCAGAGGCATTGGCACAGATGTTGGGGGGGACGAAAGTGGAGTTAGGCTGGCAGATTGACAAGATATATCATGTCAATTCGTGGGTGGCCAGACAGAAACATTTACCAAGAGACATTGTAATATATTTTACCACAAGGAGACTACGCAATGAAATTTTACAGGTTACCTTTAATAACAAGCTTCAGGTGGAAGGCCAAGAGGTGATGACAATGAAAGAAATCCCTCCCAAAATGTTGAGAGCTAGAAGGGATTACGCCTTTCTGGTGGATGAACTGAAAAAAAACGCCAAATACAGTATAGATGGGAAGTGCCAGCCAGCCTAGTGGTGACCTGTTTGGGAGAGAGATATCGGCTTAACACAATATGGAAAGCAAGAGATTTCTATGCCAATGTGTTAAAGGCTGGAACATCAAAATCACCAGAAGGAAAAAGAAAGAAGGAAGTAATGGAAGGAGAGAGAGAAGAGCTGATGACAGTAGTCCAGGGGGAGCTTCGACGAGTCAAGATGATTTGCTACAAATCCAGATTGCTGTTCAAGATCTGGATTTAATTGATATACAAGAAGAACCAAAGGATCAAAGACAGACTAGAGCAGCAACAGCTAAACGCAAGGAAGAATTAAGACAGCAACAACTTCAGATGGCAACTCAAGAAACTACCAAAACAGAAGCAGTGGGAGGAGCTAGACCTAAAGGTCAAATGAGGCAAGACGATCAGAAAATGCTCCAGATGCTTCAGAGGACCAGAGATGGGAACTAGATTTTTGACCTGGAATGTCAATGGTTTGAATTCTCCACAGAAGAGAAGGAAAATATTTCACTATCTTAAACAATTTAAGAATGAAGTAATTTGTTTACAAGAGACTCATATCAGGATACAAGATCAAAAATATCTGATAAATTCAAGATTAGGTACACATTATGTAGCAGCAGCACCAGAGAAGAAAAACGGTATAGTTATATATTTGAAAAGAGACTTAATTGCTAAATTAGTTGAAGTGGATGATCAAGGAAGATTTTTAGTGATTGAACTTTTAATAAAAGGAGAAAAAATACTTGTAATTGGAGTTTATGCCCCGAACCAACAACAAGAAAAATTTTATAATTTTCTACATTCAAAGTTGACACAATGGGGGTATAAAACTTGTATCCTACTGGGTGACTGGAATGGTGTTTTGGATGTAAAAAAGGACAAGAAGGGACCTAAGCAAAATGTTTTAACAAGAGCAAGATTGCCCAAATCGTTTTTGGAGATGATGGACGACTGGGAGTTGAGGGATATTTGGCGTGAAAGAAACCCAGAAGAAAAAGATTTTACTTTCTTTTCGGATAGACATCAATTCTTTTCTTTTTTTTTTCCAATTTTTATTTATAAGTACAAACTAAACAGAACAATGAAATGTACAAAACATAAAAACATATAAACATCCATTTCAATACATGTCCAGTTTGTCGCAACTGTAATATACATTTCTCTTTGTATTTTGACTCTTCCTTATTTGGTCATTCCCTTTTGTCTATCTACTATTGATCTTTGTTAACCTATGTCTGTGTTGTAGCCCCGCCCTCTGAGCCTATCTCATTGGAGGAAGAAAGCCCCGAACATGAGGAAGAGGAGTCAGCCAGGCCTCCCTCTCCAGGCCCCTCCCCTCTGGCACTGTCTCAGGTGCCGGCCGAGGGAGAGGAGATTAGTCAGGAGCCAGGTGTCTCGGATGAGAGAGAAGGAGAGCCATCATTCCTGGATGCACGCCAACGAAGGCGTGATAAACGGTTGCAGCAGTTAAAGAGGCGTGCTAGGGATTAGAACTGAGTCACTGGACCACACCCCAGAGACTATATAAGAGAGGGTGGTGGCTGGTAAAACTCCGTGACGAACAAAAATGAACTTTGGCTAGTCACTTGAACAACGTCTGAAGCTGTCAAAAGGGATATTGTTTTTGCTGGACTATTTGCAATGCGTATGTAATTTTGTGTTATCTGTTGCAGTAAAAGCTCTTGGCAGACGGTGATTATATTGCTGCCAAGTTTGAGATAACGACCTGTGTGCGTGCCAAGTACTTTCTTAACCCTCGGCTGGCTGTGTTTGTGTGTGTGTGTGGACAGGGACAGATCATCTTGTTCGTCACCAACACATACTCCATCATTAACCCACGATGGACCAACAGCTGCAGCAGCAGATACGGCAGATGCTAGAGGCCAATCAGCTTCTGCAACAGCAAGTAGCACAGCTAACTGCTCAACTTGCTTTGGGAAATGCTCCTGCAGCTCCCCCTCCTCCCCCTCCCTGTCTGAGATGCCCAGTGAACGTGCCAGATAGGTTTTCTGGGCAGCAGGAGATGTTCCCCGCCTTCTTGGGACAATGCCAACTTTTCATGGTGATGAGGCCGGAGGATTTTCCGGACAACCGGGCTCGGGTGGCATTTGTGATCAGCTCCCTCTCTGGCACTGCTGCCCGATGGGCCATGCCCCTGTTGCTGCAAAATAGCCCCTTGCTCCTGGACTATCAGGGCTTTTTGCAACACCTGCGCACCATGTTTGAAGACCCCCTCCGGGTGCAGACAGCAGCGAGCGCATCAAGGACCTCCGTCAAGGCAAGCGCCCCCTGCAGGACTATATTGCAGAGTTTCGACTGCTAGGCCAGGATTCGGCTTGGAATGAGGTGGCACTGATGGATGCCTTCCAGGACGGCCTCTCCAACGAGATGCAGGACGAGCTGGTTCGTGTGGAGGCACCACAGACCCTCGACGCGCTGGTGACCCAATGCCTGCGCATCGACGCCCGCCTTCAACGGTGACGGCCCCGTCGGGCCCTTCCGGAACCACCGACAGTGTCAGCACCCCCGCGTTTCGCACCGACAGCGCCCTGGACCACACCGCGCTTCGTGGCGATGGCTGAGGAGCCCATGGAGCTCAGAGCAGCCAGACCTCAACTGACGGCCCAGGAGCAGATGCGGAGACGCCAAGGGGGGTTGTGCCTCTATTGCGGCGAGGCTGGACATTTTGCCGCCTCGTGTCCCTGGAAGCAGAGTGGAGCGCTCAAGCCTGTTCCAGAGTCTCGGTGTGACCAGCTGGGAAACGGGCCAGGCCTGGCCTATGGAAACCCTGGATCAGGCACGTGACCATGCCCCGCCAGAGTCGGCGGCTGAGAACTGTGAGCCCCCTCGGCACCTGATTTTGAACACCTGGGTGTTGTTGGCTAACCGGTCGGAGGGGCTCCAGGCGCACGTGCTGCTGGTCTCGGGGGCCACCACGAACTTTATGGACCAGGCCTTTGTGGCCCATTACAAAGTCCCCTTGGTTCCAGTTGACCCTCCGTCGCGGGTCGAGACTATCGATGGGCGGGAACTCGTGGCGGGGCCCATCAAATTCGCTACCCAGCCCTTGCGCCTCACCATTGGGAACCACGAGGAGGTGATCCAGTTTTACGTGACAGCGGATCTGCACTTTCCCTTGGTCCTGGGGATGGCCTTGTTGTGGCCCCGCCCTCTGAGCCTGTCCCATCGGAGGAAGAAAGCTCCGAGCATGAGGAAGAGGAGTCAGCCAGGCCTCCCTCTCCAGGCCCCTCCCCTCTGGCATTGTCTCAAGTGCCGGCCGAGGGAGAGGAGACAGCTGATTCGAGTCAAAGTGATAATGACACATCATTCCTGGACGCACGCCTCTGAAGGCGTGATAAACGTTTGCAGCAGCTTGGGAGGCGTGCTAGGGATTAGAACTGAGTCACTGGACCACACCCCAGAGACCACACCCCAGAGACTATATAATAGAGAGTGGTGGTCAAGGATCTTTTGTGACGAACAAAGCAAAACCTTGGAGTCACTAAAGCCTCGTCCGGAACTGCTGGGAGGAATATTATTTCTGTTTGGACTTTCTTGAACGTTCGTATCTTATCTGTCTGTTTGTGAAAATAAAGTAACTTGGCAGACGGTGTGTCTATCGCTGCCAAGTTGGAGATAAGAACCGGGTGCGTTCCAAAGTGTTTCCTTAACCCTCGACTGGCTGTGTGTGTGTGTGTGGGGACGGGGACAGATCAGGCCTGGCTTCGGGCGCACGACCCTCAGGTGGCATGGTCGAGAAACGCCATCTTGTTCCCGAGCCTGCAGTGTGTCGACCACCTTCACCACACCTGTGCCGGCCAGGACGTCTCCGCCCCGAACGTCTCCTTGCCTCCGGAGCTGACGTCCTTCGCCGACGTGTTCAGCGAGAAGGAGGCGGACCGCTTGCCCCCGCACCGACCCTACGACTGCGCGGTGGACCTGATGCCCAACGCGCCCCTGCCCCAGGATGCCTGTACTCCATGTTGGAGCCCGAGCTGGCTGCCTTACGGGACTTTCTGGAAAAGAACCTGGCCCGTGGGTTCATCTGACCTTCGACCTCCCCGCTCTCAGCCCCGGTCCTCTTTGTGAAAAAGAAGACGGGGGACTTACGCCTGTGTTGCAACTACCGGCGCTTGAATGCCATCACAGTGCGGAATCGCTACCCCCTGCCGCTGATCCCGGAGCTGATGGAGAGGTTGTGGGAGGCCTCGATCTTCACTAAGCTCGATCTCCGAGGGGCCTACAACCTGGTGCGCGTGCGAGAGGGGGACGAGTGGAAGACGGCGTTCGGCACTCAGTACAGACACTTCAAGTATACCGTCATGCCGTTTGGGTTGACCAACGCCCCCGCGGTCTTCCAGCACTTAATGAACGACGTGTTCCGGGACATGCTGGATCGGTTCGTGGTGATCTACTTGGATGACATTTTGATCTATTCCCGGACCCCGGAAAGCCACCTCCAGCATGTCTGCCAGGTCCTGCAGCGCCTGCAGGAGCACCAGCTCTATGCGAAGTTGGAGAAATGCTACTTCTTCCAGACTTCCATAGAGTTCCTCGGGCACATCATCACCCCCGAGGGCATTGTGATGGACCCGCGCAAGGTGGAGGCCTTGCGCAGTTGGGAACACCCGCGTCGGGTGAAGGACGTCCAGCGTCTGTTGGGGTTTGCCAACTACTACTGGACCTTCATCCCGGGCTTCACCACCCTGACCTTGCCGTTGACCCAGCTCCTTCGGAAGAAGGTCCCGTTCCAGTGGGGGCCCCCTCAGCAGCAGACCTTCGAGGTCCTCAAGCAGGCCTTCGTCACGGAGCTGGTCCTGAGGCACCCCAATCCACACCGTCCATTCGTGGTCGAGACAGACGCGTCCAACGTGGCGATTGGGGTGGTGCTGCTACAGGCTCCGGTGGATGGCGGCACTCTTTTTCCCTGCGCTTATTACTCCCGGAAACTCAATCCTTCCGAGCGCAACTACACCATCTGGGAAAAGAAGTTGCTGGCTATCAAGGCCGCGTTCGAGGCTTGGTGACATCACCTCGAGGGGGCCTGACACCAGGTGGAAGTGCGGACAGACCATCGGAACCTGGAGCACCTCACCACGGCCAGGAAGTTTATTTATTTATTTATTTATTTTTCATATTTGTATACCGCCCTACTCCCGAAGGACTCAGGGCGGTGAACAGCCATAATAAATACAAATACATATAGAAGTTAAAAACTATTAAGAAACAGATTAAGTAATTTAATTTAAGTTGAACCAGCAGCAGATCCGGTGGTCGTTGTTTTTCGCCTGGTTCAACTTCCACGTCACGTACGTTCCGAGCAACCTCAACCAGAGGGCAGATGCGCTATCCCGTAAGCCGGAATACTTTTGCCCCAAGGACTCCCTTCCCCCTTGGACGGTGCTGCCAGCGGACTCCTTGGCCACGGTCCAGGAACCGGTGGACCTGCGGGCTCAGGTGCTGGAAGCGCAGCGATGGGATGACTGGTCACAGCAGCGGAGAGCGGACGTTGGCCCCGCGTCCCCATGGACCGTGGAGGAGGGCTTGCTCAGGCACCGGGGTCGGCTGTACGTGCCCATGAGTCCACTCCGAGCCCTCGTCATGAACCAGTGCCATGACAGCCCTGCGGCGGGGCACTTCGGCTTCTTTAAGACCTTGAACTTGGTGACGCGGACTTTTTGGTGGCCTCGGGTACGGCACGATGTGCACGCCTACGTGACATCCTGTGTGATGTGCCGACAGGCCAAAGCCGCGTCTGGCCCCCCTCCTGGACTCCTCCAGCCGCTGCCGACACCGGAGAGACCGTGGACTTCCATGGACTTCCTGACAGACCTGCCCCTGTCTGCTACATTCACGACCATCCTCGTGGTGGTGGATGCGCTCACAAAGATGGCACATTTCATCCCGTGCCGCGGCCTGCCTTCGGCCCGCACCACAGCTCGCTTGTTCCTGCAACATATCTTCCGTCCCCACTGCCTGCCGGACTGGGTGGTTTCGGACCGTGGGGCCCAGTTCACGGCCCGCTTCTGGAAAAGCCTGATGGCCACGCTGGAGGTGCAGGTGTGCCTGTCGTTGTCGCACCATCCGGAGACTGACGGGGGCACGGAGAAGGTCATCGGCATACTGGAGCAGTACCTCCACTGTTTCGTCAACCAGCAGCAGGACAACTGGGCCGAGTACCTTCCCCTGGCAGAGTTCGCCTTTAATAACTCCCAACACACCTCCACCCAGATGACCCCGTTCCATGCCAACGTCCGATACCACCCACGGCTTTTTCCGTTGACAACCATGGACTCCCCTGTTCCTGAGACCCAGGACTTCCTCTCGGAGCTGCAGGCGGTGCAGCAACTGGTGCGGCGGCAGCTGATTCAGGTGAAAGAGGATTATAAATGGTTCGCCAATCCCGCTCGCCGGGCGACGCCACCACTGGAAGTCGGAGATCGGGTGTGGCTGTCCACGAAACACCTCCCCACGGACTGGCCGGTGAGGAAACTGGCCCACCGCTTTATCGGTCCCTTCCCTATCGATGCGGTCATCAACCCGGTGGCCTACCGGTTGACTCTACCCTGCTCCATGCGGCTCCACCCCATTTTTCATCGGTCCCTCCTGGTCCCTGAGGCCCCCGCAAGCCATCTCCACCACCCGCTGACGCCTGCCCCCCCCAGCCGCAGCCAATGAGGATGATGCCTCGACGTACGAGGTGGACAGCATCCAGGACTCCCGTTGCCTGAAGGGGCACTTCCAATACCTCATCGCCTGGAAGGGGTACGTGCCGAGGATTTCACCTGGGTGGACGCGTCTGCCGTTCAGTCTCCTGACCTGGTACGGGCTTTCCATGAACAGTTCCCGTCCCAACCCCATCCTGACCGTCAGACCCGGGGGAAGGGCCCTGTGTTGTGGCCCCGCCCTCTGAGCCTATCTCATCGGAGGAAGAAAGCTCCGAACATGAGGAAGAGGAGTCAGCCAGGCCTCCCTCTCCAGGCCCCTCCCCTCTGGCACTGTCTCAGGTCCCGGCCGATGGAGAGGAGATTAGCCACGAGCCAGGTGTCTCGGATGAGAGCGAAGGAGAGCCGTCATTCCTGGATGCACGCCAACAAAGGCGTGATAAACGGTTGCAGCAGTTAAGGAGGCGTGCTAGGGATTAGAACTGAGTCACTGGACCACACCCCAGAGACTATATAAGAGAGGATGGTGGCTGGTAAAACTCTGTGACGAACAAAAACAAACTTTGGCTAGTCACTTGAACAACGTCTGAAGCTGCCAAAAGGGATATTGTTTTTGCTGGACTATTTGCAATGCATATGCAATTTTGTGTTATCTGTTGCAGTAAAAGCTCTTGGCAGACGGTGATTATATTGCTGCCAAGTTTGAGATAACGATCTGTGTGCGTGCCAAGTACTTTCTTAACCCTCGGCTGGCTGTGTTTGTGTGTGTGTGTGGACGGGGACAGATCAGTCTGTTCTTTGTTTCCATCATACTATATTTGATCATTTTGTTTACTTCCTATTGCTTCATCTCTTTCCTATCTTTCAACCAACTATACCACTTTTCCCATATTAAGTAAAAGTCATGTTCTTCCCTATTTTGTAATTCCTTTGTGAGTCTATCTAATTCCGCAGATTCCATAATTTTATTGATTACTTTATCTGGTGTTGGTATATCACTACTCTTCCAGTGTTGCGCGTATAGTATTCGTGCTGCTGTTATCATATGTATAATTAAATATGTTGTTTCTTTTTCGTAGTATCCATTCACTATGCCTAGTAAGAAGCTTTCTGGTCTTAGTTCTATCTTTTGGTGTGTTATTTCCTCTATTTGTATTTTGATCCTTTGCCAATATTGTTTCGCCATTGGGCAGGTCCACCACATATGGTAATAGGTGCCTTTGTGGTGGTTGCATTTCCAACATGTTGATGGCATGCCGGGGAACATTCTTGCCAATCTGGCTGGTGGCAAGTGCCACCTATAAAACATTTTATAGAGATTTTCTTTATAGGGTACAGACATTGTCAATTTATAATTTATTTTCCATAGTTTTTCCCATTTGTCTAATTATAACTATAATAATAATAATAACTATAACCAAAATTTTTTGCCCATGTTATCATATTTTCTTTCACTACCTCTTCTTCTAATTTATATCCTCATAAGTAATTGTAAATTTTTTTGATCAGTTTGTCCTGTGTCCCTTGCAAAATTTTATCTAATTCGGTTTGACCTTTTTGGAATTCAAATTGAGCCAAATCTTTATTGTATCTTGATTTTATTTGTGTATACGGCCACCAGTCAATGTCTGTACCCATTTCTTTTAGTTCTTGCCTCGTTCTTAGTTCCCCTCGGTTGTTTAGCAGATCTTTATAAGTTTTCGTTTTGTTATAGTCCATGGCATTTGGATAGATCTGGGCTTCCATCGTTGACAACCACTCCGGGATTTTGTAATAATGTGCCTTTTTAATACTCTGCCATGTTTGGTATAATGCGTGTCTGATTGTATGTCTCTGAAAATATTCATGCCTTTTGTCTGTGCCCTCCCATATGAAGGCATGCCATCCTCGCTGAAGATCGAATCCTTCCAAATTCAATAGTCTATGGTTTTTGAGTTCCATCCACTCCTTGATCCAAATTAATGCTGATGGTTTGTAATATATTTCCCAATCGGGCAATGCTAATCCTCCTCTCTCTCTTGAGTCCTGTAGGTATTTTAGTTTAATTCTTGCCTTCTTCCCTTGCCATATGTAGTCTGCAATTAGTTTATTAAAGTCCTTGAAGAAGTTCTTCCCCGGTTTTATTGGAATCACTTGGAACAAGAATAGTATTCGAGGCAACACATTCATTTTAATGGAGGCGATCCTTCCCAAAAGAGATAGCTGTAACTTTTTCCAAATTTCTAAGTCTTTCTTAATTTGTTTTGTTAATTTATCATAATTATCTTCTCTAATTGATGAATTTTTATTGGTCAGCCATATCCCTAGGTATTTTACTCTTTTTGTCGTTTGTATGCCTAATTTCTCTTCTAATTGTTTTTCTTGTTGATTGGTAAGGTTCTTAGTCAATATATTTATTTATTTATTTATTTATTTATTTATTTATTTATTTATTTATTTATTTATTTATTTATTTATTTATTAAATTTATATACTGCCCTATTCCTGAGGGACTCAGGGTGGTGAACAGCGAACGATAAAAATACATGTAATACAAACGTTAAATATATATATATTTAATGTAAACTTAGTTGTTCTTCAGCCCTAGGTTCTGTGAAATCTCATTCACAAGTTCAGCAGAAAAAGGGCCCAAGAACTTGTGAATGAGATTTCACAGAACCTAGGGCTGAAGAACAACTAAGTTTACATAGGTAAAACCTGGCTAGAAAGAATATGCACATAAAAGCCTATGAAAAAAGAAAAAAGATACATTATGCCTTTTACAGGGAGGATAATTGGGAAGTGGGTGTGGCCCACTGATGACGCCTTAAGAGGTAGAAATAGCTATCTGGGTCTCCCAGGAAGCAACACAGAGTTGCAGTTTGTCAGCAGAAAAAGGGCCCAAGAACTTGTGAATGAGATTTCACAGAACCTAGGGCTGAAGAACAACTAAGTTTACATAGGTAAAACCTGGCTAGAAAGAATATGCACATAAAAGCCTATGAAAAAAGAAAAAAGATATATATATATATATATATATATATATATATATATATATATATATATATATATATATCATCAGCAAAAGCTTGGAGTTTGTACTCTTCACGTTTGATCTTTAGGCCTTTTATTTCATTATCTCTTCTGATTTCTTTTAGGAGGGTTTCCAGGGCTAGTATAAATAATAGGGGGGACAGGGGACATCCCTGCCTCACCCCTTTTAATATTGGGAATTGTTCTGTTAAGTCACCGTTAATTGTTATTTTCGCTGTCTGGCAGGAGTATATTCTTTTTATCATATTTATGAATTTATCCCCAAATTTCATGGCTTCCAATTGTAGAGTGAGAAATTTCCAATTAAGATTGTCAAATGCCTTCTGGGCATCTAGAAAAATTAAGGCTGCTTGTTTACCTATGTTCAATTCATAATATTCTAATACGTTGATTATTAGTCTCATGTTATTTTTTAACTGTCTCTTTGGGATAAAGCCATTTTGGTCCGGGTGTATATAATCTTTAATTATTTTCTTGATTCTTTTTGTGATGATTGATGTAAATAATTTGTAATCCACATTCAGCAAAGATATTGGTCTATAATTTTGAATCTGTGTGTGATCTGCTTCTTCTTTAGGTATTAGCGTAATGATAGCCTCTGTCCAAGAGTTTGGAATTTTGGCTTCCATAATTACATCATTAAATACTTCAAGCAGGATTTCATCTATTGAATGGCAGTTCTTATAGAACTCTGCTGGTATTCCATCCAGTCCCGGAGTTTTATTTATTTTCTGTTTATTCCTCGCCGCAATAAGTTCTATCATTGAAATTGGCCTATCCAATAGGTCTCTATGTGTCTCTGTTAATTCTTTAATCTCAACTTTTCTTAGATATTGTCTAATGTCTTTTTCCGAGGGTTCTTCCTGTTCATATAATTTTTGGAAAAATGCTCTTGCTATATTCTTTTTGTCCATATTCCTGTATTGTATCTCAGTGATGTCTTGTAATTGATGTATGGTCCGTTTTTCCTTTTCTTTCTTCAATTTATATGCCAACCATCGGCCTGTCTTGTTAGCATGTTCGAAATAGTTTTGTTTCACTAATTTAATTTTCCTAGCTATTTCTATTTGTGTGATCAGATTTATTTCATGTTTTATCAAACCTATTTTTTCCTTGACTTTTTTGTTTTGTGGTTCATTTTGTAGTTTGTATTCATGTTCCTTAAGTTCTTTGAACAATTTATCTCTTTTCTGCTGTTTATCTTTATTTTTCTTCGCCGAATATGCTATTGTCAGACTTCTTATGTAAGCTTTCGCCATGTCCCACAGATTTTGGAGAGAGGTTTGCTCTTTACAATTAATCTCAAAGAAAATTTTCATTTCTTTTTCTATCATTTGTATATAATCTTTCTCTTTTAAGATTTCGACATTCATCATCCATCTCTTTTTCTTTCGATATCCTTTCCAAATTATTTTTAGCGGGCTATGATCCGCCCATATGTTTGTTGATATTTCTATTTCTTCCAAATCTTTTCTAAGGTCTGTTGTCAGCCAGGCCATGTCTATCCTGGACCAAGATAAATGTGGATTAGAATAAAACGTATACTGTTTTTTTTCCTTATTTATTTCTCTCCATGCATCTTGTAGGCATAGCTCTTGCACCATTTCCATATAAGTGTCTGGCAGGTTTTAAAATAGTTTTATTTTTCTTGGTGCTCCTGTAATCTTTTTCAGTATCTAAAATTGCATTAAACTCACCTACAAGGCAAATGTTTTCATAATCCAAATCTTTTACTTTATTGTGTACCTTTTTATAGAAGGCCCGTTGGTTTTCATTTGGTGCGTAGATCGAAATCAATAATATCGTTTTAGACTCTGTGTGTATTTCAATCATTAGGATTCTTCCCTCATCGTCTGCATAAATATGTTTTGTTTTTAGATGCTTCTTAATGTAAACCACAATACCTCTTTTTTTTGATCTGATAGTGAAGTATAAAGGTTTCCTAGTCTTGTGTTTTCTAATATTTTTGATGACTTTTTTGATGTGAACTTCTTGTAAACTAATTATATCCATCTCCAGTTTATATAGTTTAGCAAATGTTCATGTTCTTTTAATTGGGGCATTCAATCCGTTTATATTTATTGAAATCATTTTTATTTCCTGTTCCATCTTCCTTCTTATTTATTAGTTGTCTTTTGTTTGCTTCTGTTCCTTGTTATTCGTTGTGTTTTTCCCCTTGCTCCTTCTCTCTCCAATTTTTCTCTTTCCAGTTTCTCTCTTCCCTTTTGCTCCTCTTCCATTCCTTCTATAGGTTGTTCTTCCTGGCTCTTATTTTCCGACTCCTCTCTGGTTTCTTGCTCATCTTCCATGACAAAATACTGATCAAAAAAATTTTGGGCTCCCTCTAGGTTGTCTATCCTCACTTTCTTATCTTGCCATGAGATCAAAATGCCATCTGGTAGTAGCCAACGAAACATCACTTTATGCTTGTTTTGTTGTGATGTGAGGAAGCTGTAGTTTTTCCTCTGGTCACTCACACGTCTCGGGATTTGCTTTAGTGTAATTATTTCTTTCACTTTGTGGTATATCGCCTTCTCCCTCATTTTTCTGTATATCTCTTCTTTTATTGTTTTCTTCATAAATCGGACATGTACCTCTTTTGGGAGTTTGTTCCTATGAGCATAATTAGTATGCACCCTGTAGATTTCGTCGATATCCCTTCTTATATCGTTTTTATCTCTCTGCAATGCTTCTGCGAGTATCTCTGTCATAATCTCTCCCAGGTCCTCCTCTTTGGTCTCTGTTATATTCTGGAACCTTAAATAAAATGATGCTTTTTCCATTTCCAGAAATGTAAGTGAGTCTTCCGTCTCTCGGCTGCTTGACAGCTGTTGATGTTCCAGCATTTCTACTTTTTTTATCGTCTGTTCCATTTTAATTTGGAATCCGTATCTGGATCCATTCCAGTCGGGCTTCAGGCCCGGGTACAGCACGGAAACGGCATTGGTCATGTTGGTTGATGATCTCTGGAGGGCTCGGGACAGGGGGTGCTCCTCTGTCCTGGTCCTGTTAGATCTCTCAGCGGCTTTTGATACCATCGACCATGGTATCATGCTGCACCGGTTGGAAGAGTTGGGGGTGGGAGGCACTGTGTTGCGGTGGTTCTCCTCCTTTCTCTCTGACCAGTTGCAGTCTGTGTTGACAGGGGGACAGAGGTCGACCCCAAGGCCCCTCATATGTGGGGTGCTGCAAGGGTCGGTCCTCTCGCCTCTCCTGTTCAACATTTATGTGAAGCCGCTGGGCGAGATCATCCATGGTTTCAGGGTGGAGTACCATCAGTACGCTGACGACACCCAACTGTACATCTCCACCCCGGATCACCCCAACGATGCCCTTGAAGTGATGTCCCAGTGCCTGGAGGCCGTACGGATCTGGATGGGGAGGAACAGGCTCAGGCTCAACCCATCCAAGACTGAGTGGCTGTGGTTTCCGACGTCCCGATATAGTCAGTTGATGCCATCACTGACTATTGGGGGCGAATCATTGGCCCCCACGGAGAGGGTTCGCAACTTGGGCGTCCTCCTGGATTCACGGCTGTCTTTAGAAGAGCACTTGACGGCCGTGACCGGGAGGATTTTTCATCAGGTTCGCCTGATTCGCCAGTTGCGTCCCTTTCTGGATCGGGACTCGTTACGCACGATCACTCATGCCCTTGTCACCTCCCGCCTGGACTATTGCAATGCTCTCTACATGGGGCTCCCCTTGAGGAGCACCCGGAGGCTCCAACTGGCGCAGAGTGCGGCTGCGCGGGTGGTAATGGGAGCGACATGGCGTTCCCATGTAACACCCCTCCTGCGCGAGCTGCACTGGCTCCCGGTGGTCTTCCGGGTGCGCTTCAAGGTTCTGGTTACCACCTTTAAAGCGCTCCATGGCTTAGGACCCGGGTACTTGCGGGACCGCCTACTACCACCAATAGCCTCCCACCGGCTGGTACGCTCCCATAGAGAGGGGCTCCTCCGGGTGCCGTCGGCGAAACAATGCCGACTGGCGGCCCCCAGGGGGAGAGCCTTCTCTGTGGGGGCACCTACTATCTGGAACGAGCTCCCCCCAGAGATACGGAGGATCCCGGATCTGCGCACCTTCCACCGCGCCTTAAAGACCTTACTATTTCACCAGGCCGGCCTGGCCTAATTTTCCCCCTTTTATAAAAGATTTTTAAAATTTTAAATATCTTTTAGTATTTTATATATTCAATTTTAAATTGGTTTTAAAAGTTTGGGGTTTTAAATTTGTCGGGGCCAAAATTATTTAATTTGATTTTATTCTATTTTTTAAATTTTGTATTGTATGTGTTTTTATTGTTTGGCTGTGCACTGCCCTGAGTCCTTCGGGAGTAGGGAGGTATAAAAATCTAATAAAATAAAAAATGAAAATGAAATGAAAATTTCCGTCTTTTGGATCTTTTGTTCATTCTTGACAATATTTTATTGGATCTTTTCTATCTTGTCGTCTATTTTCTGTATATTGTCATTTATTTTTCCCACATCAGATTTCAGATCATCATGATTTCATCTTGTTTCCTCATGGTTGTTGGCAATCGTTTCCTGGGTCTTACCCATCGTTTCCTGTATCATTGCCAGGGCTAATTGGATATTATGCATGCTGGAAATGGAAACTGTCTTGTCTTTTTCCATTCCTAACATTGTGTCTATAGATCTCTGTTGAGCTGGAGAAGCCGTAGAGGATGACTGGGTTGGCGTTATTTTTTTGGTTGTTTTAGTTATGGTGGTTATACCAGTGCTTGTCATGTTAATTCTTTTTAACATGAGTTTCATACAATTAAGCAGTCTTTTTGTTTTTCAATTTTGTTACTTGTGGTAGTATTTTTGTCAATAATCAATAATAGTGTCTAGAGCCTATATCATATAAATCTTCCAAAATTAATCTGTAGTTTCTATATGTATTCTCAGCACTTAACACCCTAATGAATAGTTAAATATTTAAATATATCGATATAACTTATATATTCTTGTATATTCTAATGAGGAAATAGGAAGGATAAAGTAGAGGAGATAAGGGGGAAAACTTAGGGTTTTAACACCTCATTAAATCTTAATATAGATAATAGAATAAAATAATCAATCTGTTAAGTCAAATCTATCACATCAAATATTACTGGTGTAAATATGTAAATAAGGATTAAATATTTAGTCTTATTTTACTTAAATTATTCAGGTATTACTGTTCTCTTAAAAATTCTATTAATCTTAATTAATTCCTAAATGATCCTTAATTAAGTAAATATCAATTATTCAGAGTTACACAATCAGAAAAAAGTTAATCAGAGTTTGCACTTACTAAAAGGATTAATCAAGCATAAATATAAAATTGTTCAGCAATTACTATGTAATTCTTTTCCACTCTTACATGCAAAAAGTTCTTGTGGTAGGTTTCTTGTATTGTAAAGTCATTAATGTCTCTCAGATTATAAGATTAATTTACACTTAATATACAATTCTATTTCCCTCTTATATATTAATCAAATCAATCAATCAATCTTATATATCTATCAAGTTAAAACTATCAAATTCAATATTACTAACTTAAATTGTTTGTTTCTAATTATTTCTTAATTAATTATCCATATAATAGATTAGATATCAATTAATCATGTGCCTCACAATCAAAAAGTATTAATTAATTATTATACTATTTTACAAGAATTAATCAGATGTATGTATATATATATAGGATTATTTTGAATTTAATATACAATTCTCTTTCATTCTTGTGTGTAAAGTTCTTGTGTTCAAATTTTTTTTATTATAGTTTTTAATATCTGTCTCTCTAGACGTATCCAATAGCTAAAGATTCAACTATCCAAAGTTCAGCACTTTAAAGCACTTTGAAATATTCTATTTGCCTTTGTCAGTTAGTTAGTTTTTTTACTGTCTTCTCAATTTCTTTCTTAAACAACCGCTTCTTCACTTGTCACACTGTGGTGCCGCTCTCGCTCGCTCTCCCAATTTCAAAGGCCTCCTTCACTTTCACTCTTTCTCTCACTGTTTCGCCGTCTTCTTGTTATTTAGTTACTGAATATTTCCATCTAGTTTACTATGGTTCTCTGATCAAGTTCAAAAAAATAACCCTTATTCTCCGTTGAATTCAAATCTGAAACTTGGTCAATTGCCGCCACGTAAATCTCTTTGAAGTCCCTCACACAGTCACTCCCTGTCAAATCTTCTTCCGCCTTTGTCGTCTTTTGTTGTCACTTTCTCTGGCTGCTATTCCGCCATTTCTGGAGTCTCCAATTTTCTGTTTTCTACTCTCTGCTTCTTTTTATCGCAATACTTCAATTACTCCTCTTATTGTCTCAATCCACTTTCTATTTTAAACTGGATACAGTTACGATCTTTCGGTTTGATTTTCTCTTCCTCCTATGCGATTTCAGCGTTTCAGGCCAGCCGTGAAGGCTGTTTTTTTCCCGTCTGGAATTAGGTGGTTTTTTCTGAACCTTCGGGTTGATTGTTTTTCCCCCCGAGGTTCTTGGAATTTCCTCCTTTTTCTATTGATCTCTCCAAGATCAATAGTGCCTGAAACGGCTTCCTAGATTGGAATTTTGAAGTTTCAAGAACGGGAGCCCCGTTCTCTAGCTCCAAACTCGCTGACGTCGCCCTCAGAATCCAGACATCAATCCTTTTCAAGGATTGATTTTATACTAATTACTAATGACCTTTTTTCTAGGGTGAAGAATATGAAGATTTGTTCAAGAACATTGACAGACCATAGTCCAGTCTGGTTGGAACTGGAGTATGGAAAAGGGCCTAGGAGGTGCTGGAGGTTAAATGATAACCTGTTTAGATATGAAGAAAATGTAAAAGAGTGTAAAAAATTTATGAAATAATTTTTTGTTATGAATATGCAAAAGGGTACATCTATGGAAATGGTATGGGATGCAAGTAAAGCATATATGCGAGGTATTTTGATATATCTGAATAATAAATATAGAAAGAAACAGGGAAAAAAAAAGACTTGGAAGAAGAGATTAGAAAATAGGAACGAGCTTTAATAGCTAATCCAACAGATCAGAAAATTAAAGAGGCAATTAATTTACTGAAAGGTCAATTTAACATGTTAATAGCAGATCAAGTGGAACTAACTTACAATATGCTAAACATAATACTTTTTGTAATGCTAATAAACCAGGCAGGTGGTTAGCATATTTGTTAAGGAAAAAGCAGAAATCAAGGACTATAGAGAAAATAAAATACAAAGGCAAAGAGGTTTATGAGCAAGATTTGATTAAAAAATCTTTCTTAGAGTTTTACTCAAGGCTGTATACTGGTGATAAAATTCAAGAGACAGATATAGATAGATATTTGCAGAAAGAGAATATTTATATAACTTCAAAAGAGCAGAGGAATAGTTTAAACCAATTGATAACTTCCGAGGAAATTTTGTTTGCAATTAAGCAATTGAAAGTGGGTAAAGCTCCTGGGACGGATGGTTTGACAGCTGTTTATTATAAGAGTTTACAGGAGGAAATGGTGGAACCCCTGAAGGAACTATTTAACAATATACAACAGGGAGGAGAGGTACCTCCAACTTGGAAGACAGCTTTTATTTCTTTGATCCCAAAAGAGGGTCAAGATCATACAGATCCAAAAAACTACAGGCCGATTTCACTTTTAAATACAAATTATAAGATTTTTGCTAAAATATTAGCAAATAGATTAATGACAGTTATGCAACAAATGATTCATTATGATCCAACTGGTTTTATAAATGGTAGACAAATGAAAAGTAATGTGAGGCAAATTGTTAATTTACTAGAGTATTTGGGAAGGAACAACCAGGTCCCCGCAGTGCTAGTATTTTTGGATGCGGAGAAAGCCTTTGATAGATTGAATTGGCATTTTCTATTGAAATTAACAGAAAGGATGCAACTTGGAGAATATTTTATACAATCTATTAATCTATTAAGCATATGAATTTAGAAATCATCTTATTTAAAGTTTAAAAGAATTTTTTGTCTAACTTTATTGGCACAACCTGGAACAAATATAGCAGCTTTGGTAAAGTATTCATTTTAATAGTGGAGATTCTTCCCATTAAAGAGATCTGTAGATTTTTCCAGTTATCCAAATCTTTTTTTATCTGTATAATTAATTTATCATAATTGTTTTCTCTTATTGATGAAGTTTTTGGTGACAGCCAGATCCCTAAGTATTTTATTTTCTTCGTTGCTTGGATTTGTATCTTGTTCTCCAATTCTGTCTCTTGAGTCTTCGTAAGGTTTTTTAATATTAGTTTCGATTTATTCCTATTTATTTTTAGGCCGGCCACCTCTCCAAATTCTTCTATTTTCTTGAACAGCCTTGGTACTACTTCTAATGGCTCTTATGCTATAAATACAAGGTCATCAGCAAAAGCCTGAACCTTGCACTCCTCTCGTCTTATTTTTAGCCCTTTAATTTCTTGGTCTTCCCTAATTTTTATTAGCAAAATTTCCAATGTTAAAATATACAATAGCGGAGAAAGTGGACAGCCTTGTCTAACCCCTTTTGTTATATCAAATTGATCAGTCATGTCATCATTCAAAATTACTTTTGCTGTTTGTTTGGTATATATTTCTCCTATAATTTTTTCGAAGTTTGTTCCGAATTGCATACTCTCTAATTGTCCTTTTAAAAATTTCCAATTTAAGTTGTCGAATGCTTTTTGGGCATCAAGGAAAACCAGTGAAGCTTGTTTTTCTGGATGTGCTTCGTAGTATTCAAGTGCATTTATTATTACTCTCATGTTGTTCTTAATTTGATGGCCCGGCAGAAATCCATTTTGATCCATATGAATATAATTATTCAGTACTTTTTTGATTCTTTCCGCTATAATTATTGCAAATACTTTATAATCTGTGTTCAATAGAGATATTGGTCTATAGTTTTGGATTAATTGGTGATCAGCATCGTCTTTAGGTATGATTGTAATTATAGTTTCCGTCCAGGGATTTTTGTCTTCTCTAAGGCCTCATTGTATAGCTCCAGCATGATCTCTCCTAATGTTTCTTGTGCAATTTTATATAATTCCACTGGTATGCTGTCTGGCCCCGGAGTTTTATTATTTTTTTGTTTTTTCAGTGCGGCTTCCAATTCCATCTTTGTTATTGGCCTATTTAACATTTCTCTTTGTTCGTCTGTATTTACTGGAATATCTGATCTTTTTATATATTGTTTTATCTTTTCATCTTCTACTTCTTCCTGTTTATATAAATTTGCATAGAATGTCTGGATAATTTCTTTTTTCGCTTTCCTGCTGTATTGGATTTCTCCATTTGCATCTCTAAATTGGTGTATCATCCTTTTATCTTTATCTTTTTTCAATCTGTAGGCCAGCCATCTCCCAGTTTTGTTTGTGAACTCAAAGTAATTCTGTTTAGCATTTTTATTTTCTGAGCTAGTTCTTTTTGGTTTATCAAGTTTAAGTTATGTTTAATTGCTTTCCATTCTTTTATTTTTTTACTATGAGGATATTGTTGAAGTTTATGTTCTATATTTTTTAATTCTTGATACAGTTTATCTAACTGTTGTTTCTTTTCTTTATCTTTTTTCCCTATATATGCTATGGTCAGGCCCCTTATATATGCTTTTGCTGTATCCCAAGTATTCTGTAAGGAAGTGTCCTCTTTTTTATTTATTTTAAAGAATAATTCTAGTTCCTTTTCTAACATCTAACATTCTTTGATTCATTGTTCACCTCCTAATTCTTTTTTCTCCTTTCCAATTTACCAGATTGAGTTATGGTCTGCCCATTGATTTACTTCTATCTCTATTTTTTCAACCCCATTTCTAATATTTGCAGTCATCCATGCCATGTCAATCCTGGACCAGGATTGATGGGGATGAGAGTAAAAGGTAAACTGATTCTGATCCTCATGGGTTTCCCTCCAAACATCTCTCAAATTTATTTCCATGGCCATATCAAAAAATTCTTTTGGGAGTATTTCTTTTTTTTTTCTTCTTATTCTTTTTACTTGTTTTATAATCTTTTTTCACATCTGCTATCACATTGTAATCTCCAATTAAACAAATATCTTCGTACTCCAATTCTACCATTTTATTGTGTAATCCCTTAAAAAAATCCTGTTGATTTTGATTAGGGGCATATATTACTACCAATAACATTTTCTTGTTTTCCAGTACTAACTCGACCATCACCGTTCTACCCTCTTCATCTGCATATATTAATTTCGATTGAATCCTATCTTTAACATAAACCGCTATTCCTCTTTTCTTTTTTTGAATCAGGGATACATATAATTTCCCTAGTTTTGAATTTTCTAAAAATTTTTGGTATCCTTTTTTAATGTGTACTTCCTGTAGACACGTCACATCTGCTCCTATTTTTCGTAGTTTTGTAAAAATTTGAGATCTTTTCTTTGGTGCATTCAAGCCATTTATATTTATAGAGAAAAGTTTCATTGCCTCATCCATTGCCTAATGTAATTGTTTTTTAGTATGTCTTGTTTCCATCCGTGATTTCGTTCTTGCACCCTCTCTTTCCTCCCTCTCTTTCTCTTGGCTTGTCCTTACTTCCTTTTCTTGCACCACTTCTGTTTGCTCTTCTTCCTGACTACTACTTTCTATTTCTTCTTTGCTTTCCTGTTCATCTTCCTGATTAAAATGAGCATTGTAGAATTCCCGTGCTTTTTCTAGTGTGTCTATTTTATATTTTTTGTCTTTCCAGGTGGCCAAAATCCCTTCCGGAGTTAACCATCTAAAGGTTATTTTGTATTTGTTCAACTGGTTTGTTAGGAACTGATATTGTTGATGCTGGTTCCTGATTCTTCGGGGTATTTGTTTTACCACTGTAATTTCTTTTCCTTTATATGTCAACATCCCTTCCCTAGATTTCGTATAAACTTCGTCTCTAATTGATCGTTTGGAAAATCTGACGTGTACTTCTCTTGCCAATCGGTGCCTTCTTATATAATTTGTATGTACACGGTAAGTTTCATCCAATTGTCCTTTTATTTCCAATTTATCTTTTTATATTATTTCTGCCATTATCTCTGCCATTTTTTCGCCCAAGTCTTCATCTTTTTCTTCTGGTATGTTTTGAAAATGGAGGAAATATGAGGCTTTCTCCATCTCGAGCATCACTAATGAATCAGACAGTTCCTTATTTAATTGAGAAGTTTTCAGTTCCATTGCCTCTACTTTTGTCTCTACTTGATCTATTTTTGTTTCTGCTTTTCTAATTCTTTGTTCATTTTCTGTTATTGATTGTTGAATGTCTCCAATTTTATCATTCATATTTTTAATATCCTCCTAACTTCTCCAATTTCATTTTTAATCTCTGCGTGGAATATTCTCATTTCTTCATGATTCCCTGCTATTTTTTCCTGTGTTTTTAATAGTATTTCCTGAATCATTGAAAACATACTTTGCATTGTACTTAAAGTCAATTTCAGTTTTTCTTTCTCCTTTTCTTTTCCCACCATACTATCTAATGTTTTCTGTTGTAGTGGTGATGCCACCGTTACTGTGGGGTTTACAAGTGGCTTTTTACCTGTTTTCGTTATAGTAGATGTTGTTGACATTTTTAATGCTCGTGAGAGGCTTTCCCAGGCTAACAT
Organism: Pituophis catenifer annectens; assembly: GCF_029215685.1. NCBI lineage: Eukaryota > Metazoa > Chordata > Lepidosauria > Squamata > Colubridae > Pituophis > Pituophis catenifer. The sequence goes on from NW_027256888.1 coordinate 25,269,007, forward strand.
ATAATTTTCAATTGTTAATTTTCCTTCCTCTGTTCCTTCAAATTTTTCAACCTTTTTTACTTCTATGCAATAAATTATCCACACTTTAAACACACTATCATTAATTACTGATCATTCAACACTGCTTAGTTATTATTCTAACAATTTTTTTTCTTACTTTACAATGTTTTCAGTCAGTCAGTCTCTGTTATAATTCATTCACCTTTCACCTTCCAATTTTTCCAATTTATATAGATTCAATATATATTTCTAAATTATAAATTATAAATATGTACAATATATACAATATATAAGAGCTGTTAACAATAGAGGCAAGGAAAAGGGATTTTTTCCCCCCTTTCCTTGATAATACTTAGCATTTCCAGTCTGGTCTCGTCAGTGGGAATAGTAAAAATAAAATGATTGTGTTAGGATTAATAGTAAAGTAATGAAGATGATTATATTGGGAGCAATAGTTAAAATATTTTTTAAATGCTTAAAAAAATGTAACTGTAATGATTTATATTGTTAAAATATATCCATCTAAGCAAAAAGAAAGAGAAAAATGGAATGATATTTGGTTAGGATTTAAGATTTAAGTAACGGGTTTTGGGGACAATGGCATAGTTAAATTGATAAAATTTTGGGAAATAACTGAGTAAAATATTAAGTTGTGTTAATTGAAAAATAAGATTTGTTAATGATTTGTATTAATTTGTGACCGGATCAATGCTTCATTTTGGAAAAGATGTGTTTTATATTTATGTTTTAAAAAATAAAAAAAAGTTTATTAAAAAAAAAGAATTATTAAAGGCCTGGAGACTAAACCATAAAAAGAATGGTTGCAGGATTGGGGTATGGTTAGTCTAGAGAAAAGAAAGACTATGGGTGACATCAGGGGTGAAATGCTCCCGGTTTGGACCGGATTGCCTGATCAGTAGCAATGGCGGCGGGTGGTTCAGAGAACCAGTAGCAAAAATCTCTGCCCTCCCCTATGCCCAGCTGAGCCGTGTGATCATCAGAGGCTGTTTTTTTTTAACTTTTAAAAGCATTTTTTCCTGCAACCTCTTCGGCCAAAAAAATGCTTTTAAAAGTAAAAAAATAAAAGCCGCTGATGATCACGTGGCTCAGCTGGGATTGTCAGAGGCTTTTAAAAGCATTTTTTTCTGCAACCTCTTAAGGTTGTAGAAAAAATACTTTTAAAAGTAAAAAAAAAAAAAGTTGGCCATGCCCACCCAGTCACATTATCCCCCCCACCAAGCTATGCCCACAGAACCAGTAAGTAACAAATTTTACATTTCACCACTGGGTGACATGATAGCAGCACTCTAATATTTGAGGGGCTGCCACAAAGAAGAGGGGGTTCAAATTATTTTCCAAAGAACCAGAGGGGGAAAGACAAGAAACAATGGATGGAAACTAAACAAGGAGAGAAGCAACCTGGAATTAAGGATAATTTTTTTAACAGCGAGAACAATTAACCAGTGGAACAGTTTGCCTTCAGAAATTGTAGGTGCTTCATCATTGGAGGTTTTTAAAAAGAGACTGGACAACCACTTGCCTGATATAGAATAGGGTCTCCTGCTGGAGCAGGAGGGTGGGACTAAAAGACCTTCAAGGTTCCTTCCAGCTCTATTCTGAATGGAAAAAAAATGAATTGAGAAATAAACTCAAGATAGCAAGTACACTGGAGGACAGTTTTTCTACATGAAAGATCATTTATGTTTAAATCAATGACAACCCAAGCTGGGCCAAAAAAAGTTGAGAAATAATAATAATAAAAAAATCTCTGCAGTACTCTTAAGAAGTTCATCCCTTGGTGGCACAGCAGACTAAAGTGCTGTTAAGTAGCACCAGTTGCCTGCAATTACTGCAAGTTCAAATCTCACCAGGCTCAAGGTTGACTCAGCCTTCCATCCTTTCGAGGTAGGCAAAATGAGGACCCAGTTTATGGGGGCAATAAGCTGACTTTGTATAAAAAAGAACACCGCTTGGGGGGGGCCGAAAGCCCTACTAGACAGGTATATACAAAAGTATGAAGGCTATCGCTTAAAGCATTGTAAGCCGCCCTGAGTCTCCGGAGAAGGGCGGCATATAAATTGAACCAATAAATAAATAAATAAATAAATAAATAAATAAATAAATAAATAAATAAATAAATAAATAAATAAATAAATAAATAAATAAATAAATAAATAATAAATAAATAAATAAATAAATAAATAAATAAATAAATAAATAAATAAATAAATAAATAAATAAATAAATAAATCTCTTCTCTGAGGACAAGACCCTACAACCAGAAGTCATTTCCCTGTTCTTCTCTCCCTCTTCCTCTCTCCTTGCTTTTGCCAGGTTTGAGCCTATAGTGATAATTTTTCAGAAACTCTAAAGCTCTAAGGAACCTGCCTCAGATTGACTGGAATAATCATGCTTTTAGATGATTCATCCCACTTGGGAAATCTGCCCCAGGACATCCTACAAAATATTTTTCTTTTTCCTTCTCTTAGAGGTGTTTCAAACTGGATTCAGAAGAATTTGGCAATGGAATGGCTGGTTGTATAGAAGAATCATACAGCTGCCCATGCCATTTGGCAATCCAGAAAAAGTACATCAGTTTCTGATTTGAAGTTCTGATTAGCAATAGCAAATTAATAATTGGTTGTTCTATAATTTTACAGCCAAGAAGTTGGGTAGAAGTGCCTGAGAGATCCTCTGCATCTGCTATGGGCATCCTCTAGAATCTCACCATAGAATTATGGACTAGGTAGGTCTTTGCTTATGTTTATCCAAGATTTTCATCTGCTTTTAGTGCAATGTCTATGGGTCTCTAACCAAATAAATGAAGCACCTGAAATATTCCAAATGCACTCCTGTTCACACACAAACATTCCTTTTCTGCTGGAGTGGTGCTAGGTGAAGTGTAGAGATGCACATGCCATAAAAAAGAGTTTTGACCATTTGATTGATTTACCCTTAGTGGGTTTTCATTTTCAGTGATTATTTCCTTTCCCACTCCTCACCATTGATTTACTACTGCTTCTTCCATGGCCAGAAACTTGTTAATAAATAAAATACTTCTCAGAGCTGACATTTGAGACAGTTGAGCACAGCACTTTCTGTTATTCTGCTGTTTGTTTATGCTGCCTGTCACATCCCAACTATTAGGTTTGGCAGCTCCAATTTGTTCTAGTAGTTAGATATCTTAAGGCTGTGTGAAGGGAATGGTAATACCTACTTTGGAATGAACTTGGTTTACCTGGAATGTGGCATAAAAAGTTTACTTTGTATTCATAGAAAAAGTTAGGCAGACAAGTGCCAGGCCATTGCAACATTGGAAACCAAATGCTTGGATTGATATTCTCATTTTCACAGAAAACCAAACTTCAGCTTCATGGACACAAAAAGGAGAAACACCAACCTAAATCAACAAGAAGCAGTTGTGAAATCACTCCAGAGAGCAAGATACAAACAATGTATTTGAAATACAAGATAGGAGATTATGAGTGAGTATTAGAGGGAGGGAAACTTTCTAGCAAGAGGGCAGCCCAGGGGTGGGTTCTAAATTTTTTAACTACCGGTTCTGTGGGTGTGGCTTATTTTGTGGGTGTGGCTTGGAGGTCATGTGACTAGGTGGGCGTGGCTAGATGGTCAGAGTCATTTCTGGAAGGTCCTCGCACTTACGACCAGTCCTCGCACTTACGACCCGACTCATTTGTTTGCTTTTAACACTGATCAGCTCTAGGATGGCCTTTTGAAGCCCCGCAGCAAGAATTTAAACAGTTTTTTTCCCTCTAGTCATCAGCTGGGACTCAGGAGGCAGCAATAGATTGGGGGTGGGACCAAATCAAAGGTAAGAATAACATGGGTGGGAGGGCGGGGGGGGAGAACCGGTTCAGTGATGTCATATCGTCACCGCTACCGGCTCGGCCGAACCGGACCGAACTGGGAGGAACCCACCACTGGGGCAGCCCAACAGTGAAACCCCTTCCTCAGTGAGGTGGTAGGTTCTCCTTTCCTTGGATACATTCAAGCAGAAGTTGAACAGCTGTTCTGATTCACATTCCTGCATTGAGCAGGAGGACTGGGTTGATGGGTTCAAAAACCTTTTCCAAGTCTTGGATTCCAGGAAATGAAATAAAATAAAATAAAATGGATACAATCCAACCAAAATCATATTTAACCTTTAATGAAATAATCTTGATACAAACAATTCCCCAAAGCTCCAAGACTATTACATCATAAAAGTTGAAATACATAATTGTGCCCATTTTCTCCTAATGTTCAAAAATAAAGTATTTTCTTTCTGTAAACCATGTTACTTAAATTATTGATTTTAGTTATGCTACTTTCAGGATTTTAATAAAATTCTTTATCATTGTTACTGTAGAATCTATAAAAACAGACTCAAACTGTTTTTGCAACAACTAAACTATACAGAATTACAAAGTAACAGTTGGAAGGGACCTTGGAGGTCTTCTAGTCCAATCCCCTTGCTCAAGCAGAAGACCCTATATCAGTGATGGCTAACCTTTTTGCCATCACGTGCCAAAAGTGGGGGAAGTGCGGGGTGGTCACGCGTATGTGTGCCAACACCCATACACAACCCCCTGTGCTCCCCCTGCTTTTGGCACCCAATGGCTTGGTGGGGCCGGTAGGCCTGTTTTTTGCCCTTTGCAGGCTCCAGAGCCTTTCTGGGACCCTGGGGAGGGTGAAAACAGCCTTCCCCACCCCCCGGATGCTCTTTGGAGGCCAGAAATGGCCCGTTTGCAAACTTCCAGTGCGCCCAGAAGGCCTGAAAATCAGCTGGCAGAGCTCGCATGCCCACTGATACGGCTCCGCATGCCACCTGTGGCACGTGTGCCATAGGTTCGCCATCATGGCCCTATATCATTCCAAACAAATGGGTGTACAGTCTCTTCTTAAAAACCTCCAGTGATGGAGCAGCTACAACTTCTGAAGGCAGGTCATTCCACTGATAAATTGTCCTGTCTGTCAGAAAATTTCTCCTTTATTTTAGGTTAGCTTTCTCTTTGATAAGTTTCCATCTGTTACTTCTTGCCTTGCCCTCAAGTGCTTTGGAGAATAGGTCAACCCCCTCTCCTCTGTGACAGCCCCTCAAATATTGGAAGACACACCCCTATTCCTCCTCTTTGTTAGACTAGACATAACCAGTTCCTGCAACCATTCATCATATGTTTTAGCCTCCAGTATCTAATCATCTTTGTTGCTCTTCTCTGTACTCTTTTTAGAATCTCAACAACTTTTTTGTATCATGGTGACCAAAATTGTATGCAGTATTCCAAGTGTGACCTTACTATTGTATACAAATGCTAATGCATTCCTGGTCAAAATGATATGTTTTAAAGGCAACAAATTAAGCCTAAGGTTCCAATAGGCAGGGAAGGAAGACCCTGGTAGAGAATAAAAATAGACTTCCAGTGGCGATGTCGGGGCAGTGCAGAGGGAAAAGGACGATCTCTGTCCTTTGACTCTGATTTTTTTGTGCCTGGGGACCCTTTGAAGGCGCGTTGAGTTTGGAGAGCCATGTGAAACAGAGGAGAAGCCTGGGGGACAGCGAGGTGGAACAAGGGAAACCCTCTTTAACCCGGCGCAAATGTGTCCTGTCATGTCATTTTGACATGGTGGACTCGAGGCCGTGACAAGCCTCTTCCACTTGGAAGAGAAAGCGTTATTATCAGACTGTGCCCATTCTCATTTGTGAGGAACTCCCATAAGTGCAGTGGCTTGAAGTGTCAACGTGCGTAATTTTAAAATATTTGGCAAAGAGGAAGGAAGCTCTGGTAGAAAACTAGTGGTGATTTAAAGAGAAGAGCTGTGATTCACTAAAAAAACAACTTCTGAGAGGGAGGAGTCAAAAGAAAGGAAAGACTGGGAAAAGACTAAAAGTAAGAGCGAGAACGGGAGAGTGTAGAACGATGGAGGAAAGAAAAGAGAAGGAGAAATAGAAAGGCAGAACCCATGTTTTGGTAACTGATAAGAGAACTAGGGGCTTGAAAAAAACCATCCAAGAAAGAAGAAGAACGGCTGACCAGGGAGAACACAAGAGTGAAAGGAGAGGAGCCTGGAGAGGATTGGAGGAGCAGACAGCCGGGAATAAGCTGGTGAGGACAGCGTCTGGTGGAGGAGAATGGCAATATATAATGAAGAAGTGAAAGGCGAGTCTTTGGGGTAATCTGGAGCCCAATAGTGAAAGTAAAGATGCTAGAAAGAGACAGTAAGAGGGCAGAGAGGAAAAGAGAGAGGAACTGTAGGGACTGAGAGATCTGGACATAACACTGAGTGACTAAGCAGAGAAACTGACAGAGGCAGAGTGGACAACAAGGATGACACTATTAAGAACATTGAATAACCCGAAGAATTAAAATAATTAAACAGCAGAGTCACCGTATTCTGAGTATCAAACTGATTGTTATATTGTATGTTGTGATTAATACTCTGAATACCCTAACCCTAACCCTGATTTCCTTGAATATTGCTTTCATGGTATTGCTCCCATAGCAAGATTGTATTTACAGTTATAAATATTTATATTAATATTAATTTATAGCTATTTCAATTGTATTGAAGGTATTTTATCTAAAACAGAATTATTTATCATTAATATTTATTGGAAATTATATCTATCTATTATAGTTAATTTAGTTTAATCAATTAAATCAATTTAATTGGTTGAATATAGAGGAAATATACTTAGTGACTTCTGTACACTTTTCTGTTGATTTATAGCTATAGAGTATTAGGAAGATAATTTAGGACAATAGAAATAGAAATAGAATTTAAAACAAGTAAAAATTAAATCATATTAATCAGGGTATTAATCACAACATACGATGTAACAATCGGTTTGATTGTTCAGATCAATAGAAGGAATGCTATCCATGAAAAAATCAAGTTCTAGCCTGACTTCCCAAACGATGCACTCTACCCTTTCAATGATACAGGAAACCATGGTGAAACTCCAGGAGATGATGACAAAAAATCATGGAGAGCTGAAAACCAATATGCAGAATTTGGACAATAAAGTTGGTTCAATTCAAGAGGTGATAAAAGGAATGAACAAAAATTTAAGTTGGTGGAAATGAAAACTAATCAAACAGAAAAAAAACTAAAACAGATGGCCCAAAAATGACCAAAAAATGATGGTGGTAAATAAAGATCTAGAGCAGCGGTTCTCAACCTGGGGGTTGCGACCCCTTTGGGGGTTGAACGGCCATTTCACAGGGGTTGCCAAAGCCCTCTCTCACCCCCACACGCCTTCACTCACCCTCACCCTCTGCCTCTGTTGGAGGGCTGTGTATCCCAGCGTCCAACGCGGTGCCCCATGCTTTAGCAAAGAGAGCGGAGAGAGGTTGCATGCATGCGTGCGTGTGGGTGTGTGCACATGTGACTAGAAAAGATTCTAGTGCAGGAAAAGTCCTGGGGAGTTCAGGGACTCCCTGCTGCTGCTGCCATCACTGCCGCCAATACCTGCAGTTGCAAGAGCCCAACAGAAAAAGTTTGGGTGAGTGAGTTCAGGGATTCCCTGCTGCCACCGTGCCGCCAATGCCTGCAGCGGCAAAAGCCGCACCGAAAAAGTTTTGGGTGAGTAAGTTCAGGGATTCCCTGCTGCCACCGCACTGCCAATGCCTGCAGCAGCAAAAGCCACACCGAAAATCTTTTGGTGAGTGAATTCAGGGATTCCCTGCCACTACCATGCTGCCAATGCCTGCAGCAGCAAAAGCCGCACCGAAAATCTTTTGGTGAGTGAGTTCAGGGATTCCCTGCCACCACCATGCTGCCAATGCCTGCAGCGGCAAAAGCCGCACCGAAAATCTTTTGGTGAATGAGTTCAGGGATTCCCTGCCACCACCATGCTGCCAATGCCTGCAGTGGCAAAAACTGCCCCGAAAATCTTTTGGTGAGTGAGTTCAGGGATTCCCTGCCACTATCGCGCCGCCAATGCCTGCAGCAGCAAAAGCCTCACCGAAAATCTTTTGGTGAGTACGTTCAGGGATTCCCTGCTGCCGCCGCACCGCCAATGCCTGCAGCGGCAAAAGCTGGAGAAGTTTCGGGGAGTGCCCCCTGAAGCTCCCGTTTCAATCCCTGCCTCTGCCTGCCACAGCCTGAAGCTCCTGTTTTGGGTGCAGGAGAGAAAGCAGGAAAGGAAGGGAGAGAGAGAAAAAAGAAAGAATGAAAGAAAAAGAGACAAAAAAAGAGAAAGAGAGAGAGGGAGGGAGAGAAAGTCCTTGATTTATGACCAGAATTGAGCCCAACATTTTGGTTGCTAAGCAAGAGCATTGTTAAGTGAGTTTCACATTGTACTCAATCCATGATCTTTCCTGGTTCTAACAGTCATGTGCAAGTTAGGGAAGAACGATGCATTGTATCAACTTTTGCATTATTAAAGCTACTGTTAAATATTATTTTCCTTAGCAAACCATCCCATGACAATGGAACATGTAGAGAAGAAAGTTAAGAAAAGAAAATATAGTGAGGATTTTTTACAGTATGGGTTTACCTCAATAATTACAGCAGGAATTGAGAAACCGCAATATGTTATTTGTTGTGAAGTTCTATCAGCCGAATCTATGAAGCCAAACAAAATAAAACCCCATTTTGATAGCAAACATCCGAGCTTTGCCGGCAAGGATACCAACTATTTTAGAAGCAAAGCTGATGGACTCAAGAAAGCTAGACTTGACACTGGTGGCAAGTACTACAAACAAAACGTAGCAGCTGTTGAAGTTTCATGTTTGGTGGCACACAGAATCGCCAGAACTATGAAACCTCACACCATTGCTGAGGATTTACTGTTGCCAGTGGCCAAAGACATTGTTCGAGTTATGATCAGAGATGAATTTCTTAAGAAATAGAGTCCAATTTCCTTATCTAACGACACTGTCCGCAGAAGAATAGATGACATGTCTGCTAATATTCTTGATCAGGTAATCCAGGAAATTAAATCTGCTCCACTTCCAATATTTAGTATCCAGCTTGATGAATCTACAGACGTTGCAAACTGTTCACAGTTACTGGTTTGCGTGAGGTATATTAATGATGGCAACTTTAAAGATGAGTTTCTTTTTTGCAAACCTCTTGAAACAACAACTACTGCACGTGATGTATTTGGCACAGTTGGTTCATATCTGAAAGAGCATAAGATCTCTTGGGAAAAGGTTTGTGGTGTTTGCACAGATGGTGCTCCAGCTATGCTAGGATGTCGATCTGGATTCCAACGTTTGGTACTGAATGAGTCACCAAAAATCATCAGAACTCACTGTATGATTCATCGGCAAATATTAGCAATGAAGACGCTGCCACAGGAGTTACAAGAAGTAATGAAAAGTGTCATAAATTCTGTCAATTTTGTAAAGGCAAGCTCTTTAAACAGTTGGCTGTTTTCGCAACTGTGCAATGAGTTGGATGCTCTGCTATTTCACACTGAAGTGAGATGGTTGTCGAGAGGAAAAGTTTTAAAATGTGTTTTTGAGCTTCGTGATGAACTCAAAATGTTTTTTAATCAGAAAGCAAGACCACAGTTCGAAGCACTTTTCAGCGATAAAAGTGAACTGCAGAAAATAGCTACTTGGTTGATATCTTTGCCATCTTGAATGAATTAAATTTATCACTGCAAGGACCAGATGCAACATGCCTCGATTTGTCTGAAAAGATCCGAGCATTCCAAATGAAACTTCAGCTTTGGCAAAAAAAATTGGATGAAAATAAAATTTATATGTTGCCTACCTTATCTGCTTTCTTTGAGGAACATGACATTGAACCAGACAAAAAGATTACGATGATAATTTCTGTGAAAGAACACTTGCACATGCTTGAAGACGAAGTTTCATCTTACTTTCTAAATCTACCTGACACCCCATTTGCACTTGCCAGAAGCCCATTCACAGTCAAAGTTGAAGATGTTCCTGAGACAGCACAAGAGGAGTTCATTGAACTTATTAACAACTATGCAGCGAGAACTGATTTCACTACAATGCCAGTTACAAAATTCTGGATCAAGTGTTTGCAATCATATCCTGTTCTGTCTGAGATTGTGTTGTGCCTTCTTCTTCCATTTCCAACAACATATCTTTGTGAAATAGGGTTTTCTAGCTTGTTGGTTATCAAGTCTAAATACAGAAGTAGACTTGTTGTGGAAGATGATCTTCATTGTGCTCTTGCAAAGACTGGCCCGAGAATTTCTGATCTGGTGAGAAAAAAGCAATCTCAACCTTCGCACTGATGTTGGCTTTTTATGCATACTGTTACAAAATGTACCAATGTAGTTTACTGTTGTTGTATTAAAACTGTTATCCATACTACACCATGCTTCAAGACAAAATTTCATTTATTTGTAATTAGAAATAAATATTTCACAATATATAATTACATATTGTTTTTGTGATTAATCACTATGCTTTAATTATGTTCAATTTGTAACAATAAAAATACATCCTGCATATCAGATATTTACATTATGATTCATAACAGTAGCAAAATTACAGTTATGAAGTAGCAACGAAAATAATTTTATGGTTGGGGGTCACCACAACATGAGGAGCTGTATTAAAGGGTCACGGCATTAGGAAGGTTGAGAACCACTGATCTAGAGAGTTAATTGATACACCTTGAAATGGATTGAGCCTCCTTTTGTCTGAGGTTCCAAAATGTCATGGAAATGAAAGAAGACCTGGGAGGGGTAATGGCGGGATTGATTGCAGAAGCCCTCTAGAGGGGGAAAAAAGAGATTATAAATGAGTTGGATGAAGTTTATCCAAACAAACTATGCAAGACACCATCACCTGCCTAGAGAAGTACACATCAGGATTGCGTGAAAGAAGGTCTGAGATATTATTTATAAAATTACAAGGGATGAACTTATGATTTATAATGGAAAAGAAATTATAACGTTGAAACAGGTCCCCAGGTGGATTCGGGAACACAGGAAAGACTACCGGTTCCTAGCATCTCTGCTGAATAGTAAGAACATATTATTCCGATGGATCACCCCAGAAGGAATGTTGATATCCTGGCAGGGCAAAAAAATTAAAGTTGACAATTTAGATAAAGCCCAAGAATTATATGATCAACTGATGGGGATGGAGGAAGACTCAAGTAGCAGAGAGAAATTGGAGACAGCTAGTCTAGAAGAACGGAGACAAGAATCTGGAGGTGAAGAGTTGGAAGAGAGAAGCAAGGTGATAAAAGAGAACCAAGAAGAAGAAAGAGGTACTTGGACTAGGGCACAAAGAACTACCAGAATAAATAGAACCAGAGATTGGTGGACAACTAGGAAAATGGAGAGAGAAACCCAACTATTGTCAATAAATGTGAATGGATTGAATGATCTTGTGAAAAGGAAAAAAATACTTATGAAATTGGTGAAGTAGAACGTAGATATTATATGTCTCTAGGAGGTACACATCAAAAAACAAGACCAGAAATAGTTAGAATATAATAATTTGGGGAAATTGTTCTCAGCACTGGCAGAGAAAAAAGAAAGAGGGGGGTGATGGTATATATCAGAAAAGAAATAAAAGTTAATCTAGTTTATGCTGACTCTAAGGGGTGGGTATTATTGCTTGAATTAACAATAGGGGAAATTAAAATGTTACTAGGTAATATCTATGCCCCTAATAAAAATCAGAGGGAGTTTTATAAGAAAACCCATGAAAGGTTTATTGAGACAGGTTGTAAAAACATATGTATAGTGGGGGACTACAATGGAATAGTAAACATCAAAAAAGATTATGTTAGTGATAAGAAAAAGCAAAAAAAGAGGAATGTACTACCAAAAACATTTTTTGACATGGTTGAGGAGACAAATTTGATTGATGTGTGGAGAACATTAAACCCCAATGGGAAAAAAATTACCTTTTATTCTAATCCTCATAAATCCTTCTCGAGAATTGATATGGTATCAGCAAACAGAGAATTAAGCAAAGAGATAGAAAGTGTAGAGATTCCCCCGAACATTTGGGCGGACCATAACCCTCTGATAATAACATGGAGAGGTCAAAAAAGGAAAATTAAAAGATGGGCTTTGAATCCGCAGATATTACAAGAGAATGAATATCTCCAGAAGATTAAAAAAGAATTGACCCTATTCCTTGACATAAACAAAAAACAACACACCTCCCTGCAGAATTTATGGAATGAAAGCATCCCATACATGAAAGCATACACAAGAGGAATAACAATAGCTTATATGTCAAAGAGAAATAAGGAGAAACGGAAACAACAGGAGACATTACTGAAAGAAATAGGTCATCTAGAAAAAAAAAGCTTCAAGTAAAGCCAGGCGATGAACAAACCAATGAAACGTTAACATTAGTCAAACATAAATTAAACTTAATAGTACAAGCGGAGTATGCAAAAAGCATTAAACATATGAAACAATATCTCTTTGAAAATGCAAATAAGCCGAGGAGGTGGTTGGCATACAAATTAAAAAAAAGAAAAAGAAAGTAAATGTATTGCTGAAATTGCTCTAGCTTTTTCAAACTATACCTATAAAATTGGATAAGAAATTCTTTATGGATTTGAATAGAATTACAACAAAGTTTATATGGACAGGTAAAGTAAGAATAAAATTAACAGATCTCCAGGATAGTAGAATCAGAGGTGGCTTAGGGCTTCCAGATGGATTTAGGGCTTCCAGTTGCTGCTTTACTATAAAGCAGCAACTTTAGTATGGGTCAGGGAGTGGTTTAACTTGAGAAATAGAAGACTTACACTGGAAGGACATGACCTACAAAAAGGATGGTATGCCTTCTTATGGGACAAGGAGAATAAATCTCATTTATATTTTTAGACATAAAGTAAGGGAAGCTCTGATGCAAATATGGCAAGAGATCAAGAGAAAGCATTATATGAAAATCCACAGTTGGTAATCGACAATGGAAGCGATGATTCACCCTAACACTCTGGATATAGGTAAAATGGTAAAGTACAATGAAACTCTAGATAGTCAAGGGAACCTAAAAATAGGCAGGAGTTGGAAGAACAGGGCAGATTGGTGGCCCTACTTGCAACTTCGATTATGGTACAAAAAAGACAAAGATGAGTATGGAATTGAGATGGTGCCACAACAATTGGACAAACTATTGATTGGCCCAGATGAAAAATTGATAACAAAAATTTATAATTATTTATTAGAATTTGATAGAGCTGAAGATATAGTGAAGGGAGTTATGATAGAGTGGGCAAAAAATGTCGTGCATAGTATTGAATTGGAGGATTGGGCAAAAATTTGGAATAGAAATTATAAAAAAACAAAATTGGCAAAGTACAAAGAGAACCAGGATAAAATGTTCTATTGCTGGCACTTGGCACCCTCTAGATTAACAAAGATATACCCAAATCTAAACCGGAATTGTTGGAAATGTGGTCAAAAACAAGGTACCTTCTATCATATATGGTGGTTGTGCCATGAAACATAAAAATACTAAAAGAAAATACACAGGTGGTTACAGGAATTAACAGGACTTCAGATAGAATATACCCTGGAACTATTTCTCCTAGGGATAGTTAATTTTTATTTATTTATTTATTTGTTTCCATTTCTATACCGCCCTTCTCCAATAGGACTCAGGGCGGTGAACAGCCAAAGTAAAAAACAGAACATACAAAATTTAAAAGCAGTTTAAAATAATTAAATATTTTGGCCGTAAATTAAAACAACCCAATTTAAAATCAATTTAAAATTTAACTCAAGCCAGCCCAGCTAGTTGAAATAAATAGGTTTTCAGGGCCCGACGAAAAATCCAGAGGTCTGTTATTGTACGTATCTCTGGGGGGAGATGTCCCAGAGGGTGGACGCCGCCACAGAGAAGGCTCTCCCCCTGGGGGTCGCCAGCCGACATTGTCTGGCGGACGGCACCCTGAGGAGGCCCACTCTGTGCGAGCGTACTGGCTGGTGGGAGGCTATTGGTGGCTGAAGGCGGTCTCGTAGATACCCCGGCCCTAAGCCAAGGAGCGCTTTAAAGGTGGTCACCAACACCTTGAAGCGCACCCAGAAGACCACCGGGAACCAGTGCAGCTCGCGCAGGAGAGGTGTCACATGGGAGCGCCTCATCGCCCCCATAATCCCCCGCGTGGCCGCGTTCTGGACCAGCTGGAGCCTCCAGGTGCACCCCAGGGGGAGCCCCATGTAGACAGCGTTGCAGTAGTCCAGGCGGGAAGTGACGAATGCCTGAGTGACTGTGCGTAGGGAGTCCCAATCTAGAAAGGGGCGTAACTGGCGTATCAGGTGAACCTGATAAAAAGCCCCCCTGGCCACGGCCGTCAAATGATCTTCTAAAGACAGCCGTGCATCCAGGAGGACGCCCAAGTTACGAGCCCTCTCCGTGGGGGTGAGTGATTTGCCCCCAATAGCCAGCGATGGCGTCAGCTGGCTATATCGGGATGCCGGAAGCCACAGCCACTCGGTCTTGGAGGGGTTGAGTCGGAGCCTGTTTCTCCCCATCCAGGCCCGCACGGCCTCCAGGCACTGGGACATCACTTCAAGGGCATTGTTGGGGTGACCTGGGGTGGAGATGTACAGCTGGGTGTCATCAGCGTACTGATGGAACTCCACCCCGAAGCCATGGATGATCTCACCCAGCGGCTTTACATAAATGTTGAACAGAAGGGGCGAGAGGACCGACCCTTGTGGCACCCCACAAGCAAGGTGCCTCGGGGTCGACCGCTGCCCCCCTGTCAACACAGATTGCGACCGGTCAGAGAGGTAGGAGGAGAACCACCGCAGAATGATGCCCCCCATCCCCAGCCCCTCCAACCGGCGCAACATGATACCATGGTCGATGGTATCAAAAGCTGCTGAGAGGTCTAACAGGACCAGGATAGAGGAGCAACCCCTATCCCGAGCCCTCCAGAGATCATCCACCAACACGACCAATGCCGTTTCCGTGCTGTGCCCAGGCCGGAAGCCAGACTGGAGCGGGTCTAGATAGACAGCTTCATCCAGGTACGGGGAAGCTGCTGCGCTACCACACTCTCAACAACCTTCGCAACGAAGTGAAGGTTGGAGACTGGACGATAGTTAGCCAAAACAGCTGGATCCAGAGAAGGTTTCTTGAGGAGGGGCCTCACAACCACTTCTTTCAAAGCGGCCGGCAGGACCCCCTCACTCAAAGAAGCGTTAACAATCTTCTGGAGCCAGCCTCGTGTCACCTCCCGGGGAGCCAGTACCAACCAGGAGGGACACGGGTCCAATAAACATGTGGTCGCGTTCAGCCGTCCCAGAATCCTGTCCATGTCCTCGGGAGCCACAGGATCGAACTCCTCCCAGATAACACTCTCAAGACCTGCCTCAGTCATCCCGTCCGGACATACCCAGTCAGAGGCCAGCCCTTCCCGAATCTGAGCGATTTTGTCATACAGATACTGCACAAAATCCTCAGCTCGGCCCTGCAAGGGGTCATCCCGCACTTCCTGGTAGAGGAGGGAGCAGGTCACCCTAAACAGGGCGGCCGGGCGATTATCTGATGACGCGATAAGAGCGGCAAAATAGCTAGATTTCGCCGCTTTTATTGCTACTAGGTAGGTCTTAATATGAGACCTCACCAGTGTTCGGTCGGATTCGGAGCGGCTGGTCCTCCAACTTCTCTCCAGGCATTTTCTCCGGCACTTCATCTCCGTAAGCTCCTCGGAGAACCAAGGAGCTAGGTGAGTTCGGTGCCAGGTCAGAGGCCGCAAAGGCATGACACGGTCCAAGGCCCCAGCAGCCGTACTATCCCAGGCGGCCACCAGGTCTTCAGCCGAGTCATGAGCCAGAGTCTCAGGAAATGGCCCAAGCTCCATCTGGAACCTGTCAGGATCCATCAGGCGCCTGGGGCGGAACCACCTGGTCGGTCCCGCCTCCCTGCGGCGGGGTGCAGCAGTTAGAAAGTCCAGTCGAAGGAGCGAGTGGTCAGACCATGACAAGGGTTCGATGGCTATATCCCTGTCAAGTATTTGCAAGCCATTGGCACATATATCATACAGACACTAGTGGAGGCAGAAAGTGCCCCCACCCCTATGTGGAGAGGAGGGGCTTACACTGAGTATAAAACCCCCTTTCCACCATGCTCTCTTTTACGTTTGTTCTCCATGAGACATGATCTTTGATAGGGGTAGTCACACACGCTGTGTGCCCCCTATCCTAAAGGATATTAAGACAGCCTTTGTATATAGTTAATATGTTTTGTTATATGAATAAATACATTTATCACATTTATTCATGCATCTGCCTTTGGACTCTTCTATGCTCCTGGGTGTTTCTACGATCCCAATTTCCACAGAATGGTAGCAGAGGAATGGTAGCAGAACTCCACTCCAGGAGCTGTTGAAAAGGCGAGATGCCCTCCAAAATAACCTGTGAGAGAAGCTCCCCTGTTGTGACCAGAGGCCTTCAACGGAGGAGAACTTCACAGCAGCCCCAGACTGAATCAATGATGGAAAACATTGAAGGGGGTTTCCATCCAGCTACACCCTGGCAGCCAGAGGCCACCCAGAGGCAGCAAGAGATCCCAGGGGCCAAGCCAGGCAATGTTGGAGAAGGCTCCTTCAGCACTGACGAAGAGGGGGCAGAAGGACCAGATGAAAGCCTGGACAGGCAAGTGGCTGAGATGTCAGAAGAGGAGTGCAGAGCAGCACTCGCCTCCCTCCTGAAGACAAGGGCAGCAGCCAGAAAGAGGCCTGAGGAGGCAGCACCAGAGATGCCTGCCATCCCGGTAAGGACTCCCCTGCCTGATCTCTCCAAGATGGCGCCTGCCGCCAGAGAGACTCCCCCCCCACCCAGTTTCCCGCCAAACAAAAGGGCCACCAGGCCACTTCCGGAGGCAACTTCCTCCAAGATGGCTGCTCCCCTGGGCACTTTGCCAGAACCACGAGCCAGGCCATCCCCAGCTCCACAGCCCAGGCCTACAACGCCAGCCAGTCAGTTCAGCATTCCAGTGGCCCAGAGGACCACTCCGAACCCACAAGCCCCTTGCCAGGCCCCGCCTGCCATGGCAAACATCAAAGAGGCCATAGAGGCCCTGGTCGCTGCCCTGCAACTTATGGAGCAGCCACCCACTGGCCCCCCCGAGGTCCCAGACCCAGCTGCCCACTCAAGGAGGGCCCCAAATCCAACCTCCCACCCCCGGAGGAACCCAGATGGACCTGCAGCCTCCCACCCCCCATTGCAGAGGCGCTCACCATTCACTGAATGCTCCAGGGAGGCCCAGGCTGAGGCCTCCGCACCTTTCCAGCCCTGCTGGGATGATCCGGAGCTGCAATCCTGCTCCTCTGATGGAGAAGAGGAGATCCAGAGACATTTCCAGGCCTACCCAGCCCATGGACCTCATCTGATGGGCCTCCAGTCTCCAGAAAGATCTCCAGGCCTTCTTCCCACTCCTCCAAGGTTTCCCCGCCACCCAGATGATGTTCGGGCCTACCCTGAAGCTCCAGCCAGACCTGACTTCAGAGCTCAGAGAGGGAGATTGGAGCTCCAACAAGAAAAGGCTTTGGAGCATGCTCCATTTCCTGCACGTGCCCAGTTGCTTCAAACTACAGAAGGACTACAAAAAGGAGCCAGACCTAAGCAATCGATCCCAGGCTTAGGGATCCCAATGCCATTCACAACAGGCTCTTTTCAGCCATTTGAACAACTCCCCATGCAGTTTAATGGCAATAATTTTGTAACTTTGCCAAATAATTTTGAAAAATTACATTTAAGTGGTCAGAATTTTAAAAAATGGTGTAAAGAGATTCAGATAATTCTCTTAAGAGAAAATACTCTGGACATGATCAAAAGACCACCCCCTTTACCTTGGAGCCCTGAAATTGAGTTCCTGCATAAAAGAGCTTACACAACTCTGTTAAGTTCTATAGACACAGCTCTGTATGCCAGTCTTTCAGATGGCCTCACAGCTCAGGAAGTTTGGACTGCCCTATATAATTTGTTCCATAGTGACAATATGGCTGCAACCAGCAGATTGTCAAGAATTTTCCACAACTATAAACTCAAACCTGGTGTCAAAATGGGGGAACATTTGGCAATGCTTAAAGCCATGAGGGATGAGCTTATACAGAGGGGGGAGCCTGTTTCTGAATCCACTTTAATTAGTGTGATGTTGAACTCCCTAGACAAATCCTGGAGTCCCTTTATTATTTCTCTAGAAGGGGTTTCTAGGGAACAAAGAAATATAGAATACTTTTCTGGCCGCTTTATTGAGGAAGATTTAAGGCGCAGAGATGAGGAACAACAAGAAATGAAGGAGGCATATCACAGGCCTAGGCCTCAGAGGAGGCGCCAGGACACAAGTGAAAGGATTAATACCCTTCCCACCTGCTTTGACTGTGGCATACAAGGTCACTTTAAAAGGGAGTGCCCTTGCTCTAGGGCCAACACGGCTGGACTTAAGTACAATAAAAATAAAAGAGGCCGTGGAAGAGGGGGAGGTGGTCATAAAGGATACCAATTCTGTAGTGTTACTAGTGACAATCACACCTCCCAGGTAAAGGATGCTGAGGGGCTGTGGCTTCTTGATTCAGGTGCATCAACGCATATAGCCAACACGAAGCCACGATTTAAGGTTTTACACCCACTCAAGTCCTCAGTAAAAGTTGCCACTGGGGACAAGGCAGAGGTAACTGGGGAAGGCGTGATCAATGTGCCTGGTATAGGAGATGTCACAGGGGCACTGTATGTTCCCTCAATCAAGAACAACCTTTTAAGCATCTTAAAATTGACTGAGGATAAAAATGTAAAACTGGTTTTTGAGAAGGGTGGAGGTTATGTTTTCAAAAATGGGGGTGTTGTTGGCGATATTGTAAAAATCAACAATTTGCCTTATTTTTCCCCAAAAGCAAAGGTCAAAAGGCACAAGAAACCTAACAAGAGGGCTCAGGGAGCTAACGCCCAGATAGAGTAGAAAGCTTCTGTGCCAGCCCCCAGGTTGTCCAAACTCAAGGACCCTGGACCTAAAACCAATGAAGCTTTTAAACCAGCTCTTAGGACATCCAAAGCCATTAAGGCTGAGCCCATTAAGGTCAGAACTCCTCAGCCAATCCTGAGGAACTCTAAGGTGACCATTAATCCAGTGCCTACTCTCATTACTGAACAGACCAAGGCTTGTAATGGTAAGATACATAAGGTTGACAAAGTATGCATGGGTAAACCTTTACATTTGGATTGTGCTCATATATTACACCGCAGGCTTGGCCATGCCAGCTTCCCAGTTATTAAGAAAATGCAAGATTTTTCTGATGGGATTAAGATAAAGAATTGTAATACCTATTTGGAATGTGCCATCTGTAAGGCAGCAAAATCTAAAACTGCTGCTATACCTAAGGTCTCTTCCCGTCGTGCAAGGTACCCTTATCAGCTGGTACACATGGATTTGGTTGGTCCTTTTAGACCCTCCCTTGGTAGGGGGCGTTATTTTTTAACAGGAGTAGATGATTACTCTTGTTATGGCCATGTATTTATTTTAAAGGACAAAACTGAAGTCTTTATCAACTTCAAATATCTTTACAACCAAATCCAAACGCAACACAAGGTGTGCATCGCCCAGGTGCAGAGTGATAGGAGGACTGAGTTTACATCCAAGATTTTTGAAAAGTGGATGAAGGAGAGAGGTATCCTCCATTTTAAATCATCCCCTCGAACTCCGTCCGAGAATGGCATTGTAGAAAGGAGAAATGGCGTGCTGCAGAATGTCATGAACTGCCTACTTGCAGATGCTGACATGAGCCAAGTTTTTTGGGCAGAAGCGGTCAAAATGGCTAATTATCTAGTCAACAGGTCGTGGAGTAGTGCCATTAACCAAACCCCATACTTCCTGGTCCATGGAAGGAAACCTAGCCTCTCACACCTGAGAATTTTTGGTTCCTATGCCTGGGTCCATATTCCCAAGCACCTCAGAAGAAAGGGGGGCAAGGCATCAAGGAGGCTCAGATTTATAGGTTATGCAACCGGCAGCAAGGCCTCTAGGTTTGTAGACAAAAATAACCTTGTCATTGTCTCTAGATCAGCTTCCTTTGAGGAGGGGTCAAATTGGTCAAAAATTCATTCCAATGAACCCGGTTATTCCCCTATTAGAAGCGACACTGAACAAGCAGCACCACCTGAAGAGGATGAACCAACAAACTCCAAGCAACTGACCAGCGAAGATCCAGATGGTGATGAATCCCTACCTGACTCTGACGATTCAGACAAGGAATCCCTGGGTGACTTCACACCTCCTGCCTCACCTAAACGACCATATCTTCGCAGCGCCTGGGACAGAGGCCCGCCCCATTTTGATTGGAAAGATACCTCCGGCAGCTCCAATTCTGACACCGATGCTCCGGATGACAATGATGATGGTGAGTGGCAATTTCCCAGACGGTCAAAACGCTCCAATAAAGGGGTGCCACCCAAAAGGTTGGACATTGGCTGTGTTGCCTCGGTCAACAGCGTTACCATGGCCCCTAAAACGTACTCAGATGTCCTTCCGCTTCCCGAGGAAGAACAGCGCAGGTGGAGGGTGGCAATGGAGCGGGAAATGGACAGTCTCAAAAAATTGAAAGTCTTCATCCCCATGGAAGTCCCCAAAAAGAGGAAAGTAATTGGCACCCGTTGGGTCTACAAGGTCAAGCCAATGCCCAACAACAAACTCCTCTATAAGGCCCGGCTGGTAGCACAAGGCTACGCACAGCACTACTTGCAGGACTTTGATGAAACATACTCCCCCACCGTGAGAGCGGAAAGTGTGAGGGCTGCTTTGGTCACTTATTTACACGCACATCTAAAACAAGAAATTTACGTCAGAGGTGCCCCTGGATTTCAACGGCAGGAAGGCCACACCTGGCTTCTGAAGAAAAGTTTGTACGGCCTCAAACAATCAGGCAGACTGTGGTACAAATGCCTGACTAAAACTCTCAAATCACTGGGTTTCCATCCATCTCCAGCTGATAAATGTACCTTCACAAGGGATACCAAAGGGGGGCTGGAGAAAGTCCTAGTGTATGTCGATGACCTTTTATATATAGGGCCTGACAAGGGGGGAAGTATTATATTTGCCAGGACCCTACAAAAAAAGTTCACTCTAAAGTCTTTAGGATATGTGGACAAGTACCTAGGCGTACAAATCATCACTACACCAAAAGGTTTTGCTCTCTCCCAAAAGGAAAAGATAGAGGAACTCTTGGTGAAATGTAAAATGGAAGATAGCAAGCCAACGGCTATCCCAATGCAGACCGACTATTATGGATTGGCACACAAGGATAGCCCAGAGTTCCAAAATAATACTCTATTTAGGTCAGTGATCGGCTCATTACTATATATAAGTAACTGGAGCCGTCCAGATATTGCCCTGGCCGTAAACCTGCTATCTAGACAAGTGGAACATCCTACCCAGTCCCACTGGTTGGCCATTAAAAAGCTATTAAGGTATCTCAAGACCACTGCAGATTACGTGCTTCGCTTGGAACCTGAGAATAGAGACAAGGCCCAATTAAAATGCTTCGCGGATGCGGACTGGGCCGGAGATACCAAGACACGTAGGAGTACTTCGGGCTTCTTGGTACTATTAAATGAGGCACCCATCCATTGGCATATGGGGCAACAGAAATTTGTTTCGTGCTCCACCGCTGAGGCCGAATATGCATGCTTATCAGAGGCAGGGAACGATCTGATATGGTTTGATGCCTTAATTTCTAGCATCTGGACACCACCGACTTTGCCCATCCAAATTATAGAAGACAACACCGGGGCCATAGGCATTGCCAAAGCCTATGCGGTGGGAAAAAGGTCCAGACATATTGATATCCGCTATCAAAATGTTAGGCAACTAGTAGAGATGGGGTTTATATCTTTATCACATTGTCAGACCAAATATCAAACAGCTGATATTTTCACAAAACCTCTACCAGCAGATAGGCACAAAGATCTGTGTAAAAAGTTATGTCTCACAGGGTAAAATCTGTTGTGCATTGCATTTGTATGTTTGCATGCCATTGGCTCGCAAGGAGGGGAACTGTCAAGTATTTGCAAGCCATTGGCACATATATCATACAGACACTAGTGGAGGCAGAAAGTGCCCCCACCCCTATGTGGAGAGGAGGGGCTTACACTGAGTATAAAACCCCCTCTAACCTTTCCACCATGCTCTCTTTTACGTTTGTTCTCCATGAGACATGATCTTTGATAGGGGTAGTCACACACGCTGTGTGCCCCCTATCCTAATGGATATTAAGACAGCCTTTGTATATAGTTAATATGTTTTGTTATATGAATAAATACATTTATCACATTTATTCATGCATCTGCCTTTGGACTCTTCTATGCTCCTGGGTGTTTCTACGATCCCAATTTCCACAATCCCCTATATCAAGGCCACTCAACCACTGACCAGAGACAAAAACTAAGTCCAGAGTGTGTCCCCCTGTGTGAGTGGGGTCATGAATTAACTGAGTAAGGTCCATGGCCGTCATGGAAGCCAAGAACTCTCGAGCCACCTCAGACGTTTCACCGATAGATGGCAGGTTGATATCCCCCATGATAACAAGTCTGGGGGTGTCCACCGCCACCTCGGCTATAACGTTGAGCAGCTCGGGCAGGGCCGTTGCCACGTGGCAGGGAGCCAGGTACGTGACCAACAAGCCCATCTGTACTCCACGACCCCACTTCACAAAGAGGGACTCACATGCAGCTATCTGTGGAACAGTGGTCTCCCTTGGATCCAGACCTTCCTTTATAATAACCGCCACCCCCCCCGCCCCTGCCCTGAGCCCTCGGCTGATGAAATGCACGGAAGCCTGGTGGGCATATATCCACGAGGGGAACTCCCCCCTCCTGGCCCAACCAGGTCTCCGTAATGCCTGCTAGGTCTGCCTCCCCCTCCTGAATAAGATCGTGAATGAGCGGGGCTTTATTAACAACGGACCTGGCATTGCATAACATCAGCCGAAGGCTCTGGCCCTGAGAATCTGGACAGCCTGGGGAACGAGGAAAGCATTGGGGACTGGAGTGTGCAATCGCTCTAAGATAGCGAGTGCGCATTCTCCGAACATGATGTGGTCCCCAGCTTCCGCCATATCTGCCCCTCCCACTCACTATACTGATGGAACAGCCCTCTTTAAATCGAGCTCCAACCCCCTCCCCGACCTCCGGTTCTACGTCCCTAATGTCACAGCCCTTCACTGAGGCTGGTCTTGAACCCGGTGGATTTCCCCCAGAACCCATCCTAATCCCCCCCAAACCCCTTAAAATTTTTGTTAAAAACCCACTAAGAAACCCACTTAAAAAACCCCTCAAACTCTTTTTTGCCGCATGCCATCTCTCGGGGCTCCAACGCCCATCATCAAGATAGGCTCTCGATAATGAAGAGGGCCAAATCTGCGAGAGGGGGGAATCTCGCAGGGCACGAAGGTCATTCACCGAGTACATCTGGACATCAAGGGGAGGTGATAATCCATGGCCAGTAGCCAGGGGACAATTTGATGTTATCACAGTCAGAAGGAGTGAATGCCGGGCTTCAATAGAATTCCAATGGGACACGTAGGACCTCATTGCCCTCTCACGGCAATGGCAGGAGTAAAATGCTGTTTCGGACCGGTAAAGGGTGACCCAGCCCCCCTCTCATGGCGGCTGGTCAACCATGATTGTCCAAAGAACCAGAATTGAGACAGCAGCTGTAGATCCACTCCACCAAGACTTGAAACCCCAGATGTAAACCTCCATTCAATGGAGGGAAAGAATGGGATCAGGTAAGTCCACATAGTCCAGGGCAGGCTCAAACGGCGGAGATCATAGCAGTCAAAACTCTAGGGAGGTCAAGATGACACCTAGTCCAGGAGATGATTATTCAGCAGGCATGCGCAGCATGGCATCGCCACAATCAGGGGAATGGGAGGGGAAAGAGGAGAGCCAAGGCAACAAATGCCAGAGGGGGGAAAACCCTCAGTCATGGTCCAGCTCTCC
Source organism: Pituophis catenifer annectens (assembly GCF_029215685.1). Classification (NCBI taxonomy): domain Eukaryota; kingdom Metazoa; phylum Chordata; class Lepidosauria; order Squamata; family Colubridae; genus Pituophis; species Pituophis catenifer. The sequence goes on from NW_027256888.1 coordinate 25,292,918, forward strand.
CCCATCCCTCCAGATCTTCCTTATAACCATGCTGCTCGCCTCGCCCAGCCTTCATAAATCATCATGGAGGCCTCTGGGATGACCAAGGGGCCAAACAGCGCCCCACGATCACCCAGGAGATCTAACACCACGAGTAAGCAGCTGCCACCATCTCCAATGCTCCCACACACCAAACTGCGGTGGCCCCTTCCTTGACCCGGCGGCCGCCATTTCCATGCTGCCAGCATCGCTGCCGCCCCCGTCGCCAGCCTCCCCGTCCTCACCTCACCCCCCCCTCCGCCCTAGCACATGTCCAGGGGGCGGATTGGGCTGGCGAGGATCCCGACGAGGGTGCCGCACCGCCGCCATCGCCGCGGCGCTGACGCCGTCTTCCTGGCTCTGCTGCCTTCACCATGGGAAGTCTGCTGCCGCCCCTCCTCCTTTGGGCCGCTCTCGCCGTCCTATGGTCTCCACAAGCCGCGAGCCTCCGCGAGCCTCCAGGACGTTCTAAGAAGCCGGAGACCCCTCAACAGAGAGCCCCGACACTCCTCCAGCTGGGCCAGGGCTGCAACGATCAAAATTCAGCCCTCTAAAGGCCCCCTGAAGCCATAATCACTCCCCCCCCGGAACACCGGAACCAGTTAAAGGGAAATATGACAAAAAAATAATATATATCGCTTTACGTATAATAACCGCAGCAAGGATAGCTTTCGCGCAATGCTGGAGAAATACAAACATACCTTCCGAAGGTTTAGTAATTTAAAAAAATATTTGATTGTGCAGAAATGGACAAATTAACAATTGAACTGAAAGGACAAATAGATTTGGAATATTACACAATATGGGAGAAGTGGTACGACTGGATTGAGAACAGAAAAATGGAAAAGAAATAGATAAAATAGAAGTAAAATTAAAACGTATAGTAAAAATGTGTAGAGTGTATTTGAATTGGAATGTTATGGTATGTAAATGGTTGCAGTTATGCATCAGATGTGAGTAAGAGTTGTGTAATGGTAAAAATGCAATAAAAATAAAATAAAAAAAGAGAATAAAAATAAATACAGGACAGAAAATAAAAGATAAATAGGCAAATAATAAGGACAAGAATGGAAAATTAGAAATCAAGGAAGAATAGGATTAATAAAGATCAATCAAATAAATAAGGCAACTCTTAAATAATAAGATAGGGAGGAAGTGGAGCTCAAAAACTTAAAAAAATATAGGGAAGAAAAGGATAAATAAAACTAACATAACAGTAAGCAAGTTAAATAAATAACAAGGTATAAAAACAAGCACAGAAAGGCAAAAAAAAAAAAAAGGATAGAAAAAAAGATGCAAAACTTTTTACCCTTAAAATAACCAGCAAAAAGAAACAAAAGCATTCAAAATTAGGAGTTGTATTTACCTCATTGATACAACAAAGTAAGAGGGGAGTAGTTTTAAAAGTCAAAGAAAAACTAGATCCTAAATTAATATTTGAGGATGAAGAAGGCAGGATTTTAATGGTGGAAATAGAAATGCATTTTAAACAAATACTTTTCACAGCGTTATACACTCCAAATGACAAACAAGAAGAATTTTATAAAAAACTGCACAGGAAAATTATAGAATTGGACTATGAATATATAGTATATGTATAGTGGGTGATTTTAATGCTGTAATGGATGTGGAGTTGGACTATAAAACAACAAAGACAAATAAGAAACCCAGAAAAACTCTCCCAAAATCTTTTTTCACAATGCTTGAAGAATTAAGTATTTAAGATATTTGAAGACAAAGACATTTGAAAGAAAAGCAATACACCTTTTATTCAAATAGACATTTGTTGTGGTCGAGGATAGATATGATATGGATTTCAACAGAATTTATAGGTAACATACAAGAAGTAAAAATTGAAACAAGTATTTGGGCGGACCACAATCCAATAACAATAACTTGGAAAGGACAGAAGAAAAAGACAAGATGGACATTGAATCAAGTAATATTAAATGAAAAAGAATTCCAACAGACAATGGAAAAGGAATTAGAGTTTTTTTTCAAAATAAACAAAAAGGAGGATACATCACTTCAGAATGTATGGGACACAATGAAAGCATATACTAGGGGCTTGGCAATAACATATCTGGGAAAGAAAAATAAAAAGAAAACACAAATGCAGAAGAAATTGGAAGAGGAGTATAAGAAACTAGAGGAAGATTTACCAAAGGACACACAAAACAACAAAATTAAGAAACAAATGGAAATGAAAAAACATGTAATAAACTTGAATGAGCAAGAATATTTGGCAAATAAATTAAGAGCATCTAAACAAAAATTTTTTGAAAATGCAAATAAACCGGGAAGATGGTTAACATACAAAAGAAAAAAAGAAAAAGAGAAGAAAGTAATAAAATACTTACAAGATGAAAAGGGGAAAATACATTATAGAAGTGAAGAAAAGACGAGAATAATTCAGAATTATTATGAAAAGCTCTATTATCAAGAGAAGATGTCTGAAGAGAAGATAATACAATTTTTAGAAAAATCAGATCTACCTAAAATACCTGAACAATACAAAGGGATGTTAGAAGAGAGAATAACAATGATGGAGCTAACAGAAGTGATTAAAAAACAAAAAAATGGGAAAACACCAGATCTGGATGGACTACCAGTGGAACTATATAAGACATTTCAAGAGGTGTTAAGCAATGTAATGCTGGAATTACTTAATGAACTTTTATTAAAAGCAAAAATGCCAGATTCCTGGATAGAGGCCTATGTAACACTTATACCTAAAGAAGATTCAGATTTGCAATTTATAAAAAACTATAGACCAATTTCATTGTTAAATGCGGAATATAAGATTTTCCCTTCAATAATGACGAATAGACTAAAGAGACTATTAAATGAATTCATTCATATGGACCAAAACAGGTTTCTACCTAAAAGGCAAATTAGAGACAATATGAGGATAATTTTGAATACGTTGGAGTATTATGGGACACATCTAGAAAAACAAATGGCGATGATATTTCTTCCCGAACTGGCTAGCGACGATGGAAACCATGATATAACCAAATACATTAGAGATCAATAAAATGATTAGCTATAAAGAGCTTTTAGACAACCAAGGAAACCTCAAAAGTAACCAATCCCTAGGCGAGCAGGGAATACATATTGACTGGTGGCCATATTTGCAGATCCAATCTAGATACAAAAAAGAAATAGAAGAATTTGGTATTGAGGTGGAAACAAATAGATTAGACAAATTATTGATAGGCCCGTGAAAAAAATATTATCCAGACTATATAATTATTTATAGAGTTTGACAGGGCGGAAGAGGTAGTAAAAGAGCCAATGATAGCATGGCCAAAAATATTGGACATAATATAAATTTGGATGAATGGGAAATGATCTGGAATAGAAACTATAAATTAACAAAAGCGGCAACAGAAAACCAATATAAAATGTTATACAGATGGCACCTAGCAACTGTGAGATTAGCAAAAATTTATCCAAATGTAAGCCCAAATGTTGGAAGTATGGATATCACCAAGGTACCTTCTTTCATATGTGGTGGTCCTGTCCTGAAGCGAAGAAGTATTGGAGAAAAATACAAAATTGGCTACAAGAATCAACTAATGAAAAAAATGAATTGATACCTAAAACATTTCTCCTGGGAATACTAAAGATTAAATATGGGGGGAGGGAGAAGATATTTAATTATATATGTATATGTATATGTATATGTATATGTATATGTATATGTATATGTATATGTATATGTATATGTATATGTATATATATGTAGGTGTTTGGTTATTTGGGTTTTCTCCTGCGTAAAATTGGAGGTGTCTTGGCAATGTTTCGTCGAAGTCTCATTCGTCATCTTCAGGCTGGTGTTCTCGGCTTCGTGCTTCTAGGAGCAATGTGTGTGATCGCAGCTGTTTCTTCCTTTTAACTGCCAGTGGGGCTGTGTTCTGATTGGGTGGAGGTGTGTTCTGATTGGTTGGGTGTTTGGCTGTGCTCTGATTGGATGGGGGGGTTGGCTGTGCTCTGATTGGCTGGGTGTGTGTTCTGTTTAGGTGGGGGCTTGGTTGTGCTCAGGTTAGTCTGAGTAGCAGGGGGATTTGAGCTGGTGAGCTGTGTTGCTGTTGTTTGGCTTCGTGTTCGTGGCCATGACATTTCTTCATGTTGGGTGTCAGTCTGCTTCATGTATGGATTGGAGGGGTTTAAAGTGGCTAATGATGCAGCTGTGGTCTGGCTTCTGGTCCGTGGTCGTGCCTGATCATCAGTGTGGGTTTGAGTCTGCTTTCTGCGTGGATGTGTGGTGGTTACATCCTGTGTGGCTCTCGTGAGTGTGGGTCTGGTGTCATTCTTTGTGTTAGGGACTCGTTAGCCATCGAGATAGAAAAACGTCCACACAGCATGAATAAACGAGATGATACCTCCTGCCTGCCAGCCATTTGGAAACCCGCCCTTATTGACAAATGAGTCCCTAACACAAAGAATGACACCAGACCCACACTCACGAGAGCCACAGGGGAGGATTTGGACTGCCAAATTGGGAATTATATTACCAGGCAGCAGCATTGATATGGATGAAAGAATGGATCAAATTAAGAAATATAAGATTACTAACTTTGGAAGGACATGATTTGCAATTGGAATGGCATGCATTTTTATGGTATGATAGAAGTAAGATACATACATATTTTCATAGACGCTATGTAAGAAATGCATTGTTATTAATGTGGGAGAAGGTTAGAGATAAAAAAAATGTGAAAATTCCAATATAGTTATCAACAATGGAAGCATTGGTACACCCAAATATGATTAATTTTAGAAATATTTTTAGATATAAAGACTTACTTACAGACAAGGGTGAATTGAAAGGGAAACAAGAAATGGAAGAACAAGGGATTATGATAGACTGATAGACATGCATATGCAAATACAAGCAAGGTATGAAAAAGATGCAAAATTATATGGTTTTTATTTAGAAATGACAGAATTGGATAAGATACTCATGGGAATAGAGGATAAAATAATTTTAAAAATCTATAGTTTTCTGCTTAGTATGGAATTAGAGGAAGAACAACTAAAGGAAAAAATGATTGCTTGGGCAAAAAATTGTGGATATTCAATTGAGCTCAGTAGATTGCAACAGTTATGGGAAAGGAACTATAAACTAACAATGTCCACTGCATATAAAGAGAATCAATATAAAATGTTTTATAGATGGCATATGCCTCTGAAAAAATTGGCAAAAATGTTTAAAGACAAATCAGCTAAATGTTGGAAATGCCATCAAATATCAGGGTCTTATTATCATATGTGATGGACATGCCCAGAAGCTAGAGACTATTGGAGCAAAATTAAGACATGGTTAGAAGAAATGATCCAACAACATATTGATTTAAAACCTGAGCTGTTCCTATTGGGTATACTACCAGAAAAAATTAGTAAAGAAAATATATACTTGATTATACATATAATAACTGCAGCAAGGATAATATTTGCGCAAAGATGGAAAGCAGAGAAAATCCCTTTGGAAGGGAAAGTAATTAAAAAAATCTTAGATTGTGCAGAAATGAACAGATTAACTTTGATGATTAAAGAGAGAGAGGATACAGACTATTATAAGATATGGGGGAAATTTTATGATTGGTTAAAAAAGAGTTATAGATAAAGTTTGTGATAATTAAATAACGAGAATGTTACAGTACTGTAATTTGGGGGGAAATATCGCAACAGAGAAATGGAAATTATCAAGGAGAAATGAAGATAGGAGGAGGAATAAAAAGAAGTCACAGAAGAAACAGCGAGAAGACACATGGAAGAATTGATGTTTTATGTGTTTGTTTGTTTTAAAAAATAAGAAAAAACTTTTATTAAAAAAAATAAACAAACTCATGGAACAGGTGACTGATACTATTGTGGTATGCAATATATGTTCCATGTATATGCTTATGCCCAAAGAACACCCAAATTATACATTTATTAAATGTAAACTATGTGAACTACTGGAGGAAAAGTAAGGGATCTAGAGGCAACGCTAGCCAAACTCCAACCTACGCAAGAAAGCTATGCCCAAATCAAACCATATAATGAACAAATAACTTCCAGAGGATTTGACCCTGCTGATAAACCCGTGGAGGAAGACAAATGGAGGTATGTCACACATAGAAGGAAACACAATAATTGTCAGGATGGCCTCCTTTCATTATCCAAGAAAGAAAAACCCTGACTCCATTTTCATAGAGAAAAGTAACTTTTACTGGATAAGAACTGAGTGCAGTCAAAGAAAAGCAAGGTCTGAAGCAAAGGCGCGAAAATTACATATAGAAAGCATCCCCCCCAACTGTCCAGTGTAAATCATCCAATCCACAGGTTCTCCAGGGGTCATGTGGGAGCAAATGTCTGGCAGTGTCATCCTCTTGCTATGCCATGACCATTGATCTTGAGACATTATCAGCTTCAAAGAAAACGCTGCAGCAAAGTTTTACTTTTGTTTTCCTCCAGCTCGCTTCCCCCCTCCCAAGAATTCCAATAGCTCCCCCTCCCCCGTTTCTGGCAGCCGAGCAAGTAAGCTATGAAAGAGTGGAGGCTGACATTCGGCCTTCCTGCAGAAGAGACATTATTCCTACAAGAAACCAAAATGACATAAAACAGATGATCACAGAAATAAAGCATGACATAAAAAAACAGATTACGGTTTATCAGGATATTTGGAGTGAAACAACTGTACTTTCTTAGGAGCTCGAACATCTCGTTTATTCACCCATTCAGCCTTAGATAATGGGAAATGTTTCCAGGCCACCAAATACTGCACCTTACCCCGATGCTTTCTAGAGTCTAAGATCTCTTTGACCTCAAAATGCTGTTCCCCTTCGATTAGTATGGGGACAGGAGGGGGTTCTTGGTCTGGATCTAAAGGGGAGGAATGCTCCGGTTTTAGAAAACTTACATGAAACACCGGATGAATTTGCCTCAAATTTTTTGGTAACTCCAATTGTACTTTAACTGGATTAATGATCCGAACTACCGGAAAAGGACCCACATACTTGGGTCCAAGCTTTTTAGACTTTTGGGTAGTTTGCAAGTATTTGGTGGAAAGGTAAACCATATCACCCACTTTATAAGTCCATGCTTGAACCCTCTTCTTATCAGCTTGGGCTTTATGAGCCCGATGTGCTTCATCCAGTGCCTTGAGAGTTACTGACCAAGTGGCACATAACTGTTCGATCCAAACAACCAAGGAGGGGTTTTGTGGATTTTCCTGAGGCAACTCTGGAATGGGCACAAAATCTTGGCCAGAAGCCATCTTGAAAGGGGTAAACCCTGTGCTGCTATGTATGGAGTTATTATAGGCCACCTCTGCAAACGGCAGTAAATCCGCCCAATTATCTTGCTGATAATTTATGTAACATCTCAGATATTGTTCTAATATGGAATTGGTTCTCTCACAAGCCCCATTAGTTTGGGGGTGGTGGGCAGAGCTAAACCCTTGGGCAGAGCCTATCAACCCTAGGAACTCCTTTCAAAAATGGGAGGTAAATTGAACTCCTCTATCCAAAATTATATGTTCTGGAGCTCCATGTAACCTGTATACATGTTGGACAAACATTTTTGCAAGTGTTTTTGCAGAAGGGATCTTGGGACATAGGATGAAATGCACTTATTCGGAAAACAAATCAGTAACCACCCAAATAACTGTGTTCCCCCCCACTTTCGGGCAATTCTACAATAAAATCCATGGAGATTTCCTTCCATGGGGAACCCGGTCTGGCAACACTTTGAAGCAGTCCAGGTGGCTTTCCAGGAGGCCTCTTGGCCAAAGCACACACAGGACAACTGGCCACATATATCTCTATGTCCTTCTTGAGTGCGGGCCACCAGAATTGCCGCTTAACTAGATGTAACGTTTTCACAAACCCAAAATGCCCAGCAACTTTGGCATCATGAGCGTGCTGTAAAACTGTTGCTCTCAGACTGGCGGGAACATACAGCTTGGTTCCCACCAAAGCAAATCCTTCCCAAAGTGTACACTCATTTGAATGGGCCAGAAACCACTCATCGGTCTTTAGGGCTTCTTGTAGATGCTTAGTCAAGTCGTCCGACAAAGTTGGATCTGCTTTCGCCTGGGCTCTAGTAACTACTGGTGCAGCTAGTTGTATTGAGAGGATAATTGGTCGAATCACCTCCTCTCTAATACTAATGTATTGCGGCAGTCTAGAAAGGGCATCTGCCATGAAGTTCTTCCCTCCAGGAAGGTAGCGCAGGGAGAAATTAAATCGTTTGAAGTGTTGAGCCCAGTGGGCTTGTTTTGGGGACAGTTTACGTGACTTTTTCAAAGCTTCTAAGTTTTTGTGGTCAGTCCACACCTCAAACGGGTGCTTAGCTCCTTCAAGGAATTGTCTCCATGTTAACAGTGCCCAATGAACCGCAAAAGCCTCCTTCTCCCATATGGCCCATCTCTTCTCGGTCTCCGTTAGCTTACAAGAGGTATAGGCACAGAGTTGCAGCTTTCCTTCTGCATTCACTTGTAGTAACACTGCCCCTACTGCTACGTCGCTAGCGTCAGCCTGTACAACAAAAGGGGCAGCCAGGTCAGGATGTTTAAGGACCGGTTCAGCAGCAAACAGCCATTTTAGTTTCTCAAACGCTGCCTGACAGTCCATAGTCCATTCGAGGGGCCGGGAGGGCTTTGGTTTCATTTCTCCTTTCGTCTTCAGAAGATTTGTAATTGGCAATTGGCAATTTTGGTGAACGAGGGGATGAACTGTCTATAGAAGTTAGCAAATCCCAGGAAACTCTGTAGTTGTTTGCGGATGCGTGGTGGGGCCCATTCCAAAACTGCCAGGACCTTTTCCAGATCCATCTCTATTCCCTCATGCGAGATGCGGTACCCCAGAGAGTCAATTTTGTTTTGGTGGAATTCACACTTGGATAGTTTGGCATACAGTTCAGCAGCTCTAAGTTTTTTCAGGATGGTCCTCACCAATTTTACATGGTCGTCCATGTTCTCGGTGTAGATAAGAATGTCATCCAAGTAGACCAGCACCCCGTTGTACAGGTGTTCATGCTTCATTGATTAATTGCATGAACACAGCCGGGGCTCCTTGCAGTCCGAAAGGGAGCACCCGAAACTGGAAACATCCCAGTGGGCAGTTAAAAGCCATTTTCCATTCATCCCCTTCCTTAATCCGAACTCTATAACAGGCCTCCCGCAAGTCCAGTTTGGTGAAAATTTTCCCCTTGCCTAGGTGGGCTAGCATGTCCTTCATGAGTGGCAGGGGGTCGATATTTTCTACACAAATGGCGTTAATGTTTTTGTAGTCAACCACCAAGCAAAAGGACCCATCCTTCTTCTCCCAGAAAAGTACCGGCGCTGCCACCCGTGGCTTAGCCGGTTGGATAAAACCCCATTTTAAGTTTTTGTCAATAAAGTCTCATAGTTCCCCCAGCTCCCGGGGGGTCATAGGGTAGATTTTTGGTTTAGGGAGTTTTACTCCAGGAAGTATTTAAATGGTACAGTCTGTGGGCCGGGGAGGGAGGGGCAGCATGTCAGGCCTTCTCGCTGAACACCTCCCGGAGGTCCCAATACTTCTTTGGAATCTTTTCCTCTCCCACAATGTGGTTTGTTGCCATTGCCGGCCCCTCATTTTCCACTCCGTCCACCAGATGGAGTTCCTCCCCTTCCTTCCCTGTCTTTTTGGAGCGAATGCGCAAAACTCCCGTTCTCCAGCTTATGCGCGGGTTCCATTTACGGAGCCAAGGCAGTCCAAGTATGAGAGGCTGCTCCATGCCCGGGGCCACTATAAAACTAAGAGTCTCTAGGTAACCCCCCCATTTGCATCTCGATTGGCTCGGTCACAAAATTGGCTGGGCCCCCTCCTGCCACCAATCCGTCTAGCTGACAGAATGCAATGGGCCTTTTCATCGCTTTTAGTCTTAGGCCCATCTTTTCAACCACGTCTGGGCTGATTACGCACCTCGTGCATCTAGAGTTTAGGAGGGCTGGCATCTGGCCATGGGCCTGGTGGATGGTACCCTTAGTTCTACTGGGATGGTCATGGGCCCCCCATTGTGACTCACCAGATCATCGTCATTGGAATCGGTGTCGGTCTCGCTGTTGTCAGTGATGGTTGGAGTTCCCAACTCACCCAGTTTCAGGGGAGCGAACTTATTTATTTATTTTTTTAAAATATGCTTTGTTGATTTTAAAAGATTTTTTAAAAAGAAAACATCAAATCTCTGTTAACATCTGAGGTGTCGTGTAATTACATATTTACGTTATATACATTGTATACATATTGAATATCTTCAAATCTACCATTATTGAAAATAGACATATCCTTACAATCTCATTCTATTATTCCACCATTTGTACCACCTTTCCCATACTTCCTTGAATTTTGAATTCGCATCATCGTTAAGAACACTTGTTAATTTTGCCATTTCTGCACATTCTAAAATTTTGTTTATTATTATCACCTCTGGAGGGATTTGTTTATCCTTCCAGTATTTTGCAAAAATTAACCTGGCCACTGTTATGACATGTATTATAAGATGTATCTTATCTTTTGAAAGTCCATCTCCAATCATTCCTAATAAGAAGATTTCAGGGGAAAATTCTATATCTTCTTCCACTATTTCTCATAACCAGTTTCGTATTTTTGCCCAAAACTTTTTTGTCTCGGGGCAGGACCACCACATATGAAAGAAGGTGCCAACCTCCTTTCCACACTTCCAACATATTGCTGAAGCACTGGGAAATATTTTTGCTAATCTAGCTGGCGCTAGATACCATCTATGGAAAATTTTGTAATGGTTCTCCCTATAAGTTGCTGATTTAGTCAAATTATAGTTTCTGTTCCAGGCCTCCTCCCAGTCATTGAAATTTAACCTATAGCCAATGTTTTTTTCCCCAAATATTTAATTGATTTCTAGCTATTCCTTCTGCCCTGTCCTCATCTAGTAAAATGTTGTAAAATCTCGCTAGCATTTTCTTTTCAATCCCCAACATAATTTTGTCCAAATTGTTATGCTTCGCTTCTATACCAAATTGATCCCTATCTTTTTGATATCTTGAGCTTATCTGTAGGTAGCTCCACCAGTCTAAATTGAAGCCTTGATTTCTTAATGTTTCCCATGATTTAAGGATACCATTATCATCTAATATGTCTTTATACGTGCCAAATTTCAAAATGTCTCTTTTATTTGAGGCAGTCAGGGCCTCCATGATTGAAAGCCAATTCGGTACTTTCACATAAAATCATTGCCTAATTTCTTCCCATGTTTGAATAAGGGTCTCCCTTAATTTGTGTTTATGGAAATATGATTTTTTTTTTGTTCTTTAAATCCCATAAATAGGCGTGCCAGCCTGCCTGTAGATTGTGGCCCTCTAACATCAAAATTCTCTTGTTTTTTAATGTAACCCATTCTTTGATCCATACTAGTTTAGCCGCCTTCTGATATACTTCCCAATCAGGTAATCCAAAACCACCCATGTTTCTTTTCCCTTGCAGTGTCTTGTATGCAATCCTCGCCTTCTTCCCGTCCCATAAAAATTCTCGCACCTTCTTATTCAGATCCAGGAAATATTTTTTATCGAGATTCACTGGTACAGTTTGGAATAAAAATATAATTTTGGGGAGAATGTTCATCTTAATTGCTGAGATCTTACCTGTGAAAGATAATTTTAACTTCTTCCATCTGTCTACATCCTGCTTTATTTTTTGTAATAATGGAATGTAGTTATCCTCCTTTAAAGAGGAATATCTTGAAGTGATCCATATTCCCAAGTACTTTATTTTCTTCACTATCTGAAGATCTAAAGACTTTTCTAGCTCTTTCTTATTTGCCTCTGTAATATTTCTTGCTAAAATTTTAGTTTTTGTTTTATTAAGCTTAAAGCCGGTGACTTCTCCATACTGTTGTACTTCCTGGAGTAATTTGGGGCCAGATTTCAAGGGATCTTCTATTATTAAGGCCACGTCATCTGCAAAGGCTTGTGTTTTGAATATTTCTTTCTTAATCTGCAGTCCTTTAATTTCTTTATTATCTCTGATCTTTCTAAGTAGGATTTCCAGCGCCATTATAAAAAGTAGAGGGGACAAGGGGCATCCCTGTCTAACTCCCTTTTGTATCCAAAATATCCGCGTCTTGTCCCCGTTTATCAAAATACTCGCCCTCTGTTTATGGTAAATATTTTCAATCATTTTTCTGAAATTTGTTCCAAATACCATTAAGTCAATTTGGTTGACCATAAATTTCCAGTTCAAGTTATCGAACGCCTTTTGGGCATCCAAAAACACTAACACCAGCTGTTTTTCCGGGTGCTGCTCATAGTATTCTATGACATTTATTACAGTCCTCAAATTATCTCTCATTTGTCTCCCTGGGAGGAATCCCTTCTGATCGTTGTGAATCCAGCCATTTAGAATTTTTTTTAGTCTTTCCGCAATTATACTTGTAAATAATTTGTAATCTGAGTTTAACAAAGAAATGGGCCTATAATTTGCTATCTGTTTCGGGTCAGCACTTCTTTCAATATGAGTGTAATGTAAGTTTCTTTCCAAGAAAGAAAGATTCTGGGATTCTTGTACCAACTAAGACCTCATTAAATATTTCTAACAGTTCTAGTTGTAGTTCTTCCTCAAATTTTGTATAAATTTCCCCCGGGAGACCATCTGGGCCTGGTGTTTTATTTTTCTTAATTTTGGTAAGAGCCAATTTGAGTTATTCTATTGTGATTTTATTGTTTAACATTTCTTTCTCTTCTTCCGTTATCTGTGGCAGATTAGCTTCCATCAGGTATTGTTCAGTTTTGTCTGGGTCGATCGCTTCCTCTTTATATAAGGCTTCATAAAATTCTCTCGCTCTTTCTAACTTATCCTCTTCTTTTGTCAAAATATCTCCATTGGAATCTTCTAATGTAAGAATTTGATTTTTTTTCCTGTTCTTTTTTTAATCTGTACGCCAGCCACCTTCCAGACTTGTTGGCGTTCTCAAAGTGGTAGTGTTTTATTCTCTTGATTTTTTGCGCCAACTCCTCCTGATCCAGAATATTGAGATTATGCCTTGCCATCGTCGATTTTTGTTTGGCCACCTCGTCTCCCGGGTTTTGTTGTAGTTTACTATCCGCTTCTTCTAGTTTCCTATTATAAGCCTCTCTAACTTTCCTTTCTTCCTTATTTTTGAACGCCATATACGATATCGCTACTCCTCTCAAGTACGCTTTCATGGTATCCAATACAATTTCCTTCGCCATGCCTTGCTTGCCATTCTCCATAAAGAAGGCTTAATTTCTTCATTTAATTTTATTATAAACTCTTTTTCATTCAAAAGGTTAGTCCTTAGACTCCATCTCTGTTGCTTTCTCTTGTTAGTATAATGCCAATTTACTTCAAGAAGTTTGTGATCTGCCCAAGTATTTGTACTTATAACCACTTTCTTAATTTCTAGACCTAATTTTCTAGTAGTCCATGCCATATCAATTCTGGACCAAGAATTCTGTGAAGTTGAGTAAAAAGTGTATTGGGAATCATGCGGGTGTAGAGTACGCCACATATCAATTAAGTTAATTTCATCCACTAGATCAAAAAAGCTTTTTGGCAGAGGTAATCTTTTATTTCTTTTCCTTTCCCCACTTTTATAATCTTTCTCTGGGTTGACAATACCATTAAAGTCACTTAACTGAGGGCGATCTGGCTGCGACATCTGTCACCCCATTGATCGCCAGGGTTGATTCGGCTGATCTGGCTGGCTAGGCGGGTGTCCCCTTCCTCCCTCACCGCTCCATGTGCGTCCCTCCCGAAGCTGTGCACTCGGTGGAAGAGGACGACCATTCCAGATAGAAGGAGTGTACCGATCTTCGATCAAGGGTATACGATAGCTGTGCTCCCCTGCTAGAACCCCCAAACAAGCTCAGGGGAGCGAACTTAATGACTTCTCCTTTCAGGGTGGTCTCGCGGGCTTTTGCGGGTGCTTTATCAGCCTTCTTTCCTCCAGCAAAGGTCGCCTTGGGCACTGGTTTGGAGAAACACTCAGCGGCTCGGTGCCCCTCCTTCCCACATTTGAAACACGCGGAGGATTTTGGTTTGGTTTGTTTTTCCCACTGTTGCCTTTGGTGCCCCCTTGTGGAATAAGGAGGGTGGCTGATCCCAAGAGTGCCCACCATGGAGCAGGCTTCGGGCCAGGTCGATCTCCACATCTGCCGCCACCACGTACCAGCTCTGCAGGTCTTCAGGGGCCCCCCATGAATGGCAATCTTTGTAGACGTCCTCATTCAGTCCATCTTTATAATTCTCTAGTAGGGCCACTTCTGACCACCCTCTCATGTAGGGTGCCAACTCGCGGAACTCTTGGGTGTATTCCGCCATTGCTCTCCAGCCCTGCTGAATGCCCTTCATTCTGATTCTTGCTTTTCTCTCGGCTAAGGGGTCCTCAAAGTGTGCTCTGAGGGCTCTCATAAATTGATCATAATTTTTCAGCAAGGGGGAGTTATTATTGTGGAGTCCCACCATCCATTCAGCTGCTACTCCCTCCAGGGCTTTGGTAATGCACCTCACTCGTGCGGCATCTGAGAGGAAGTCCTCTCCCCAGTCCTGCATAGGGTTCCATACTTGGGTCAGGAAAAATCCCAGTTTCTTCGGATCTCCTCTGAACTTTTATGATATGAGGGGAATTTTTGGTTTTCTTTGCCTCTGGGGTGGTGCCTGTATTGCCGGGGGCCCCTGGACTGCTGCCTCTCCTGCTTGAGTTCCAGAGGCTTGAGCTGTTCCTTCCCCAGCTTGCTCTCTCTCTCCGCCACAAGCAGCAGCCTCTAGTTCATCCCTGGGGTAGTCCCCCACTTCTCAGCAGGGTAAACATACCTCTCTCGGCTTCTACAGCTCTCTTCAGCTTCCTTCAGAAGTTGCAGGGCCTGTGTGACCAGGAGGCTTTCTTTCTGCTCCTGCATCCAGGCAGATTCTCCCTTTTGGGGTCTTTTTTGGGGGGTCTGGTGCTTGTTACTCCAGGGGGGGTCTTTTCCAGCTCCAGTAGTCTCCTCACTCGCACTGACCATCTGGCTTGCTCTGGTTCTTCTTCCAGCTGTAAATTTGCCATCCAGTACAAGGCTCCCCCCCCCACCCCCCAGTTGGAATGATGAAGCTGTTGAGCTGGCAGCTCCCATCTGGTCCTGGTCGCTGTCTTGATCAGACATTGTTTGTTCAGCCCCCTCAGTAGTTTTCTGGGATGGCTGTTAAAAAGAGACCTTGCTTAATGTCAGGATGGCCTCCTTTCATTATCCAAGAAGAAAAACCCCAACTCCATTTTCATAGAGAAAGGTAACTTTTACTGGATAAAAACTGAATGTAGTGAAAGAAAAGCAAGGTTTGAAGCAAAGGCACAAAAATCACATATAGAAAGCATACCCCCAGCTGTCCAGCGTAAATCATCCAATCCACAGGTTCTCCAGGGGTCATATGGGAGCAAACATCTGGCAGTGTCATCCTCTTGCTATGCTATGACTGTTGACCTTGAGACGTTATCAGCTTCAAAGAAAACGCTGCAGCAAAATTTTACTTTTTTTCCCCTCCAGCTCGCTTCCCCTCTCCCAAGAATTCCAATAGCTCCCTCCTCCCCCGTTTCATGGCAGCCGAGCAAGTAAGCAATTAAAGAGTGGAGGCTGACAATAATCAATGAAAAAAGCAGCATACAAAACCCTACTGCCCAATCTAACCCAACCAGAAGCAGCCCCATTAAAACTGAGCAACCAATTTCTCACCCTAGATGAAAATATGCAGGCCCACACACTCTCCCTAAAAGAAAACACACAGACACCTAGAAAAGAGACATAATCAAATACCCCTAAAAAGCCACATCAACAAACAAATCTGAGATAAACAGAAAAACACCCCAGACTGCACCCCTTAAAAAAGAAAGGTGAGTGATGATAGGAGATTCTATTCTCAAAGGAACAGAACCAGCCATCTGGAGACCAGACATACAATTTAGGGGGGCATGTGGTCTCCCTGGAGCAAAAATTAAAGATTTGGCTGAGAACCTAACCAAAATAATTAGGCCACAGATTACTGCCCTTTCCTCCTCTTTCACATTGAGATGAATGACACAAGAAAGAACCTGAGTACAATATGAGTACAAGCAACTAGGAAACAAAGTTAAGGAGCTAGGAACACAAATAGTCTTTTCATCAGTACTCCCAGTGAAAGGTCAAAACCCATTGAGGGGGAAAATAATTCTAGAAATAAACTACTGGCTAAAGGGTTGGTGTTGCCAAGAAAACTTTGGTTTCCTGGACCATGGACTACATTACCTTCAAGAAAGACTGTTGGCAAGGGATGGGCTGCACCTCACAAAAACAGGGGAAAATGTACTCTGAAAAAGACTGGCCCAACTCATCAGAAGGGCTTTAAACCAAAATTGAAGGGGGAGGGTGACCGATTTTTAGAATCTCTAGAACACAAATCCAATCATAAATCCCAAGAAAACAAATCAAACAATGAGGTAGGGAGTGATTTAAAAAAGGAAAAACTCAAGCAACAATTAGGAGATGCAGGAAACATACCCAAGGACAGGCATAAAGGACTTAAATGCTTATACACAATTGCTCAAATGTTGGGAAACAAACAAGGTGAACTAGAAGCAATAGTATATGAGGGGAGGTATGACATAGTTGCCATTACAGAAACCTGACTGGAACGTACTGATGGATGGATACAAATTGTTCAAAAGAAACAGATCTACAAAAAGAGGAGGTGGAGTTGCACTATATGTGAGAGATCACTACATTGTCAGCATTCCAGAAAAACCTCTGCTCCAATTAAAAACTCTGAGGCAAGCATTTTTTCAAAGTCCCATTTATTAGAGTATGTATATTGGCACATCTTGGGAAAACCCAAATCTGAGAGTTCCGGGTTTCCCATCAGTAAATCAAAACCCCCCAAACCCCTCGCTCATCAGTTGATCACATGCTCTAAATCACCATCCATCCCATCTCGAGACAGCACTCCAACCACTCCTTCTCCAGATGCAGGCTCATTCTGACCTTGACCGACGGGAAGAATGCTATTTTGTCTAAATAGAAACCCTCAAATAAATCCCCCCTCTGCCAGGCAGATGGCTAGCGTATAAACTGAAAAAAGAAAGGAATTCAAGGAAAATATCACAGTTAATAGATGATCAAGGACAAATTAGATTTGGAAATGAGGAGAAGAAAAACATTGTACAAGACTATTATAAAAAACTATATGAAAAGGAAAAGATAGAAGAGGAAAATATTAAACAATATTTACATAAGGCAAATTTACCCCAGATTCCAAAAGATGTTGAGATGATGCTAGAAGGGAATATAACGATGATGGAGTTGACAGAAGTAATTAAAAAACAAAAAAGTGGGAAGGCACCAGGTCCAGATGGATTACCGGCGGAATATTATAAGACTTTACAGGAATCACTGAGTCTCCCATTACTATAAATTATGAATGAAGTAATGCTACAGAAGGAAATACCCAACTCATGGTTAGAAGCATATATTACACTTATTCCAAAAGAAGATACCGACCTACAACAAGTCAAAAACTATAGGCCTATATCTTTGCTAAACTCAGACTATAAAATCTTCGCTACAATATTAGCAGAAAGACTTAAAAGATACTTAAATAATTTTATACACTCGGATCAAAATGGATTTCTGCCAAAAAGGCAGATTAGAGATAATTTGAGGATAATTCTGGATACTTTGGAATATTATGAGGCGCACCCAGAAAAGCAAATGGCCTTGATGTTTTTAGATGCACAGAAAGCCTTTGACAATGTGAACTGGTGATTTATGATACTGTAAGGATCGCCTCTCCTTCCAACTTAAGAAAGTACGAACTCTTGAAATGTAGTTGTTCAAAAGGATTCTTTTATTAAGCAGAAGTGAAAACCATCCAGTTAAAGCACAATCTGAATGCCCTTAGGCAAAGCAGTAGGATTAAAGTGGTAGAGACCCCTCCCTTTAAGTCAGAATTCAGATTTTAGCCAATACACAAGTGTGAAGATATTTTCTTTACTATTTCCTTTGAGAACCCGAACAAACATGCATTCCCACCACTACCCTTTAAAGTGAGACAACCCACATGGCTATCATAAAAATTCCTGCAGGTAAAGGGAATCTCAGGCTTCCTTGGCATCAGGATATAGGTTGTAAAATATCTGATGACACAGGCCATGCTAGTAAATTGAATCCAAGTCCCCCCTTCCTCCACTTGAATGGCAGTATCACTTTTAGGGATCTGACAGATACTACAATTGAAACAGATGGGCTTTGGAGATAAATTTGTTCAAGCTATAGAAGCTATATATTATAAACAAATAGCAAAAATAATGATAAATGGAGAGCTGACAGAATTCATTGAAATACAAAAAGGAACGAGACAAGGTTGTCCATTGTCACCACTGTTGTTTGTGTTAACATTAGAAGTACTAAACAGAAACATTAGAGAAGAAAAAGGAATAAAAGGAATGAAAATTCTAAATCAAGAATATAAATTGCAAGGGAGACCAGAAGTTGGCGCCGCAGCGAGACGCGCGGGGTTTCTAGGGCTCTTGAAACCCCGCCGAGAAACTTGGCTGCTGAATGGTCCGAACTGGACCACACAGTCTTGCTTTGACTGTGGTAGTGGAGGACACGTCCCGAGGCTCCCAGGGAGATCGCTAAGTCCCTGGTTGAGCTGGGAAAGCCCTTTTTCCAGCAGCGGAGCAGCAGCCATTAGGCTGCGGAGGCTGGGGCAACTTCAGGAAGGAAGATCGGAACGACAGTAATTAGATTGGTGAGAAACTTTTACTTTTTTTTCTACTAAGAACACCCTTATTAATGCATGGGACTATGATGGGCAGTAAATGAAGAGGAGCGGCGAACCTATTTTGGATTGATTTTATTTTTCCCAAGTTCATATTTTAAAAGACTTGAAATTACTTAATTGTCTTATTTCCGTTTTGGATAACTGGACTGGATTGAAAGCAGGAAAGCAGAATTGGGACACTCTTGAAATTTTTGGAACTTGTGGATTTTGGTTTATAATATCTCTTGAGTTGAGGCATTTGGACTGTGATCATTTCTTTTATTTTTGGGCTATTTAAAAGAAAGTTTTTCTTTTCTCTTTTTCCTTTTTTTCCCTTCCCTTATAAGGATAGGAGAATTAGGGGAGTGTGTAGTGCTGCCACCCACTGCAAGAGAAATTTTGTTGCAGAAGAAAGGATATATTGTAGTCAAAACAAATAGAGAGACTGAAGAGTTACTGAATGCTGTTTACACAGGTGCTCTTCTATTTAAGTTGTTAAAGCCTGGGAATATACTGGAAGGCCCTGAATTTGTTTTCTATTTTCTTTTTACTTCTTTGTTGAGTAATTATCTCAACTCCAGTGAGATGTGTGGCTTGGAAAGAGGCAAAGGGAAAAACCACTCCCTGTAGATTTTCTGGACATAAAGGATTTGAAGAACTATTTTTTTTCCTCTTTGTTGCTATTGTTTTTTTTTCTTTTTTCCCCTTTTCTTGATTTATATACAAATATTGGATTAAGGCACTCAAGAGCCTGAAGAATTATTGTTAATTGTTAATTTTAATTTTTTTTTTTTGGCTTTTTATTTGGAGGAGCATCTCAATTTTTTGTCTCTTCCTACACACATACACACACACACACACACACACACACACATATTGTTCATTTTTTCGTAGGTCTATATGTGCATTACTGTTTTAGCCAGGGTTTTTCCTACGTAAATCAAGATGTTTGTATAGCCATAGTTAAGTGACATCCCAAATCACTATTTTCTAGGCTTTATCAGATATTTAAGCAGCATTATGTTGTCTGCTGCAAGACTTAAGGGAGATAAGGAAAATAGAATAGACTCAGAGAGGTCGAACAAGGAACATCTGGCTTAATTGGATGGGAAATGGACAAAGCAGAATTCTACTTAAGATTTCAAAATGTTGCAGAAGAAAAAGGGGAGGATCTTGCTGAGATTATGATTACAATCTTAGCTGGGGCCTTAGAAGTAACTAAAGAGAAGATGATGGAAGGAATTGATGAAATTTATCAAGTTTACACTGGATCTGCAATGTGCAATAAGCTTCCAAGAGAAGTACATATAAGATTTACAAAGAAATCAATTAAGACACAGATTCTACAGGCTGCTCATGACAAGGCTTTGGAATACAAAGGGAAGGAAGTTACAGTTTTGAGACAAATTCCAAGAAACGTGAGAGAGATAAGAAGGAAATATCAATTCTTGACTAAAGTTTTGTTGCAAAAAGGGATTAACTACAGATGGCTGTTCCCAGAGGGAGTAGGCTTAACATGGAACTCTCAAAGATACAGATTGAATACAATTGATAAGGCAAGAGCTTTCTACAAGGAAGCTCTTAAAGAGATGGAAGCTGATATGGAAGTTGAAGCTCAAGCAACGCTAGCCCCAATAAAACCCGTGGAAGAGGAATTGATAATGCTGGAAGAAACAGAAAGAGCTGTGGGTGGAGTCATAGAATACAAAGAGCAACGTGAAGCCAGAACAACTAGAGCAACAAAACCTAATTATAAAGTATAAATATGGATAAAAAGAAATTAATCTCGATAAATACAAATGGACTTAATTTGGCCAACAAAAGAAGAACAGTATTCCATAAATTAGAAAAATTAAAATTTGATATAATTTGTTTACAGGAAGTGCATATTAAAAAGCAACACGAACGATTACTAATTCAACCAAAACTTGGTAAAACTTTTTTTATCATTGGTGCAAAGTAAAAAAAGAGGTATTGCTCTGTATATTAGAAATACACTTACGGCTGAACAGAAGTATGCTGATCCAGAAGGCAGAATTTTGATGGTGGAGTTAATTGATAATAATATAAAATTACTCTTAGTAGCAATATATGGCCCTAATAATAATCAGAGTGATTTTTACAGGAAATTACATAACAAGATAATTGAAATGGAGTATGAAAATGTCTGCATGATGGGGGATTTTAATGGTATTGTAGATGAAAAACTGGACTATAAAACAAGTAGTGCCTCAGTGCCTTCTGCCGTGCCCTTAAAACCCACTTTTTCCAGCAAGCCAGGCTGGTTTAGGAAGAAATTTTTTAAATTTTTTAAATGTTTAATTGGTTTGTGGTTTTTTAAATTTTTGGGCCAAATTTATATAGATTTTAATTGTTTTTAATATTTGTATTTCATGTTTTTAATTCTGGCTGTGCACCGCCCTGAGTCCTCAGGGAGAAGGGTGGTATATAAATTGAAAAAAAAAAAGTAGAACAACAAGGTATAGTAGAAAGATATTGCTGAGGACTTTCTTTAAAATGATAGAGGAAATAAACTTGAAAGACATTTGGAGGGAGAGAAATGGGAAAAATAGACAATACACTTTCTACTCAGACAGACATTTATCTTGGTCCAGACTGGACATGATATGGGCAACAATGGAATTGACTTTAAATATTGAACAAGTGAATATAGATACTAATACATGGGCAGATCACAATCCAGTGATTGCTATTTGGAAAGGATGAAAAGACAGATCTAGATGGACATTGAATAAATACAATGTTAAAAGAGAAAGACTTTATACAGAAAATGAAACGAGAATTGGACTTTTTTTTCAAGGAGAATAAAAAAGAAACATTGATACAAAACCGTTGGGATACAATGAAAGCCTTTGCCAGAGGATTAATTATTGATTATACACGGAAAAGAAATGTGAAGAAAAGACAAACTCTTAAAGCTTTGAGAGATGATCATAAAAGACTTGAAAAAGAACTCCAGAAAGATCCATATAAGAAAGATGTAAAAATTAAAATGAATACTATAAAGCACAAAATGGATATACTGGAGAAGGAAGAATTAGCACAAAAAATAAGAATTGCTAAATAGAATTATTTTGAAAATACAAATAAACCTGGCAGATGGTTAGCTTATAAATTGAAAAAAGAAAGAGAATCAAGGAAAATAACGCAATTAATTGATCATCAAGGACAAAGTAGATTTGAAAACAAAGAGATGGGGGAAATAATACAGGAATACTATACACAAGTATACAAGAAATATGTGATAGAAGAGGATAAAGTGGCAAGGTATTTACAAAAAGCTAAATTACCAAAAATTCCCAAAGAGGTTGAGGAGTTATTGGATGGAAATATAACAATGATGGAGCTAACAGAGGCAATTAAGAAACAAAAGAATGGAAAGGCACCAGATGGACTGCCAGCCGAATATTATAGAACTCTACAAGATTCACTATTGATCCCAATGCTGGAGGTTATGAATGAAGTAATGATAAAAAAAGAAACACCCAAGACATGGACTGAGGCATACATTACTTTGATTCATAAGGAAGAGACAGACCCACAACAAATCAAAAACTATAGGCTGATATCCCTGCTAAACGCAGATTATAAAATCTTTGCTATGATATTGGCAGAAAGACTTAAGAGATATTTGAATAATTTTATACACTCCGATCAAAATGGATTCTTACCTAAAAGACAAATCCGAGACAATATAAGAATAATCTTGGACACTTTAGAATTCTACGAAGCACATCCTGAAAAGCAGATGGCCTTGATATTCTTAGATGCACAAAAAGCCTTCGACAATGTCAAATGGCAGTTTATGATGTCACAGATGGAGGAGATGGACTTTGGGAAAAAATTTCTTCAGGCAATTGAAGCTATATACTCAAAACAAAAGGCTAAGGTAATGATAAATGGAGATTTGTCTGAATATATTGAAATAGAGAAAGGCACTAGACAAGGATGCCCACTGTCCCCATTATTGTTTATATTGACATTGGAAGTGCTAAACAGAAGTATTAGAGAAGAAAAGGAGATAAAAGGTATGAAAATTTGGAAACTATAAGCTTTTGCAGATGATTTGGTTTTTATCATGGAAGAACCCTTAACATCTATAAATACATTGCTAGAAAAAATTGGTGAGTTCGGAGAAGTGGCTGGTCTAAAAATTAATAAAGAAAAGACAAAGATAATGACTAAAAATATGTTGAAAAAGCAAAGAGAAGAATTGATGGAGATCTCAAATATATAGGTTACAAATAAGATAAAATACTTGGGGATACAATTGACAGCAAGGTGTAGTTCTCTTAAGGAGAACAATTATAATAAGGTTAAACGACAGATAGGACAAGATTTGGAAAAACGGCAAAACTTGCAACTATCTTTAATTGGGAGAATTGCAACTATTAAGATGAATATTTTTCCTAGAATGTTGTATTTGTTTCAGACAATTCCGATAAAGTTGGATAAGGATTTTTTTACAGATTTTAATAAAATGATATTGAAATACATTTGGCAAGGGAAAAAGGCAAGAATAAAAATTAAGTTGTTACAAGATGCTAAAGTGAGGGATGGCTTTGGTTTACCTAACTTTGAATTATATTATCAAGCAGCTAGTTCAATGTGGATTAAAGAATGGGTAACACTGAAAAATGCTAGACTTTTGAATTTGGAGGGACATGATTTGTTGATGGGGTGGCATGCCTTTTTATGGTACAAAGGAACTAAAATACAGGGGTATTTTAGAAGACATCAGATATGTGAAATGTTGCTTTTGAATTGGAAGAGGATTAAAAAATATCATTATTTGAAGATTCCAGTCTACAATATCTACAATTGAAGCTTTTTCATATCCAGTGATATTCAAAAGGGAACAAATTGTTAGATATAGTGAATTATTGGATGAAAAAGGTGAACTTAAATTAAAGTAGGACCTAGAAGATCAGGGATTTAAGATGGATTGGTTTTCATATATGCAAATATTTTCTAGATATCGAGAAGATCTCAAACAAGAAGGTTTTTATAATGCTTTGACTACCTTAGATAAAATACTGATTCCGTGGAATTCTGGAGAGTTTAAAAGAAAATGGCTAAAAGGGGAAGAAAAAAAAAGGATAGTAGAAAGGGAATTAAAGTACTAACATGTTGATTTAAGGCAGGGGTGGGCAAATGTGGCTCTTTTACAACCTGTGGACTTCAACTCCCAGAATTCCTGCTCAGGAATTCTGGGAGTTGAAGTCCACAGGTTGTAAAAGAGCCACATTTGCCCACCTCTGATTTAAGGGAATGGTATTAGTAGTAGAAATTGTACGTAAGAAACAAATTGGAATAAATATATAGATTATTGTAAAAGGGAATACTTAATTGCAATTAAGACATAAAATTGAAATGTTAATAAATGATGTAAGTAAAGATGAAATGAAATGTATGTAAGGTGTTAAAAAATATATTTTATAATGTAAAACAGATCAGTAGATGCAATGTGAAAGATAGAAAGGTTTATATTTTGTTGTTTGGGGATTTATGGATTGGAGAGAAACACCTGCTGAGGGTAAAGAAATGTGTGCCAAAGATTGAAAAAACAAAGGAATTAATTTAAATTAAGAAATAAAATTGAAATATTAATAAATGATGTAAGTAAAGATGAAATGAAATATACAGTATTGTAAATGAAGCGGGCTCTGATAGATGACCACTGGATAACTTTCTATTCACTCTATTCTAAAAAGCAATGCATCCGGTTGGAAAAAGTACAAACTCAGCCAAAATCCTTTTGGTACCTCTAGGAAGCCTCTAAGTTGTCAGAAGAAAGGAACATTCTAATGACATACAGCTTAAAGGTTGGTTAGGTCAAGGGGATCCACATGAGTTAAAAGTTGTCTATCATCAGAAGATGATTTGAGTCTATGCTTCAGTAATCTACAAAAGTAATTATAACTGTTGGCAAAGAATAAAATGAAACAGTAATTAGGAAGTGTCAATTAAAAATGACAAATGTATATGATCACATAAACTGCTGAGTTAACAGAATCCTTTGTCTAGAAGGGTATAAAACCATTGTACCTAATTTCTGTTTTTTGTTCAACGCTTCATGTACAGAGCTTTTAACCTATTGCGCAATATACAAATTGTCTCTGATTAACCCAAAAGTTGTGTTGGTTTTATTAAATCCACAACAGTATGTAAGAAGTAAAAAAAAGGAGTATATTGTTTAATATAAATTGACCAGGAGATACGGAATGGTTTATATGTAAAAATAACTGAAAGTAATTGAAATATTAGGAAAAGAGAAAAAATAATCATTGAAGTGTGAATAAGAAATTAGGAATTAAAGAAAATAAGAGGTGGAAGGTTAATTAAGTTGAAAGATTTTAAAGTAAAAATGGAATAAGTTGAAATACATCGTTAAGAATTAAAAAACATGATGGGAATCTTGAGGAGTATATTCAATAAATGGAGAGAAAATTGGGGATGCCTGGACACCATAGAAAAAATACTGAATTGAAAATGAATACAGCAATAGAGAGAGATGGGAGAAGGAGTAGGGAGATTGAAGGAAGGGAGAAGGAGAGAGAGGAATAGAAGAAAGGGAAGAGGAGAGGAAGAAAGGAAAGGGAAATAAGAGTAGGAGAGAAGGTTGGATGGGGGAAGAAAGGAGGAAGGGGAGAAAGGAAGGGAAGTAGAGAAGGAGTAGGAGAGGAGGGAAGAAGAAGATAGGAAGGATAAAAGAAGGGAGGGAGAGGAAAAGAAAGAAAGAAAGATTGCTGTAAACCAAAAAAGATGAAATGGAAGAAAGGCATCCCCGAACATGTTTAAATATACTAGAATAAAGAATGAATTATTAAACATTAAAAGAGAATATATATGATTAAAAATAGAGAAAATAGAATTTGAAGGTGAAAGAAGATACTGTTTATAGAAACAAGAATAGAAATATTAAGATTTGATTAAAATCTTAAAAAAGATTTTTCCATATTAAAAAATATGGAAAAAAAACACTTTGGCAGAAATTGTAACTAAGTAAAATATATTTGGATATGATATGTTGTATATGATATGATATGGTCAATATTCTGTTTCATAAAACATGTGGGGGGGTGTTAGGGGAAAAAAACTAATAAAAAACTTGACATGTTAAAAAAAAGCAATTTGGAAATACCTTACATAACTGTTTTATTGTTTTTTGTCAGGTATTATCTAATAGTTCTTCATTAATATTTTAAAACTCTTCCTTGTAGCAAAATCTAGTTTTGTGTACCTCTTTTATTGTTCTTATTTAAGTATTAAATGCATGAAATAATAAACTACCTTTTCATATATCTTTTTTTATACTTAAATCGGTCATTAGGGCAAAAAAATGATGTCGAGTTAGCCATGGCCACCCAGTCACATGACCACCAGCCACGCCCACCCAGCCAGTCATTAGGCCAAAGAACCAGTTGTTAAATTATTTGAATCCCACCATTGCATTGCACCCTCACTAGGCATTTTTCTTCCTCTAATGTCTGATTTGTTTTTCTAGTCTTAAATAAAGTAATCACAGAAAATTGGATGTGGAGTTACCAATCCTACCCTATTACCAGCTCTTCTTTCCTTTCCCATCACTTTTAATTCCAATCTCAGTGCACAGGCACATATATCAACTCTCTCCCAGTTATGTTAGCCCCTTTCCTAAATCGGCACTGAGCCAGCATGACAAAGGAGTTTATGAACTTTTCCGCAGTCATTTAACTAATTTTTAAAACAATACAGTAGTATCAGATTCAACTCATAATGAAAATGTCTACAGACAGCACCAAAATACCCCCCCCAACAAATTAGACAGAGAAGAATCAAGAAAGAATATCTGTGCTTTGCAACCTTTTTAAGTGAATTTGGAAATACTGGATTCAATTAATCACACAGTGCCAGTTTATTTCCAGAAAAGAGAAACAATATTTTCTAAATCTATAAAGGTTGCACCAGTTATCTACTTTCAAAGTATAAGCTAAGTTGCCTTAAATTTCATTTAGTCTTTGTCTAAAGTTTTGTTATTTTGTATCCTAGCTAGAAAACAATTTAAATTTGAAATGGAAATTAATAGAAATATTTAATCTTTCTCTTCTCACTTACCGGTAATCATTTGCACACTTAGCAAAATATTTGCATTATACACAAGCAAGCATTCCAGATTTGCTGAACTGGAACATGACAGTCATAAATTTGAAAGAAACAGACAATTATAAATGTGCTGTTCATACAACTGAATAATTAACAAACCTCGGCTTTGCTTGGAATTACATTTTGGACATTTAACATATAAATCTCTGTGGGATTCACTGGGTTGCTAAAGCAGCTCTTTTTTGCACAAACCTGTATTCAAGGTCCATTTCATTTTGCATTTCCCATTAGCTGCTTTTCAAAGAGCTTCACAAGAAAGTCACCAGCCTCTTACCTTGCTTTGGAGCCACTGAACTCAAATTTTCCAGGAAAACCATATATTTCCTTTGGAGTTGCAACATACTTTTAAAAGACTTAGCAAATAAAGATGTGCCAAGTTCATGCAAATCCTTCCAAAAACAAGCAGTATCTTACGAATAATGGCCTCCTCCAGGCTCAGTTTCCAAGTTGTGCAACTGTCTTTTTTAGCTAAATGAACTCCCACCCTTTGTCTTGAACTGCAGCCAAAGACTCTAATTTAAAGCAACTGTCAACGTTGCTATAAAGCTTTCAGAAGAAGTCCGCACACACAGCAAAAGGGGCAGAAAATCCTCTTGGTTTCCAAACTAAAGAAATGGTTAAATACACTTTAAAATTGCAGCATATCAGGAAGTAAATCTCACTGAAATCCATGGGATCTTTTTTTCTGAGCACATAAATCTTAAATTATATTGCAAATCTAAGAGAATAATGTATTCTAGGCAATAAAGCAGGACAATATCTGTGCATATTGTTTAAATCAGTCCCCAACCCCCAGTATTCAGTACCAGGTTGTGGAAGCAGTACACAAGTGCATGTGCACATGTGCAGCTCTACTTGAATGAGTAGTGGACAAACTGTTGCAATATTTTCAGGATCAGACTCAATAATATTAGTGAGAGTTGAAGGTTTAAATATACTTCCTTTTATTTACAATAGGCATTCTATATTCACTGAATATTCACAGATAGAAGCGAGGAAAAGGGTGTAGGTGGCTCCTTATATATACAATGGGTGGAGCTATAAGTGGGAGTGGTGAATTATGAATACATTAAGAAGTGAAGAATAAGTTAACCCCTGATACCCCATTCATATACTATTTACACATTAGAGAATAAGGCATTTACATCTGACAAATCCCCCTCTAAATGCCGATTCGTTATACAACACCAATTACATTCAGATTCAGGACAATACAAGACATACAATTTAGATGTTAAATATTTGTGTTGCTTAGAAGGTAAAGGCTTTGTCAATATGTCAGCTAATTGTTCTGAAGTATCACAATGCACTGCTTTAATAAATCCATCCTGAGATAATTGTCTCACATGTTTAAATTTTATATCTATATGCCTGGACCTTTGTCCAATGGCATCAGATCTAGATATTTCAATGGCCGCTTTATTGTCTTCATGCATGACAAAAGGCAAAGCAGGTTTTTTCCAAACATCTGAAATTAAATCATTAAACCATACAAGGTTATTTGCAGCTTTGGATAAACAAACATATTCCGCTTCTGTCGTTGAAGTGGCTACTAGTTCTTGTTTACCAGTATACCAGTAAACTGGACAGTCATTTAAGAGAAAAATATAACCAGATGTACTTTTTCTGCATGATGTGTCTCCAGCCCAGTCCGCATCTGTATAACATGCAAGCTTTGGTTCTTTATTATCACTAGGTTCTAATACTAAGCAAAAATCTAATGTACTTTTCAGATATCTTAAAATTCTTTTAACAGCTTCCCAGTGATACATTGTTGGTTTGCTGACGTGTCTGGATAATAAATTGAGTGGTAAGGCGATATCTGGTCTAGTCCAATTAGATATATAAAGAAGTGAACCTATGATTGATCTATAAAACGTGTTATCCTTGAATTCAGGGGAAGATTCATCAGTATTTCTAAGAAAATCAGTTTGCATGGGAGTATCACAGGGTTTGGCATTGTTTAAATTGCATTTATTTAAAAGTTCTATAATCTTATCTCTCTGAGTAAGTTTGAATCCCCTTCTAGTCTTATTAATTTGAACACCAAGATATTTGTTCACTTTACCTAGAGATTTCAACGAGAAATGTTCATTTAACTTATTTACAAAAGTTTCTCTTCTCTCTTTGTGTTTTCCTATATATAAAATGTCATCTACATAAATCAACACAAATTCAATGTAATCATCACCCTTTTTTACAAAGAAACAGTTATCAGCAGTGGTAGCGTTGAAATCCATGGTCTTAAGTACTTTTACTAAACAATCATACCATCTTTTACCAGATTGTTTTAATCCGTATAAACTCTTGTTCAACAGCCAAATTTCATTTTTGTTGGTGTATTGACTGTGAGGTGCTCTTACGTATATTTCCTTATCTAGTTTTGCGTGTAGATACGCAGTCTGTATGTCATATTGAAATACATCAAGATTGAGTGCTGATGCTACCACTAGAGCTGTTTTGACACTCTCTGTTCTTACAGTGGGGGAATACGTGTCAGTATAGTCCTCCGGATATTTCTGTGCATAACCTTGTGCAACTAATCTAGCTTTATATAGAGTATTGCCTCCTTCTAAGTTCTTAATTTTATATATCCACCTGGTACCAATAATTGTTTTATCTTTAGGTGCAATTGCAGGTGTAAATACATTTAATCCTTGTAAACTTTCCATCTCTTTTTTCATAGCTAATTCCCATTTTTCTTTTTCTTCACGAGGGAGTTTTAACACTTCCTCATAAGTATTAGGTGTTATTGGCTCACCATCCATATGCATTATGTAATCTCTGTATTTATTTGGCATTTGATTTCTGTTGTTTCTAATGACTCTTTCAGGTTTGCTATTGTTATCATGCAAATATCTTGCTTCTTTTTTTGTTAGTGTGTCTGTCTTTATTTTGTGTTGGCTATTTGTCCAAGTTTTGGTTTTGCTTTTATATTTGTTGATATTCTGTTTTTCTATGGTCCCTTTCTCATGAGATTTTGTATCTTTACATTTATTTGGAAATATTTCATTAAGATGTAATTTAGACCAGTTGGCCTGTTCATGGAACACAGCTGTTCTGGAAACTATAAATTTGTTATTATTATCAATGAATCTGTACCCTTTGGTGCCAGTTTCATATCCCATAAATCTGAGTCTTCTGGATACGTTTTCTCCCTTTCTTCTCAACTGCTTAGGTATGTGTACGTCTGCAGTGACTCCAAATATGTGCATGTGTGCTAATTTCGGTTTCCTATTATACATTACTTCATATGGTGTCTTATTTACAATACTGGACCAGGTTCTATTTTGTGTGTAATTTGAATAATGTAAGGCTTCTGACCAAAATTGTTTGCTTAAGCCAGCATCCTCCAATGTGCATCTAATCATGGTTTGTAATGTGGAATTCTTTCTCTCTGCAATCCCGTTCTGAAACGCAGAAAATGGACTAGACGTGTAATGTAGCATTCCTCTATCCTTTAACCATTGGGAGAATTCTTTAGACATGAATTCACATCCCCTATCTGTCATAATTTGCTTTATTTTGATATTGTGTTGTGTTTCTATGCGTTTGTAAAATTCCTTAAATTTTTGAAAGGTTTCATCTTTGTGTTTTAATGTATAAACAAACCCATAACGGCTATAATCGTCTACTATTGTCAGGAAGTAACGTTTTCTATAGGTGATTGATGGAGTTAATGGGCCAACTAAGTCCATGTGTACTAAGTCAAAAATTTTGTTAGTTGATCTAGTAGATTTTCTTGGCCTGGGACTAGTTTTTAGTTTTGTAGATTTACATACTGAGCATTCCAAATAGTTTTCACAATTTTTTATTTTGACACCTTCTGCGTGTTCAGTCATTTTTTGTACTACAGGAAAACTGGCATGTCCTAACTTCCTATGTAAGATGTGAGCACACTCATCATGAATTGGTTTACCTATTTTTGGTTTTTTTTCATTGTGTGCATCTGTGTGATCATGAGATATTTTACATTCATCATTGTCACTGTTGCTAATATTTTCATCATCTGCTTCAATACAATCTTCCATATTTGAATCAATGTTATGCAACCATTTTTCCTTTGTTATCAGATAAGGTAGGCCTCCTTTAATCATCACAGTGCCTATATTTATTTTATTCTTCTCCAAAGTCGCTTTTCCCTTTGAGAAAACTATATTAATGTCAGAATCTCTACTTAGTTTTATGGCACTTAGTATGTTATGAGGTATTTCAGGTATTAACAATACCCCCTCTATTTTTCCTAGACCAGGCAAGGTTACATTTCCTCTGCCTAATACTTGAACCTTTTCTTGGTTAGCTACCTTTATTACAAATTTATCTTCTGTAAATGAAGACAATATATTTTTGTTATTAGTGGTGTGATTAGTTGCTCCAGAATCAATAAGCCAATTATTGTTCTCATTTTGCTGTATTTTAGTGTTGTCTTGTTTATTTAATCCATTTAGTGAACCAGATTTTCTATCCTTTGAATTATCTCTGCCCCCTCTATTCTCTTTGTAATTTGGTGGGCTTCTATATCTATGTCTATCTATGGAAGACTGTCTATAATTGTATTTGTTCCTATATTCTGACCTATGTCTTTCCTTTGAAATTTTGGGACAATCTCTTCTATTGTGTTCCCTGGATCCACAATTGTGACATTTAAATGTTTCATTATATTTTTCTTGGAAAGCTACTTTCCTATAAGGTTTGTGTTCTGTGTGATTGCTAGAACGATTTCTTCTTGAATTGTCTTCTGCTATCAATTTATTGGATAGACTTTCTATGGATAAATATCCTAGATTGATAGTGTCTAAATGTGACATAAAACTGTCCCATGATGA
This sequence comes from Pituophis catenifer annectens, assembly GCF_029215685.1. Taxonomy (NCBI): domain Eukaryota; kingdom Metazoa; phylum Chordata; class Lepidosauria; order Squamata; family Colubridae; genus Pituophis; species Pituophis catenifer. The sequence goes on from NW_027256888.1 coordinate 25,324,704, forward strand.
ATCAAGTGAGTTGATAATAACACTTTTCATTGTTTGGTCTGAAATCACCTCCCCCCTCAAATGCAGCTCAGCTCTTATTTTGTTTAAAGATATTAAATGCTCACTTATGGAAACCCCTGGTTTCACTCTAGATGAAAAGAAATCCTTAGACATTCTTGTGGTGGTAGCCACACTATCGCTGTGAAACAAATTAAACATGCATTGAATAATTTCTGAAACAGTCAGATTAGGTTTGATGCTATGATACATTGCAGGAGACACACTAGATATTATTAAGAAAAATGCTCTATGGTGTAAACAATCTATTTTTAAAGTCCAAGGTCTTTTTGGGGGACTAGTGATAAAAAATAGTAAATTTTCCTTCATAAAGACAACCTGTAGCTGTTGATACCATTCTTGCAAGTTAATGCCATCAACCCTTAGTTTTGGGAAGTCACTGGGTAAATTTCCGACATTATTTTGTCCATTACTTACGACCTGAGGTAGTCCGTGGTCTCGCAAGTGTAGAAAATTGCAAAACGGCATGGGGATGCTCGCAACGAGTCTGCGTGGTTCTCTCGCCAGTTCATGTCTTCCCGGACCGTCTGCGTAGTTTCGCGCATGCGCGTTGTTCATTTCTTCTTTGAAGTCGTCGTGGAAGGTTCTCTCCGTTGCGGCTCGCTCGCTCTGCTCTGCTTCAGACGAGTCGGTCTCTGGTTCGACCTTGGGAGTTCTGACGACGGCGGCTGCTCTTCTTTTTCTTTTGGGGGCGTTGGCACTTGCTTCGGTCTGTGGTGTAGGGCGGAATCGACAAGGCTCTCTGGGTTCGGGCGTCGTCGCTTTCGAAGTCAGGATGGGAGCGGGCAGGTCTTGAGGTATCGGCTTGCTTGCTCGCTTCTTCGGTGGCTCTTTGGTAATTTTTAGTTTTGGCCCAAATGCAGCAAAAAGTGTTTTCATTGCTGATTTTATTTGGGATTTTGTTGAGTCACCTTCACTTTCTGATTCTGATTCTTCTGAGGAGTTCGAATCTTCTTTTTCATTTTCGTTGTCTGATAACGTTTTTCGCGCCAGAAATTTTGAATTGAGCATTTTGATTGGCTCTGCTTCGCTCACCTTGGAGGCCTGTTGAAACCAAGATGGCTGCCATTCAAAATTTCGCGCGGGATCACTGTTTTTCTTCTTCGTAATGACTTTTTCTGTAGTCATATCACTCACTATTTTTGGGTCTTTAGACTTCTCATTAGTGATGTTTTTCTCTCTCGCTGCTCCGCTGTTCTTCAGCATTTCTTGGAGGTTCGCGATGAGGCTCTCATCATTCTTCTGGCTTTTTAATAGTTTTAATATCTCTGACCTGAGTTCGTTATTCTCTATTTCAATTTCCTCCTGGTCATCATTTTCGTCTATTATTTCTTCGTCTTCAGTGGTGTATTCTTCGGATTCTCTCGAAATTGCGTTTGTGGATTCGTTGATTATTTCTTGTTCTGTTTCCATTTCTTTGCTGTAGGCCCTGGTGTTGGGCCTATCTTTCTTAGACATTTTTAAGTTTTTATTGAGTCAATTAACCATCCTCTGCTACCAGCTTGTTGCAATATTTTCAGGATCAGACTCAATAATATTAGTGAGAGTTGAAGGTTTAAATATACTTCCTTTTATTTACAATAGGCATTCTATATTCACTGAATATTCACAGATAGAAGCGAGGAAAAGGGTGTAGGTGGCTCCTTATATATACAATGGGTGGAGCTATAAGTGGGAGTGGTGAATTATGAATACATTAAGAAGTGAAGAATAAGTTAACCCCTGATACCCCATTCATATACTATTTACACATTAGAGAATAAGGCATTTACATCTGACACAAACGCCACACACAGCTCCATTTATATTTGCACAAATAGAGTTGTGTGCGTGTGTGCGCTCACCCACCATTTGCACGAAACCATCCCCTCTCCGCTCCCCTGCTGGTCCGCAAAGCTGGAAAGGTTGTTAACTGCTGGTTTAAATTGTCTTATGTGAAAAGAAAAACATAAAAGAAGAGAAACTCTTATAGATTCTGACCAAAAGAGGCATTATGGCGGAAGTAAACTGGGGGGACAAGAACAGAACCTGTGAGTGCAGCTCAGCTAGGGCCACTACTGTGTTTTCCTGAAAATAAAACCCACCCCGAAAACAAGTCCTAGCCTGATTTTTGGGAGTGGGCCTACTATAAGCTCTACCCCAAAAATAAGCCCAGGGGATTGGGATGGCCAGTGGTGAGCACGCAGGGGCCAACTGTGTCCGGCTGCAGCTGCAGCCCACTGGCCCCTTGGCACAGCGCAAATACAGTTAATTCTGAGCATGAAGCAGAGGCGGGGAGGAGAAGACAGGCAATCCGAATGTGCTGCACAGCTGCATGACTCACGGGAGGATTGAGGGAGGCTTGTGCGGCAGCACAGGCAGCAGGCAGAGGCATGGGGGAGGAAGGCAATCTTGACACCCCATGTGGGTGCCTGTTTGGTGCAGCTGTAGGAAAGCTGAGAGATGGTGGGACAAAATTGGCGGCATATTGGGATTGCCTCTGCCTCCGCCTGGCTCTGCTGCACACTTTTTGCCCAGAGGGAATTTTTTTTAAAAAAAAATTGATTTATATGCCGCCCTTCTCCGGAGACTCAGGGCGGCTTACAATGCGTTAAGCAATAGCCTTCCTACTTTTGTGTATTTATACAAAGTCAGCTTATTGCCCCCACAAACTGGGTCCTCATTTAACCTACCTTAGAAAGGATGGAAGGCTGAGTCAACCTTGAGTCTGGTAAGATTCGAACCTGCAGTAATTGCAGGCAGCTGTGTTAATAACAGGGTGCTTTAGACCACTGTACTACCAAGGCTCTTGGTAATTAAGCTTTGTTTGCCGGCAAAGGGGATGCTTTGAAATGGACCTAATTGTTCCATTTCAAACCATCCCCTTTGCAAGCACGCTAAGTTTTGAGTCTCTATCATTTCTCCATCTGAGTGAAAAGTATTTGGTCACCTATCAGGTGTTTGGGAATGGAGCAAATCGCTGTTCTGACAGGCACCCACATGGGGCGCCAGGATTGCCTGCCTCCCCCATCCCCCATGCCTGCCTCTGCAGCCCCTGCCTGCTGCGCAAGCCTCCTGAGAACCTCCCATGAGTCAGATAGCCGCACAGCATGTCCAGATTGCCTGTCTTCTTCCCTGTTGTAGCGCGGGAATAACGAGAGGCACAAGCAGGCTAGTGACAACAGCTCTTTAATTCAGGGTGAGACCGTTATTTATTTCAGGGGCAACCGTTAACCAATCACAATTCACAGAGCATTTGAATTTCCCGCACAAAATAGATACATACATAACACCCCTCCACTCCCAGAAGGCACTTATCCTATCTATTTACATATTTACATACAAAATCATGCAGGTGACCAGGGCGTGTCTTTACTCTGGTTGACCTGCGCAGTTCAGTTGCTGGAGAGGCATCGAGCCGGTCAGAGGGACCTCCCGTCTCTCCTGGCTCCGCCAATGGAACCTCCTGGATTTCTCCAGAGGCGTGGTTATCCCCGGCTGGGAGTGTCGACTCGCTGGGGCGACGCTGGAACTCTGGCTTGCCTGATAAGTATTCTGGCTTACTCGGGCTTGAGATAGCTGTTTCAGGGAAACTTTGGAAGTTAGGATTTACCGTGTTGGAGTTTTCGTAATGCAAATGTTTACGCAATTGGTCTATGTGTCTTCTCCAAATTTTACCATGCCCTACATCTACCGTGTATGATTTTGGACTGGTGATTCCTACGATAATTCCCTCAATCCACAGTGGGCTGTTGGCATAGTTTCTAGTGAATACCGGGGTTCCGATTTGGAATTGTCTTAATCCTCCCCCTTCCCCCTTGTAATTATCTGAGGAGTAATTGGGATGTAAACGATCAAGAATGCACCTGAGCTTTCAGCCCATTAATAGCTCGGCTGGGCTGTGGAAGGGCACGGGGTTGCATGTTGTACTGCTAAGAATTGATCTATCCTAGCTTGCCAATCTCCTGCATCGAGTCAGGACAGAGCTTCCTTGGCTGTTCATACAAATCTCTCTGCAAGGCCATTCGAAGCTGGATGAAAAGGAGCAGATAATGCGTGTCATATGCCTAACTCGGCCAGATATCCCTCCAATTGGGTTGCTGTGAATTGGGGCCCATTATCCGAAACCAGAGTGTCTGGCAATCCATGAGTTGCAAAAAGTTTCCTAAGGACTTTAATTACGGCCTCAGAAGTTGTCGAGGGCATCAAAGCGATCTCTAGCCACTTAGAAAAGGCATCTACTATTATGAGGAAATTCTGGCCATGGAACGGGCCTGCGAAATCAATATGGATGGCCCGTTTGGTTTTTCCCATTCCCTAATGGGAGCTATAGGGGGATCCGGGCGGGACTCCTGGCAGGGCCTGCACTTCCCCACCCACTCAGTGACGTCTTGGTCGAGATGTGGCCACCACACATAGCTTCGAGCTAGGCCTTTCATTCGAACAATACCAGGGTGGCCTTCGTGCAGCATTTCCAAAACTCTATGCCTTAACCAAGAAGGAATGACCACCCTGTCTCCCCACAGTAAGCAACCCCCCAACATTGACAGTTCATTTTTCTTATTAAAATACAATTTATTTATTTATTTATTATTTATTAATCAAATTTCTATACCGCCCTACTCCCGAAGGACTCAGGGCGGTGAACAGCCAAGATAAAATACAGATAATACAAATATTAAAAAATCCCTTAAAATTATTAAATATTTCGGCCAAAACACAGATTAAAACACCCAATTTGTAAAATCACGAATTAAAAAATTTAAAAATTTAAAAGATGGGAGTTAGGCCAGGCCAGCTTGCTGAAATAGAAAAGTTTTGAGAGCACGGCGAAACGTGCGCAGGTCCGGGATCTTCCGTATCTCTGGGGGGAGCTCGTTCCAGATGGTAGGTGCCCCCACAGAGAAGGCTCTCCCCCTGGGGGCCGCCAGTCGACACTGTTTGGCCGACGGCACCCTGAGGAGCCCCTCTCTATGGGAGCGTACTGGTCGGTGAGAGGCTATTGGTAGCAGAAGGCGGTCTCGTAGATACCCTGGTCCGATGCCATGGAGCGCTCTAAAGGTGGTAACCAAAACCTTGAAGCGCACTCGGAAGACCACCGGGAGCCAGTGCAGCTCGCGCAGGAGGGGGGTCACATGGGAGCGCCACGTCGCTCCCATAACCACCCGCGCGGCCGCATTCTGGACCAGCTGGAGCCTCTGGGTGCTCCTCAAGGGGAGCCCCATGTAGAGAGCATTGCAGTAGTCCAAGCTTTGAATTGAATTGAAAATCCCCACCGTCCATCTTGGTAGGCCAACTCCGCATTACCCAGCCCATTACAGTGCGCAATACAGAGTCTTTGGCAGAAGCCTTCGCCACTTTGCCAGAAGAAATGGGGCCCGGGGACACAACATCAATCAGTAGTATCGGGGCTTCCAGAGTCGGGTTTTCTAATATTTCGGGCAAGGGGCATCGGCTGAGGACGTCAGCATGGCCCAGGGTTTGGCCCGGTCGGTGGAGCAGTTTGTATGAATAGGCAGCCAGGAAAATGGACCATCTAATCATCCGGGGGGAGAGTGCAGCCGGGGTCGGTTTGTCACCAGCCAAAAGTCCCAAAAGAGGCTGATGGTCTGTAATAAGTTCAAAAGTCCGGCCAAACAAGTACTCGTGAAATTTTTTGACCCCAGCTACAGCCGCTAATGCCTCCCTGTCCAGCTGGCTGTAATTTCTTTCTGCACTAGACAAAGTGCGAGAGTAATATGCAATGGGCGCCTCTAACCCATTAGATCGACATTGAGGCCCCTCACTTGTGGGGTGCCTCAGGGGTCGGTTCTCTCGCCCCTCCTGTTCAACATCTATATGAAACCGCTAGGGGAGATCATCCGTGGTTTCGGGGTGAGGTATCATCAGTACGCTGATGATACTCAGCTTTATATTTCCACCCCGAACCAACCCAGTGATTCCCTCGACGTGATGGCCCAGTGCCTGGAAGCGGTACGGGTCTGGATGGGTAGAAACAGATTGCAACTCAACCCGGCCAAGACCGAGTGGCTGTGGGTACTGGCATCTTGGTTCAGGGGAGAGGTACCATCGCTGACTATAGGGGGTGAAGTTTTGCCCCCTGTAGACAGGGTGCGCAACTTGGGCGTCCTTCTGGATTCACGGTTGAGTTTAGAAGACCAGATAACGACCGTGACCAGGGAGGCATTTGCCCAGATACGTCTGGTGCACCAGTTGCGTCCCTACTTGGACCGAGATGCCCTACGCACAGTTACTCATGTGCTGGTCACCTCACGGATTGACTACTGCAATGCTCTCTACATGGGGCTGCCCTTGAGGACCACTCGGAGGCTTCAGCTGGTGCAAAATGCAGCTGCGCGGGTTGTGATGGGAGAATCCTGATACTCCCATGTTACACCCCTCCTGCGCGGTTTGCATTGGCTACCGGTTGCCCTCCGGGTGAGATTCAAGGTGCTGATGATGACCTATAAAGCCCAACATGGCTTAGGACCAGGATATTTGGCGGACCACTTACAGCCAGCAACGATATCCCATCGCCCGGTTCGCGCCCATAGAGAGGGCCTACTCAGGGTGCCGTCGGCTAGACAGTGGTGGCTGGCGGCCCCCAGGAGTAGAGCCTTCTTGGTCGGTGCGCCCACCCTCTGGAATCAACTCCCCTTGGAGCTCCGATTAGCTCCTGACCTTCGCACCTTCCGCCGGGAATTAAAAACTTGGCTTTTCAAATCCCTTGACCTGGACTGATGATGGGGTTTTAATTGGTTTTAAGTGTTAATTTTAAATTTTTTTAGATTTTGGTCTTTATTTTATATTGTGGCTTGTGTTTTATTGTTGTGAGCCGCCCTGAGTCCATTGTGAGATAGGGCGGCATATAAGCTGAATAAAATAAATAAATAAATAAATAACCCATTCGGTAGTCTATGGCTCAACACAGCGCCCACATCAAAAGGGGACGCGTCGCACACAAGTACGAGCGGCAGTTCAGAGTTGTACTGTATTAAGAAACTGTCCTCGGACAAAAGTCTTTTAACTGCCCTAAATTTATTTATTTATTTATTTTATTATATTTCTATACCGCCCTTCTCCTGCGGGACTCAGGGCGGTGTACAGCCAGGATAAAACATAGCGTATAAAATTTAAAAACATTTAAAAAAACAATTAAATAATTTCGGCCTGAATTTAAAACAACCCAATTAAAACCAAAATTTGATTAAAAAACTGAGAGGATGGGATCAAGCCAGCCCAGCTAGATGGAACAAGTGTGTCTTCAGGGCCCAACGAAAAGTCTGGAGGTCTGATATCGTGCATATCTCAGGGGGCAGGTCATTCCAGAGGGCAGGTGCTGCCACAGAGAAGGCTCCCCCCCTGGGGGTCGCCAGCCGGCACTGCCTGGCCAACGGCACCCTGAGGAGGCCCTCTCTGTGTGAGTGAACCGGTCGGTGGGAGGCTATCGGCGGCAGAAGGCGGTCTCGCAAATACCCCGGCCCTAAGCCATGGAGCGCTTTAAAGGTGGTCACCAACACCTTGAAGCACACTCGGAAGACCACAGGAAGCCAGTGCAGCTCACGCAGGAGAGGTGTTATATGTGAACGCCCCGTCGCTCCCATAATCCCCCGCGCGGCCACGTTCTGGACCAACTGCAGCCTCCGTGTGCACCCCAAGGGGAGCCCCATGTAGAGAGCATTGCAGTAGTCCAGGTGGGAAGTGATGAGTGCTTGAGTGACCGTGCGTAGGGAGTCCTGATCCAGAAAGGGACGCAACTAGCGTATCAGGCGAACCTGATAAAAAGCCCCCCTGGCCACGGCCGTCATATGCTCTTCTAAAGACAGCCGTGTGTCCAGAAGGACGCCTAAGTTGCAAGCCCTCTCCGTGGGGGCTAGTGATTCGCCCCCAATAGCCAGCGATGGCACCAGCTGGCTATATCGGAATGCCGGAAGCCACAGCCACTCGGTCTTGGAAGGGTTGAGTCGGAGTCTGTTTCTCCCCATCCAGGCCCGCACGGCCTCCAAGCACTGGGACATCACTTCAAGGGCATCGTTGGGGTGGCCTGGAGTAGAGATGTACAGCTGAGTGTTGTCAGCGTACTGATGGAACTCCACCCCAAAGCCACAGATGATCTCGCCCAGCAGCTTTATATAAATGTTGAACAGAAGGGGCGAGAGGACCGACCCTTGTGGCACCCCACAAACAAGGCGCCTCGGGGTCGACCGCTGCCCCCCTGTCAACACAGATTGCGACCGGTCAGAGAGGTAGGAGGAGAACCATGGCAGGACAGTGCCCCTCACCCCCAGCCCCTTCAACCGGTGCAACATGATACCATGGTCGATGGTATCAAAAGCTGCTGAGAGATCTAACAGGACCAGGATAGAGGAACAACCCCTATCCTGAGCCCTCCAGAGATCATCCACCAACGCGACCAATGCCGTTTCTGTGCTGTGCCCAGGCCGGAAACCGGACTGGAGCGGGTCTAGATAGACAGCTTCATCCAGGTACTGGGGAAGCTGCCGCACCACCACACTCTCAACAACCTTCGCAACGAAGCAAAGGTTGGAGACTGGACGATAGTTAGCCAAAATAGCTGGATCCAGGGAGCGCTTCTTGAGGAGGGGCCTCACCACCGCTTCTTTCAGAGCAGCCGGCAGGACCCCCTCACTCAGAGAAGTGTTAACAATCCCCTGGAGCCAGCCTCGTGTAACCTCCCGGGAAGCCAGTACCAACCAGGAGGGACACGGGTTCAATAAACATGTGGTCACGTTCAGCCGTCCCAGGATCCTGTCCATGTCCTCGGGAGCAGCAGGATCAAACTCCTCCCAGATAACACTCTCAAGACCTGCCTCAGTCACCCCGTCTGGACTTACCCAGTCAGAGGCCAGGCCTTCCCAAATCTGAGCGATCTTGTATCTTTGTGCAGATACTGCACAAAGTCCTCAGCTTGACCCTGCAAGGGATCATCCCACACTTCCAGATGGAGGAGGAAACGGGTCACCCTAAATAGGGTGGCTGGGTGATTATCTGATGACGCGATAAGAGCGGCAAAATAGCTAGATTTCGCCGCTTTTATCGCCACTAAGTAGGTCTTAATATGAGACCTCACCAGTGTTCGGTCGGATTCGGAGCGGCTGGTCCTCCAACTACTCTCCAGGTGTCTTTTCTGGCACTTCATCTCCCTCAGCTCCTCAGAGAACCAAGGAGCTAGGTGAGTTCGGTGCCGGGTCAGAGGCCGCAAAGGCACGATGCGGTCCAAAGCCCCGGCGGCCGCACTATCCCAGGCAGCCACTAGGTCTTCAGCCGAGTCATGAGCCAGAGTCTCAGGAAATGGCCCAAGCTCCATCTGGAACCTATCAGGATCCATCAGGCGCCTGGGGCGGAACCACCTGGTCGGTCCCGCCTCCCTGCAGCGAGGTGCAGCAGTTAGAAAGTCCAGTCGAAGGAGCGAGTGGTCAGACCATGACAAGGGTTCGATGACTATATCCCCTGTATCGAGGCCACTCGACCACTGACCAGAGACAAAAATCAAGTCCAGAGTGTGTCCACCTATGTGAGTAGGGTCATGAATTAACTGAGTAAGGTCTGTGGCCGTCATGGAAGCCATGAACTCTCGAGCCACCTCAGACGTTTCACCGATAGATGGCAGGTTGAAATCCCCCATGACTAAAAGTCTGGGGGTACCAACCGCCACCTTGGCTATGACGTTGAGCAGCTCGGGCAGGGCCATTGCCATGTGGCAGGGAGCCAGGTACGTGATCAACAAGCCCATCTGTACTCCACGGCCCCACTTCACAAAAAGGGACTCACATCCGGCTATCTGTGGAACAGTGGTCTCCCTCGGATCAAGACTTTCCTTTATAATAACCGCCACGCCCCCGCCCCTGCCCTGGGCTCTCGGCTGATGGAATGCACGGAAGCCTGATGGGCACATATCTACGAGGGGGACTCCCCCCTCCTGGCCCAACCAGGTCTCTGTAATACCTGCCAGGTCCGTTCCCCCCTCTTGAATAAGATCACAAATGAGGGGGGCTAAATGCAGCCGCTTCTGGTTTGACCCACACCCAGGGAACGTTTCTTTCCTAAGAGTCTATGCAGAGGCTCTGCAATGGTGGCTTTGTCCTTTAAAAACATTGTGTAAAAATTGAGGAGTCCCAAGAATGCCTGCAGTTCGGGCTTCAATTTGGGAGTGGGCGCATTCTGAATGGCCCTGACTTTGCTTTCCGTGGGGTGAATACCCGTTCTGTCAATCCGGTAGCCCAAAAATTCTACGGAGGGTACCACTATCTTGCATTTGGACTTTTTAAGTTTAAGTCCCGCTTCTCTGAACCTGGTTAGGACTTGTCTAACCCTATCCCCAAGCTGTGCCTCGTTCTGGCCACTAATGAAGATGTCATTGAAATAGGGGACGACTCCTGGGAGGCCTTGTAGAAGGTGCTCCATGGTACTCTGGAAGAGCTGTGGGGCGATGCTAACCCCAAACTATAGTCTAGTGCATTTAAACGCATCTCTGTGAGTTACTATGGTCTGTGATTCTGCCGTAGCATCATCTACTGGCAGCTGCTGATACGCCTGCGCAAGGTCTAATTTGGCGAATAGCTTGCCAGGCCCCAGGGAGTGTAGTAGATGATGGACGATCGGAACGGGATAGGCGCTCTGTTGCAATGTCTTGTTGATTGTACATTTATAGTCAGCACAGATTCTAATTGATCCGTCTGATTTTACTGGCGTGACTATTGGAGTTTCCCACTTAGCGTGATCTACGGGAACTAACACCCCCTGTCTGATTAGCTTGTCGAGCTCAGCGTCAATTTTGGGCTTTAAAGCAAATGGAACCCGTCTTGTTTTAGTCTGATTTGGGCCACGTTGGGGTCTAAATTAAAGGAAATAGGGGTCCCCACGTACTTGCCTAGTGTCTCCTCAAAAACGTCCCGAAATTCGTGAAGGAGGTTTTCTTTGAGTGATGGCCCGCCGATGCTGTGGACGCCCGTGAAACCCATGCCGAGGGCTCGGAACCACAACATGCCCAGGAGACTTGGTAGCGGCTTGCTGACGATGGTCAGGGGAAGCTCTTTCTGGAACTTGACATAGGTGACCCGGAATGTGCCCACGCCTTCCACAGGAACTGGGTTTCCTTGGTAGTCGAGGAGGTGAAGTCTTTGTCGTGACAGCTGGGTTTTCTGGATCTTTGGCAGGAGCGCCTTGAGTGTAGTCCAGGACATGATGGACAGGGTAGACCTGGTGTCGATTTCCATTTCGCATGGTCTCCCTTCGATTTCTACTTTCGTGTAGACTTTCTCTTTGTCAGTCGTGCTGGCTTGGCCGATTCTTGTGCTGTAGGTCTCCCGCTTTTGAATCTCGTGCCGTTTTCTCGTGCCGTCATCTCTGGTTGGCTGTTTTGAACGTGCCAGTTCTGGTTGGTCACGGTAGTCACGTGGCTTGCGACTACGCGGAAATTGAGCTCTACAAACTCGTGCTAGGTGGCCATTCTTCTCACAATGCCTGCAAATGGTGTCTCTGTATTTGCAGGATTGTCTCTCATGATCCCCGCCACAGCTAGGACAGTTCTCGTGGCGGCGGCTTTGCTCGCTTTTTTTCTTTTCCGTGTGGAAGACGTCTTCGTCTGACTCTTCCTCCGTGCTGGTTCGCGTCTCCTCTCTGTGAACGGGGGCTGTTTTTGGGCTGTCTTTGCTTGGCAGTGGCCATTGTAGCACCTCAGAAGCCTTCATGGATGCTTCGTGTGCTCTGGCTTCGTCGAGCGCGCCGGCTAATGTTAGATCTGGCTTCGCCAGAAGGCGCCTCTGTAAGCGAGTGTCTCTAACACCACAAATCAGTTGCTCGAGTAGCGCATCATCTAGATCTTGATAGTCGCAATGCGTTGCGGCTTTTCGAAGGGCGGCCACATATGCATTGACCGGTTTTCCTTCTCTTTGTACACGTTGCCGGAGCTCGTAGCGCTGTAGAAATTTTGAAGGAACTGGAGCGTAGTGGGCTCTCAGGTTTGCTTGAAGAACGTCCCAGGGGACCGTCTGGACTGGGGTTGGCTTGCAGAGAGACTCGGCCATCTCGAATACATCAGGCCCGCAGTGGCTTAAGAATAGGGCTCTTTTTCGGTTCGTGGAGAGCCCTTGCATCTCGCTTGCTTCCAGGGAACACTCGAACCTGGTCAGATACGATCCCCACTTCTCTCAGGTCGGATCGAAGGGTTTTGGCAGAACGTAGGCAGACATTGCCGTGTCTCCGTGTTTGCTCGTCACCCTGGCTGAAACTCAGAGCTCTTTTTGATTTGCTTCTTGTGGCCTCAATCCCACCTTTGTCGCCAATGTTGTAGTGCGGGAATAATGAGAGGCACAAGCAGGTTAGTGACAACAGCTCTTTAATTCAGGGTGAGACTTCAGCAAAGGAACACAGGCAACAGCTCTCTTTATATACTTTTCAGGGGCAACCGTTAACCAATCACAATTCACAGAACATTTGAATTTCCCACACAAAATAGATACCTACATAACACTCCCCCTGCCTCTGTCTTCATGCTCGGAATTAATGGTATTTGCACTGCGCCAAGGAGGCTGAGGCATGCCAAGAGCTTCACCCATTGCAGCCATGGGCAAGCAGACAGTGGGATGGGGAAGGCAGGGCCAGCAGTAGCTGTGCACCCAAGCCTCTCAGCCCCCGTACTCACTGCCTCCTGCACTTAAAAAAAATAAGTCCTCCCTGAAAATAAGCTGGAGTACTTTTTTTTTTTAAAAAAATCTTTATTAAATATTTACAGTAAAATTAACACATAATAATGATTGGAAAACAATATAAGAAATGAAATGTAGGAACACATAAACACAAGACTAAAACGAAACAACAAACATGACTAACCGAGAGTTAAGCTCACTCTCCAATTAATATTAACTAATATCATCCTAACCAAACATTTCAATACAATCAAGTTCTTTTAACTATCTACAAAACAATTGGCCTGTTTTTTTCAAAATTATAAAGAATTATATAGCCTATTAAGTATCTATTTAATCTAATAAGACGATCTTATCACCTATCTCCTAGGTTTAACCTTTTTTTAAGCCAGACAAAGCATCTGTCCCAACTTCTATTATATATTGAGTCTTTCTTATCTTTTAAGATATACGTTAACCTGTCCATCTCAGCACATCAAAGAATCTTATTTATTATCAGATGGTCAGGGGGCGTATCTGCATCTTTCCACAGTTGAGCAAATGCCATTCTCACCGCTGTTGAGACATGGACAAATATATACCAATCCTTGTTGTCAATGTGGTCTGGTCTTATTCTGAGTTAGTAGAGGTCTGGGTGAAGGGGAACGCTCACACCTGTTATTTCCAGCAGCCACTGCTGTATTTTCCCCCAATAGCATCTAGTTGATGGACAAATCCACCACTGATGGAAGAAAGTACCCTTGGCCGATCCACATTTCCAACATCTATCAGAGGATCCTGGGAACATCTTAGCGATTCTGGCGGTGGGGGGGAGATACCAACGGTAGATCATCTTATAAAAGTTTTCTTTGAACGGGGAAGAAAGGGTCAGTTTCATAGTTTTGTTCCATACATTTTGCCATGCATCAAACTGGATTGTTGTTCTAATATTTCTCCCCCAGGCAATCATCTTATTTTAGTACTTATTTTCAAGCCCAAAAGAAAATAAAACCGGGTCTTATTTTTGGGAAAACACAGCAATTGATTACTGTCCAAAGTTTTGTTGCTTTAAAATTTAATAGTGAAGTAGTAATCACTTCTATTGGATCATTTCAATTGAGAACAGAGTAACCAATTGGATGGGAAAGTTAACTTCACTCCTTCTGGATCATAGCACTGCTGGTTGAATTAGTTGGACAGGTCTTCTCAAATCCGTTCTACAGATTTTTTATGAAACTTCCCTCCACTTCCATATTGTATGTAACCAAATTGAGATATACAGCTTTTAATACAAAGGGGATCCTTTTCATCCTAAGGAGATTCATTTTCAAGGGGTCAAGTTATGAAGTAGCATAAGAAATTCAGATGGTCAGCAGCCAGGAAGTCAAAACTGATTGAACAACAGAATAACAAAGTTGGAAAGGACTTAGAAAACTTTTAGACTATCTTTATTGTCACTTTAAATGTACACTAATTGGCATACATTAAAATAAAATTTTTGTTGCATATAGCTCTCAAAAGGTCACCATCTCCAATATGTACTACATAAACATGACAAAATAAATAAATATATAAATAAATACAAAATTATACATATACCTATACCTTTATATAAATAAATACAAAATTATGCATATATATTCACATATATTATATGACACAGAGAAACAACATAATCTAGTCCAACCAAATAGTGATGCAGTTTGTTAAAACACTCTCAATCGTGCCTCTGTAAAAAGTGGCCAGGACAGAAGGAGAAAGATAAGTTCTCCTCATCCAATACAGGAAATACAGAGGCTGGTTTGCACTCATCACTAAGGATGACGTGTGGAGAGACCAATTCAGGTTGTTAGTTATCTGCACCCCCCAAATATTTAATACTGTTGACCACAGCTACATCCTTGATACTGAGTGGAATATGACTATGTCGGCTCATTCTAAAATCTACAACGAGCTCCTTTGTTTTATTAACATTTAGAACAAGGTTCTAGAGAGCACTCAGGGCTTCATTCTTGTTAGCAGTGTAGGGAATATACAGAGCTATGATTAGAATAACAGTAAATTCTCTTGGCAAATAAAAGGGTCTACATTTAACAGTCAAACACTTGACATCAGAAGAGCACTGGCTGGAGACTATCTTAGCATTAGTACACCATCTCTCATTAATATAAATACATAGGATTTTCCATGCAAAGCACAGCTCCTGTCCAGCCAAAATGTTGAAAAGCCCATCATACTGATGGCATTGTCTGGAATAGATGACTTTAACCATGTCTCTGTCAGGATTATAGCACAGCAGTCTCCTTGGAGGTCTTCTAGTCCAACTTCCTGCTCAAGCAGGAAACTCTATATCATTTCAGACAAATGGTTGTCAAATCTCATCTTAAAAATCTTCAGTATTGGAGCACCCACAACTTCTGGAGGCAACTCATTCCACTGATTAATTATTTTAACTGTGAGGAAATTCTCCTTAGTTATACCATATTTTTCGGAGTATAAGACGCACCGGAGTATAAGACACACCTACCTTTTTTGGTGAGGAAAAGAAGAAAAAGAAATTTCCCTCTGCCTCTGCCTCTGAGCAATGTTGCCTCGTTGCAGCAAACAGCAAACAGCCTGCTTTACTTTCATTTTCATTTTCAGCATAGCTTGATTAGCACAAGGGGAAAAAAAATCTGCTCCAGCAATTTACCTCTTTGCAGCAAGCAGTGGAGCCCTGCGCAAAACAGCTGAGAGCAAATCAGCTGAGAGTCGGGAGGCTGATCCAATCAACTTGTGCTAATTAGGCTGTGCTGAAGCTGAAAGGAGCTGCTTTTTCTTGCTGTTTGCTTGCAAGGAGGTAACTGCTGTGAGGCAGAGGCCAAAGGGTGGGGGCCAGTGGGTGGGCGAGGCTACATTCGGTGTATAAGATGCACCTAAATTTTCACCTCCTTTTAGGGGGGAATATGGTGCATCTTATACTCCAAAAAATACAGTATTCCATGGGTGAAATGCTACCGGTTTGGACTGGTTCAGCTGAACCGGTAGCGATGGCAGCGGGTGATTCAGAGAACCGGTAGTGATGGCAGCACGAAGCTGCACCCACCTGCCTGGAGGTAATCTGTTTTTTACCCTCTGCGCATGCGCAGAAGGATTTGAGCATGCGCAGAGGGTCTGACACGTGGCGCATGCACTTCCGAACCGGTAGGGAAGGTAAGTAGATTTCATCCCTGGTTGTTTCTCTCCTTGATTAGTTTCCATCCATTACTTCTTGTCTGCCTTCAGGTGCTTTGGAGAATAGATTGACCCCCGTCTTCCTCGTGGCAACCCATCAAATATTGTGTTATCAAAAGACCCCAATAAAAAAGCCAAAGAGGAAATCACAAGCAATAAATCTTACTTTAAGATTCAGAGGTTTATTTCATGAGCAATTTGGAACATGAATAGCCAACATAGCAGTGCAATTCCACAACAAAACGTACATTATAAAACTATTGCAATGGGGTCCAATGGCCTGCTATTGGGCAAAGGACACCATTCCCATCTCAAGTCACATTTCTTATACCTTCTTTTTTACTGACATATGCATTCCATAGTTCCACTTCCCTGTTCTTTCTTACATTCTTATTGACTGTTACTCTCTGCAAACACCCATGTACATCTCAAACCTCTATCCATCGGCTACTTTCAGTTCCCTATTTTTCACAATTTCAACGTTCTGATTCCAAATATATGTCAAATCTACGTACTTTGCAAAACCACATTTCTCAGCAACAGCTCAGCAGGATTACAAATAATTCTGATACACTTTGAAATCTTTCTATCTAATACATTGGTTCATGTAGCTTTTTTAGGGCTTGCTTTCCTTCTGAGACCTATGGACTCTGGTAGTCCAAAAGGCTATTTGTTGGTTTCTCACAATTGGAACACTGCTATCCAGTGATGGGTTGCTACCAGTTTGCCCCGGTTCGGTAGCAGTAGTGGCGGGAGGCTCCGCCCACCCTCCCGAACATCATCAAATACGCTCTGCACATGTGCATACACGAGTGAACGGGTAGCAAAGATAAGTGAAACACACCACTGCTGCTATCATGTCACAAATAGCCTTCTTTTCATTAAACTAGACATAACCAATTCCAGAAACCATTCTTTATATGTTTTAGCTTCCAATCCCCTAATCATCTTTGTTGCTCTTCTCTGCACTCTTTCTAGAGTCTCAGCATCTTTTTTACATTGTGATGACCAAAACTGGATGCAGTATTCCAAAACTGGATGCACTTACCAAGGCATTGTAAAGTGGTATTAAGACGTCCCATGATGTTGATTCTGTTCCTCTGTTAGTGCAGTCCATGACTGCATTGGCTTTTTAGGCAGCTGCAGGACATTGCTGATTCATACTTAAGTGATTGTCTACTAGGACTCCTAGATCCTTCTCACAGTTATGGCTATTGAGCCAGGTACCACCTATTCTATTAATGCGTTTGGTTTTTCTTGCCTAAATGTAGAACATTACTTTTCTCACCATTGAATTTTATTTTGTTAGATAAGGCTCAATGTTCAAGTCTGTCAAGACCCTTTTGTACCGAGCCTATCTTCTGGAGTGTTTGTTATTTCTCCAGCTTGATATCTTTTTTGTTTGCCTGTAAGCAGAGGTGGGATTCAGCCAGTTTGCACCGGTTCGAGCAAACCGGTTGTTAACTATTTGCACAGTTTGGAGAACTGGCTAATCCTACCTGTGGCTGGCTCCGCCCCGCCCCACCCCATCCCTCCCAGGAGTCCCCTTACATGCCCCATTTGGACTTCTAAGTTGGTGCAGGAGGCTGTCCAGGCCCAAAACAGGGTGTGGGGGTCGCATGCCCCCCATGCCCATTTTTGCTTCCAGGGTGGTGCAGGAGGCCATCGTGGCCCCCCTGAGCCCGTTTGACTTCCAGGGTGGTGCAGGAGGCACCCTTGCTCTAGGGTGAGTTGGGAATGGGGATTTTGCATTATCATTGCTCATAAGTAAATAGGAATAGGTTTAATAGAGCTGAGGGAATGGATTGCCCACCTTCTCCAGCTTTAGTTCAAGGAATTATTCGGGGGGGGGGGGTTCCCACCATTTTCTTTTACTTTTAAAAGGATCCAATTATACCATTTCTGTAGTTCATCCTTCCTTTGTGGCTTAATTATAAGTGAAGATGTCTTCCCTATTCAAATTGTGAATTCCAGATGGCTTTTGAGAACCTCTGCCAAGTATTTGTAGTTCTGCTTTATGTTGCAGCTATGCGCTCAGGATTCCTGGGATGGTAAACTGCTACTACAGTCTTAAGCCAATCCTCACTTGTCCCTTTATATGGATAGTCTGTACCTTCTCCACAGCCTCAGACTCAACAACTCTTTTTCAAATCTCATGTTTGACTGAGCAGGGAAGTTCTAATAGTGGAATTCTGCATTATCTAGAAGAGGATTCATAGGTATTGCAAGCTATAAATTTAAATCTGTCTTGGGCCAAAGAGAGAATTATGGAAGCAAGTGGTTTTCCTTATTCTCTTTGTTAGGAGAATATGATTCAACATCTCTTTCTCAAATCTAATATTTGACTGAGCTGGGAAATTTAATTTTAATAGTGAAATTCTTAGGCCAGTTTGAATCAAGCATGGTTACCCTCATGCTCTTGAGGCAGCAGTAGACAGAGAACTATAAATCTCTTAGAGTAACATGGAGATTCTCAGAATACCAACAAGAATGTGTTTACTGTACAGTCACACTTCTAACATACGCACAGTTGTTTTTTTTTATTTCAGTTTCCATTGATATAGAGGCATACAATCAATTAATTGGTGCACTTGCCACCTTTGTTTGGAAACTCTCAAGATATCTGAGGTAAAAATTCTAGATGGGAAAGACTGACCCTCACCAGAACCACTTTCTTTCAACCTGTGCCCAGAAAGGATCCATATCCTTCCACAAATGGCATCACAATCAATGGATCCCATATGTTAAGAAGAAACATCTTCAGCATTTGCTTTTATAGTCACACTGTAAAGAGTATCATTCCAGAAGCTGACAGAGTACCTGTGTGCCAGGAGATGTCCTATCCAAATTTGGTCCTTGAGAAGTTCCTCAAGACCATAAGCATAGGATATGTGGGGAAGTCTTAATTTCTCTTCTGCTGGCAGCTTCATTGAGATGTTCAACAGTGTGAGGTGCAAAATAATAGCTGTGATTGTCATGTAGGGTATACTGTTCAGCAGTACTCCATCTTTTACAGTTCACCTTCTGGAAAGATAATAAGAATTCTTCTTCTTCCAAGGGCCAAAGAAATAACTACTCAATAATATCAAGAGATATATCTAGGTCTTGTTGCTAACAGAGGTTAGACTGGATGGGACCATAGGATAGAGAAGAAGAGGGAGGCCAATGCCAGCCAGAAATACTGTGGAGAAATGGGGAAAAGGGTGTCAGCCCTGGTGCACCTGGTGGCTCGGGGCTACCATTCTGGTGGGGACGGGCAACACCAGCGTCATTGCATGGAGAACTGACTGGATGGCTGAGCTGTGCCCACCATGCCCTGTACCTGTG
The DNA here is from genome assembly GCF_029215685.1 of Pituophis catenifer annectens. Taxonomy (NCBI): domain Eukaryota; kingdom Metazoa; phylum Chordata; class Lepidosauria; order Squamata; family Colubridae; genus Pituophis; species Pituophis catenifer. The sequence goes on from NW_027256888.1 coordinate 25,343,927, forward strand.
GACCTCAGCTCTGTTGCTGCTTCAATCAGAATGCTTACTGGCACCAGAGTAGTCGCTGCTGCCGCTGCTGCTGCTACCACTAAAGCCTGGTGGCATGTTCATCTGAGAGTCAGAAGCCAGAAACAGCTGGTGATCAGAGCTAGCACCTGTGCACTGGGCAGGCTGCACCATCTTGCACAGCTGAAAGGCAGCACAAGTGCCTGCGCAATGGGCAGGGCTAGCCAGCATTGGACAAGGAGCAGCTGCGAGAGTTGGGAGGCGTGCGTGGATTGGGGGTGGAGCTGACAGGAATATTCAAAAATATTCTGTGGGAGCGCACAGGTCAATGGGAGGCCGTCGGTAGCAGCAGGCGGTCTCAAAGATATCTAGGTCCTATGCCATGGAGCGCTTTAAAGGTGATAACCAACACCTTGAAGCGCACCCAGAAGACCACTGGGAGCCAGTGCAGCTCATGCAGGAGAGGTGTTATATGGGAGCGCCATGCAGCTCCCGTAACTACCCACGCGGCCGCATTCTGGACCAGTTGGAACCTCCGGGTGCCCTTCAAGGGGAGCCCCATGTAGAGAGCATTGCAGTAGTCCAGGCGAGAGGTGACGAGGGCGTGAGTGACTGTGCACAGGGAATCCCGATCAAGAAAGGGCTGCAACTGGTGGATCAGGCGAACCTGACAAAAAGTCCCCCTGGCTACAGCCATCAGATGTTCCTCCAAGGACAGCTGCATATCCAGGAGGATTCCCAGATTGCGAGCCCTCTCCAAGGGGGCCAAAGACTCACCCCCAATAGTCAGCGATGGAGTCAACTGACTATATCGGGATGCTGGGAACCACAGCCACTCAGTCTTGGAAGGGTTGAGCTTGAGCCTGTTTCTCCCCATCCAGATCCACACAGCCTCCAGGCACTGGGACATCACTTCAAGGGCATCATTGGGGTGGCCTGGGGTGGAGATGTACAGCTGGGTGTCGTCAGTGTACTGATGGTACTTCACCCCAAAGCCACGGATGATCTCACTCAGTGGCTTCACATAAATGTTGAACAGGAGGGGCAAGAAGACCAACCCCTGAGGCACTCCACATATGACAGGCCTTGAGGTCGACCTCTGCCCCCCTGCCCACACAAACTGCGACCGGTCTGAGAGAAAGGAGGAGAACCACCATAACACGGTGCCCCCCATCCCCAGCTCTTCCAACTGGTGCAGCATGATACCATGGTTGATGGTATCAAAAGCCGCTGAGAGGTCTAACAGGGCCAGGACAGAGGAGCAACCTCTGTCCTGAGCCCTCCAGAGATCATCTACCAACTCTTGAGGAGAGCCTCACCACCGCCTCTTGCAAGGCCGTGGGGAAGTGACCCTCACTCAATGAAGCGTTGATAATTCCCTGGAGCCAGCCTCGTGTAACCTCCCGGGAAGCCAGGACTAACCAGGAGGGACACAGATCCAGTAAACATGTGGCCGCACTAAGTCTCCCCAGAATCCTGTCCACATCATCAGGGGACACAGAGTCAAACTCTTCCCAGAAAATGTTCTCAAGACTATTCCTCGTCACCCTGCCTGAATCTACCCAGTCAGAGTCCAAATCCCCCCGGATCTGAGCAATTTTGTCATACAGATATTGTACAAGATCCTTGGCCCTGCCTTCCAGGGGGTCGTCCTGCGCTCCCGGATGAAGCAGGGAGCGGGTCACCCTAAACAGGGTGGCCGGACAATTCTCTGATGACGCAATAAGAGCGGAAAAGTAATTAAACTTTGCTGCTTTTATCACCACTAGGTAGGTCTTAATATGCGACCTTACCAGTGTTTGGTCAGATTCAGCGAGACTGGCCCTCCAACCACTCTCCAGGTGTCTTTTCCAGTGCTTCATCTCCCTCAGCTCTTCAGTAAACCAAGGAGCCACAAGGGATCGGCACCGGGTCAGAGGCCGCAAAGGCACAACTCGGTCCAAGGCCCCACCAGCTGTCCGATCCCAGGCAGCCACCAGGTCCTCGACCGAGTCATGTGCCAGATCCTCAGGAAATGGTCCAAGCTCCATCTGGAACCTATCAGGATCCATCAGGCACCTGGGGCAGACCCATCTTATTGGCTCTGCCTCCCTGCGGCGGGGTGTAGCGGTTCGAAGGTCCAGGCGAAGGAGCGAGTGATCTGACCATGACAAGGGTTCCATGTCTATATCCCCTATAATAAGACCACTCAACCACTGGCCAGAGACAAAAATGAAGTCCAGAGTGTGTCCCCCCCATGAGTGGGGCCATGAACTAACTGGGTCAGGTCCATGGCCATCATGGAAGCCATGAACTCCTGAGCCATCTCAGATGTTTCACCAACGGACGGCAAGTTGAAATCACCCATGACCATAAGCCTGGGTGTATCAACTGCCACCATGGCTATCATGTCGAGTAGCTCAGGCAGGGCCATTGCCGCGTGGCAGGGAGCCAGGTACACAAGCAACAAGTCCATCTGAACCCCATGACCCCATCTCACAAAGAGGGATTCACATCTGGCAATCTGCGGCACAGTGGTCTCCCTCGGACCAAGACCTTCTTTAATAATAACTGCCACCCCCCTGCCCCTCCCCTGGGCCCTCGGCTGATGAAATGCTCTGAAGCCCGGTGGGCACATCTCGACCAGAGGGACCCCTCCCTCCGGTCCCAATCAGGTCTCCATAATACCTGCCAGGTCCGCTCCCCCCTCCTGAATAAGATCATGAATGAGGGGGGCCTTATTTATCATCTCACTTTGTCAGCACTGGGTGATGGTTGGATCGTGCTGGAGCACAGAAGATAAAAGCACTACAAACAAGGAACTGAGTTGTTTGGCATTTCTTTCTCTCACGCCCTACCGGAACTTGACAGTAAATCAGGGCTCACTTCTGCTAACATGACTGAGAGGATGCAGCTGGATCTGGAGGCCACAGACTTGGTAGAGTCTGTGGAGCCAGTGGAGCTTGCTACTCTGGAAGACCTGCCAGTTCTGTCAGTGGGACCGGACATTTGGTCCATGGAATGTCTAGCACCAAAGCCCTCTCCGCTAGTGGACCAGGAGATGGCTGAGGCTGCCTAGGGTATGCTGCCAAGGGCAGAGGGTATGGGGGAGTGGTGCGATATGAGGCCCATTTGCAGGCCTCTCCCATGCTCACCCCCCTCTAGGAGCCATTTCGCCCAGTGGCAGGAGAGGCACATATCAGAGGATGAATGGAGTTACTCCACCACTGTGGGGAGCCAGACCATGGAGGTGCTGTGAGAGATGTTCAGGGCCACTGGGTTCAAGGAGCCAGGCCCTGGAAGTGGCTGGAGGAGGGATGTGAAACCCCATCTGACTCGCGGACCTCACAACCCAACGGAGGGGCTCAACTGCTTTAGGGTGGCTGGCTCGGGCCTGAAGTATGATGGCCCAGGACAGATCAGGCCAGTAGAGACCAACAACAGACACCACACCAGCCACAAGGTTCCTGTATGGAGAGAGAGGAGAGGCGGCTAGACCCTGGGATATGAGAATCAGTCACCAACCCCTACCTGGCCTGCAGCGGGTCATGGGGCAGGGGCCACTGGGACATTGGGACCCACCAGCTGTGCAGGCATCCTTTGACTGTAGTCCGGATAAGATGGCCCTGTTCCTGGGCCAGGTGATTAATCACCTTGATAGGCATGGTCATTTGCATACGTCTCAATGGGCCATGGTGATGGCAGTGGCTGCAGTGATGGAAGGCAAGGTGGAAAAGAAAGATGGCAATTTATGCCTCTGCATTGATTTTCAGGGAATCAATGAAATACGTGTGGAGCACATGTACACCCTCCCATTGATGAAGGACATGCTGGCCTGCTTAGCGGAGGATCACGTCTTTATGAAGTTAGATCTCTGGAAGGCATATTATAGGGTTAGAATTAAGGCTGGCGATGAGTGGAAAACAGCCTTCAATTGCCCACTAGGGAATTACCAATTTAGGGTCATGCCCTTTGGGTTGCAAGGAGCCCCAGCTGTGTTTATGCAGCTTACTAATGAAGTCCTGCACGACCACCTGTATAAAGGGGTGCTCGTCTACCTGAACGACATCTTAATATACAATAAGACCCTAGAGGAACATGTCGAATTGGTGCATCAGTCCTCAGCAAGCTGCTAGCAGCCAAGCTATATGTCAAATTGTCCAAATGTGTGTTCCACAAATTGCAGTTGGACTATCTGGGCTTTTGGATCCCCCCAGAGGGCGTAGAGATAGACCCCATGAAGGTAAAAGCTGTTTTGGACTGGCAGGACCCGAAGACATGCAAAGAGTTGCAAAGTTTCTTGAGGTCTGCGAATTTTTATCACCAGTTCATCCCATCCTTCGCCTGTGTGGGTCTTCTGTTAACAGATCTCCTATGGACCAAACAGCTGGTTGGGAAGCCATGCCTGGGTCACTCTGTGCAGTGGACTTTAGCCTGTCAGCAAGCTTTTGAAGACTTGAAAACATTGTTTGCCAGGGAATTGGTGCTAAAACATCCAGATCCCACCAAACCATTTGTAGTGCAGGCCGATGCCAGCAATGTGGCAGGCCAACGAGAGGGGGAGTCTGCAACCATGTGCATACACATCACACAAGCTGAATGACACCAAGCACAAATGGGCTATATGGGAAAAGGAGGCATTTGCGATTCGGTGGGCCTGATTGATGTGGAGACAGCTGCTGGAAGGAGGGGTACCATTTGAGGGCTCGATGGACCATAAGAACCTGGAAGCCCTCCAAACCCCACGACAGCTATCACCCAAGCAAGTCCGGTGGGCGTTGTATTTCTGAACCTTTAATTTCCAGCTGAAATACAGTACATACCTGGTGGGTCTCTCAAAAACTGCAGTATGCTAGCGACCGGGAAGAGATAGTACAAGCCATAATACCAACATTACAACCCCAGATAGGAGCAGCACAACAAGCAACAGGCACTGCCCAACCGAAAGCCCAGGTGGTGGACATAACCAGGGCCATTCAGGCAGCACTTCCAGCTGATAAATGGTTCCAGGAGAACCAAAACACACTCAGCCATAGGGACAATTTAGTGTGGAAGGGGTCCTAGATCTACATACCCAGCACCCTCTGGCTGGATGTGTTGCAACACTGTCGTAATGCCCGGGCAGCTGGGCATTTTGGGTTCCTTAAGATGTTACACCTGATGAATCGACAATTCTGGTGGCCTCAGATTAAGAAGGACATAGAGGCAAGAATACTTTAGACTATTGCTACACAACACTAAAAGATGCTTATTGGTCTTTACCTCGAGCAGCTGTGGGACACTCTGATCATTGCATGATTCACCTTGTACCTGCTTACAGGCAAAGACTTAAAGCCACAAAACCAACAATTAAATCAGTGAGGATCTGGACCAAGGAGGCAAAGTTAAAGCTACAGGCCTGCCTTGACTGCACTGATTGAAACGTTTTTGAAAGTACCTCTGCAGACTTAGATGAACTCACAGATTTATTTATTTATTTATTTATTTATTTATTTATTTATTTATTTATTTATTTATTTATTTATTTATTTATTTATTGGTTCGATTTATATGCTGCCCTTTTCCGGAGACTCAGGGCGGCTTACAACGCATTAAGCAATAGCCTTCATACTTTTGTATATACCTGCTTAGTAGGGCTTTTGCCCCCCCCCCAAGCGGTGTTCTTTTTTATACAAAGTCAGCTTATTGCCCCCATAAACTGGGTCCTCATTTTACCTACCTCGAAAGGATGGAAGGCTGAGTCAACCTTGAGCCTGGTGAGATTTGAACTTGCAGTATTTGCAGGCAGCTGGTGTTACTTAACAGTGCTTTAGTCTGCTGTGCCACCAAGGCTCATACAGATACTGTAACATCATATGTCACCTATGTATATCGACCAGGAACTTGCAAATATACAATAACAAGAAACATTGGTTCACAGCTAAACTTAAGCAGCTACATCATTTCAAAGAGGAAGCCTACAGAAAAGATGATAAAATGCTGTACAATCAGGCCAGAAATGTATTAACAAGGGAGATCAGAGCAACAAAAAGAAGCTACTTTGAAAAGCTAAAGAATCAGTTCTCAACAAATGAACCAACAAACATGTGGAAAACTCTTAAAAATATCACTCATTATGGCAAACCTCCTTCCCAGGCTGAAGAAAATCAACAACTAGCAGATGACCTGAACATGTTTTACTGCAGGTTTAAAAGGAAACTACAACTACCTATCTCCACAACCCCCATATCAGACACACCGACAACAGCCAAGCCTCCTACAACTGACCCCATCTCAGGCACACCGAGATGGTTTTGGAGTGCAGTTCCATCATTACGCTGATGACACTCAGCTGTACATCTCCACCCCAGACCACCCCAATGATGCCCTTGAAGTGATGTCCCGGTGCCTGGAGGCCGTGCGGATCTGTATGGGGAGAAACAGACTCTGACTCAATCCCTCCAAGACTGAGTGGCTGTGGCTCCCAGTGTCCCGATATAACCAGCTGGTGCCATCGCTGGCTATTGGGGGCGAGTCATTGGCCCCCACGGAGAGGGCTCGCAACTTGGGTGTCCTCCTGGATGCGTTGCTGTCTTTAGAAGAGCATATGATGGCCGTGGCCAGGGGGGCTTTTTATCAGGTTCACCTGATTCTCCAGTTGTGTCCCTTTCTGGATCGGGACTCCCTGCACACGGTCACTCATGCCCTCGTCACTTCCCGACTAGACTACTGCAATGCTCTCTACATGGGGCTCCCCTTGAAGAGCATCCGGAGGCTCCAGCTGGTCCAAAATGTAGCCGCACGGGTGATTATGGGAGCGGCGGGGCGCTCCCATGTAACACCTCTCCTGCGTGAGCTGCACTGGCTCCCAGTGGTCTTCCGGGTGCGATTCAAGGTGTTGATTAACACCTTTAAAGCGCTCCATGGCTTAAGACCTGGGTACTTATGGGACCGCCTTCTGCTACTGACAGCCTCCCACTGGCCAGTATGCTCCCACAGGGCGGGGCTCCTCGGGGTGCTGTCAGTCAGACAATGTCAACTGGTGACCCCCCGGAGGACAGCCTTCTCAGTGGGGGCTCCTGCGCTCTGGAACGAGCTGCCCCTGGAGATACGGAGGATCCTGGACTTGCGCATCTTCCGCCGTGCCCTGAAGACTTTGTTATTCCAGCAAGCCAGGCTAGCCTAATTTTAACAGTTTTAAATTTTAAATCAGATTTTAATGGGATGTTTTTAATTGTGGGCCAAAGTATTTAATCTGGTTTTAAATTGTTTTTAACTTTTATATTTATGTATTTGATCTTGGCTGTTCACCGCTCTGAGTCCTTCGGGAGAAGGGCGGTATATAAATATAATAAATAAATAAATAAATAAATAAATAAATAAATAAATAAATAAATAAATAAATAAATAAATACAGCCAAACATCCTACAACTGACCCCATCCCATTGGGTTCATAACCCCTAGTGATCACAGAAAAGGAAGTGCAAGACCTATTTCACAGACAAAAGCCAGGAAAAGCTCCAGGCCCAGACAAGATAACTCCTTCTTGCTTAAAAGTCTGTGCTGACCAATTGGCCCCCATCTTCACCCATATCTTCAATAAATCGCTAGAGATGTGCTATGCTCCTTCTTGCTTCAAATACTCTACTATCATCCCAGCACCGAAGAAGCTAAGGAACTAAATGACTACAGACCAGTTGCTCTAACATCTGTAGTTATGAAAACCTTTGAAAGGCTAGTGCTTTCCCACTTGAAAACTATCATGGATTACAATACCCTTATTGGAAATAGATTCTGAGACTGAATTGGTTAAAGACTGTATGATTAAATGGGCACAAAATTTTCAAGAGCCAGTAATGATGGAGACCTGGGAAAAGATTTGGATTAGAAATGTGAAATTTACACAAGCACAAAATTTAAGAGAAAATTTTTATAAAATGTTTTATAGATGGCATTTAGATCCCAAAAAAATATCATGTATGTATCCTAATGTGCAAGCTAAATGTTGGAGATGTGACTGTGATGATGCAACTTATTATCATATATGGTGGACTTGTAGAAAAATCAAAGCATTTTGGATAAAGATTTGGTGGGTGATGCAGAATATTCTTAAAAAGAGACTGAAATTTACTCCACAGTTGTTCTTACTGGGTATAACTACGGACTGTACAGTTGCAGAGACTAAATTGATTTTGAACTTGATAACAGCAGCAAGATTGTTGGTAGCACAACACTGGAAGAAGGACTTTTTGCCTACTATTGATGATTGGATATTGAAAGTAACTAATTTAGCTGAAATGGCTAAAATTTCAGCATATCTGAAGGATCACACACAAGAAAGGTATATACAGGACTGGAGAAGATGGATTGATTATATACAAAATAAGTATCAGACCAAAAAATATCAAATAGCTTATGAATGATCTCTTTTATTTGTATAAGCACTATATAAGTGATATTAGAAGTATTATGTTTAAGAAATAGGATTTTATATATGGGGGGTTAAGAATTTTTTTTTTTAGGGGGTGTTAGTTTAATGATTGGTTATGCAATTTAGTTTATTGTTAAAGGTCAATAGAAATACCTTGTGTTCTGCTCTGGGAAGTCGGGGAGGGGGAGGGGGGGTTGGGAGGGAGGGTTGTGGGGAAATTGTGTTTGTTTTAAAACTTTTTCAATAAAAAAATTGATTGATTGTGGTTTATATATTTATCTACAAAATTATTCAATCTGTTTGCTACAATTGCAGTAAATATCTTAGCATCTTGGTTAATCAAGGAAATGGACCGATAGGATTCAATTTTTTTCTAAATCTTTACCTGGTTTCGGGATTAAGGATATAATTGTTCTATTCCAGGACATGGGGATATCACCTCCATGTAATATCTTATTATACAATTTCTGTAGTTTTGGGATCAAAGTTTCTTTAAACTCTTTATAAAATTCTGCTGGTAACCCGTCCTCACCTGGAGATTTTCCAAGTTTTAGCTTCTGAATCACATCTTTAATTTCCTCAGAGGTAATATCCTTTTCAATTTTTTCTTTATACTTATTATCAATTTTCTTCTGACCATATTTTTCTAAAAAATTTTTTAATTTACAATTATCAATTTCTTTTTTGAGATATAATTCTTGAAAAAACTTTTTAACAATTTCACATTTCTCTAATTTTTTATAACATCTCTTACCTTTTTCATCTATTAGGACACCTATTTCTCTTTTTTCTTTTTTATCTTTCGCCATTCTTTCCAATAATTTTGAATTTTTATTACCATATTCAAAAAATTCTCTTTTTAAATAGCTTAATTTTTTTTAACTATTTCTGTATCTTCCGCTATTTGTTTATTTTTCAATTTTATAAGTTCCTCCCATAATTTCCTATCCTTAGTCACTAAAAATCTATTTTCCAGTTCTTTTATCAATTTCTTCTTTTCCTCTATTTTTACTTATACTTGTATAAGTATAATTCTTATACTTTCTACTTGATAATTTAATGCTTTCTTCTCTAAAAATTGCTTTCATTGTGTCCCAAACTGTTCCATAATTGACCTCCCCATTATCATTCCAATCCCAATTTTCTTCCCATTTCTTAAGAATATGATTCTTATCTTCCTCATTTTTATACAATTTTTCATCATATCTCCAACAATTTTCTTTTTTCTCCAGAAACATATCTAATTCTAGTAACAATTCTGCGTGGTCAGTCTTTAAATATTCCAACATCCATATTATCCACATTATCCATCAGATTCTTGGATACCAAAATATAGTCAATTGTTGAATATGAATTAAATACCTTTGAGTAAAGAGTATACATTCTTTCATTACCTTTAATCTCCCTCCAAACATCTACTACACCATTTTGCAACATCCAATTATCAAGTATCCCCATTTTTCTTATTCCACCATAGCGGGTAGGGTTGGTACTATCCATCTAGTTTCTAATTAAATTAAAATCACCAGCAATGATTACCTTCCCTACCCTTTCAATTTGCAACAAATCGGTAATCTTATTCAAAAAAACCTTTTTTTTATTGAAAAAGTTTTTCAAATACAAATTCCCCCCCTTTCCCCCCTCCTCCCTAACCCCCCTCCCCCTCCCCTCCCCCTGTGACTTCTTCATAATAAAACCCAAATTCATAACAGATTATATAATACTTTACCATCCCCTTACTCCATCCCCATATACTGACCCTTTATTTCTAATAAAATTACAATATCCCCCTTGTACTATACATTTATGACATTCTACTATAACATTATATAATAACTCCTAATTTAACATAATAATAAATCAAATCTTTTATGTATATTAATCTAACATTTCAAAACAACCTTCCGCATGAACCATTATGGCACAAAATACAGAAAGAGTTGGACAACTGGAAAAAACTACAACTGTCTTTGCTGGGAAGGATAGCCGCTGTAAAAATGAATATTTTATCAAAATTTCTATTTCTTTTTCAAATGATACCTATACTTAAAAAAGATGAGAACTTGAAGGAATGGCAGAAGGGCATAAACAAATTTGTGTGGGCAGGGAAGAAACCACGAGTTAAACAAAAGATATTGCAAGATACTAGAGAAAAAGGTGGTCTTAAGATGCCCAATTTAAGATTGTACTATGAAGCTGCTGCCCTCTCAGCAATCACAGATTGGATAAACTTAACGGAAGAAAAGATATTGAATATTGAAGGATATGGTTTGGTTTATGGCTGGCATGCTTACTTAGTGTATGATAAGAAAGTAGATAAGACTTTTAAAAGTCATATATTAAGAAATGCTCTATTGCGTGTCTGGAAAAAGTATAAATATAAACTAAATGATAGGTTACCAATATGGACAGTACCCAGACACGCGATAGAGAACATAAATTTAGAGCAAAAGCAAGATAAGATTACATATAAGGAACTCCTTTATAAGGAAGGAGTCAGACTACAGTTAAAATCCATGGAACAACTAAAAGAAGAAGGGATTATTAAGACTTGGTTTCAATATGGACAGCTGCTGGCCAGATGGAGAGAAGATCAAAAAATTGGTATTTTGCAGCAGGATGAGAATTTGATAAAGCAAATAAGAGATGAAGGTCAAATGCACATAAAAAGGTTGTACAATGCATTACTGGAAATAGATTCAGAAACAGAGTTAGTCAAGGATTGTATGATAAAATGGGCACAAAATGTAGGTGAACCAATAATGATGGAAACATGGGAAAAGATATGGGTTAGAAATGTAAGATTTACACAAGCACAAAATTTAAGGGAGAATTTTTACAAAATGTTTTATAGATGGCATTTAGACCCAAAAAAACTGGCTTGTATGTATCCAAATTTACAACCCAAGTGTTGGCGATGTGAGTGTGAAGATGCTACATATTTCCATATATGGTGGACATGTAAAAAGATTAAGGCTTTTTGGATAAAAATATGGTGGATTATTCAAAATATTTTGAAGAAAAAAATTAAATTTACACCACAGTTTTTTCTGTTGGGAATAGTTACGGATTGTACTGTAATAGAGACTAAGCTGGTTTTGAACTTAATAACGGCTGCCAGGTTACTGGTGGCACAGTACTGGAAGAAGGAAGATCCACCTACTATTGAGGAATGGACATTAAAAGTTGTGCATTTGGCGGAAATGGCAAAAAATTCATCATACCTTAAAGACCATTCAAATGAGAGATATATATCGGAATGGAGAAAATGGATTGATTACATACAGAAGAAGTATCCGAATAAGAAGATTCATATAGCTTATGAATGAAATAATATTAAGTAGTTTATGTTTATCTGGGCCAAAAAGTTTAATTTGATTTTATCGGGTTTTTAAATTTTGTGTATTTATGTATTTTATTGTTGGCTGTTCACCGCCCTGAGTCCTTCGGGAGTAGGGCGGTATACAAATCAAATAAATAAAAATAAATAAATAAATAAATAAATAAATAAATAAATAAATAAATAAATAAATGTTTGTTTTTTCTGAGTTATAAGGAGTTAAGGACCTAGGGAGAACATGAAATGTAATAATTTGTTAGCACATTTTAGTTCTTGGTTTGTGAATGCTATACCCTGTGCTTGTTCTGGGAAGTCTAGGGAGGGGGGTGGGGGGAGGGAGGGGAAGGGAGGGTGGGAAGGGGAGGGGGGTTGAGGGGGAAGGGGGGGTGAAAATGTTTGTATTTTTCATAAAACTTTTCAATAAAAAAAAAATCAAAACAACCTTCCGCTATAAAACTATATAATAAATCCTAATTTAACATTTATTCAGTTCATAGTCTACCCATTTCCTTCACCCCCATCGTTATATCTCTTAACTCAAATCTTTTACGTATATTCATATCTAAACATAATTGTCAGATGTAAATGCCTTATTCTCTAATGTGTAAATAATGTATATATGGAACATCAGGGGTTAACTTATTCTTTGGACTTTAATGTATTCATAATTTACCACTCCCATTCCTGGCTCCACCCCTTGTATATATAAGGAGCCATCCTCCCCATTTTCCTTGCTTCTATCTTGAATATTCAGCGAATATAGAATGCCTATTATGATTAAAGAGAAATATATTTAAATCTCTAACTTCTATTATCTTTATTGGGTCTGATCCTGAAAATATTGCAACAAGCTGGTAGCAGAGGATGGTTAATTGACTCAATAAGTAATTAAAAATGTCCAAGAAAGATAGGCCCAACACCAGGGCCTACAGCAAAGAAATAGAAACTGATCAAGAGATGATCAACGAATCCACTAATGCGATTTCGAGAGAATCCGAAGAATACACCACTGAAGAAGAAGAACTGATGAGTGAAAACAACGACCAGGAAGAAATTGAGATAGAAAATAACGAACTCAGGTCAGAGATATTAAAGATACTAAAAAGCCAAAAGAATGATGAAAGCCTCATCGCGGACCTCCAGGAGATGCTGAGGAACAGCGGAGCAGCGAGAGAGAAAAACGTCATTAAAGAAAAACCCAAAGATCAAAAAAACTGTGAGTGAAATGACTACTGAGAAAATAGTTGTAAAAAAGAAAAGATGTGACCTCGCGCGAAATTTTGAATGGCAGCCATCTTGGTTTCAACGAACTTCAAAAGAGAGTGAAGCAGAGCCAATCAAAACGCTCAGTTCAAAATTTCTGGCGCGAAAAACGCTATCAGACGAAGAAAGTGAAAAAGAAGTCTCAAACTCTTCAGATGAACCAAAATCAGAAAGTGAAGACGATTTAACAAAGTCTCAAGTAAAGTCAGCAATGAAAACGCTTTTTGCTGCTTTTGGGCCAAGATTGAAAATCTCCAAGACATCAACGAAGAAGCAAGAAATCAAACCGACAACTCAAGACCTGCACGCTCCCATCCTGACTTCGAAAACGACGACACCTGAGCCCAGAGAGCCATGCTGATTCCGTCCTACACCGCAGACAGAATCGAGTGCCAGCGCACACAAGAGAAAGAGAAGAACCGTCGCCATCACCAAAGCCCCAAAAACCGAGCCAGAGACCGACTCATCTGAAGAGGAGCGGATCGAGAGAGCTGAAATGGAGAGAACCTTCCACAACGGCGCCAAAGAAGAAATGAGCAACGCGCATGTGCAAAACTACGTAGACGGCCCCGAAAGACTTGAACTGGCCAGAGAACCGCGCAGACTCGTTACAAGCATCCCAATGCCGTTCTGTAATTTCCTGCACTTGAGAGACCACGGACTGCCTCAGGTTGTAAGTAATGGACAAAATAATGTGGGGAACTTACCCAGTGACTTCCCAAAACTTAGAGTTGATGGCATTAATTTACAAGAGTGGTACCAACAGCTTCAGGTTATTTTCATGAAAGAAAATTTACTATTCTTTATAACTAGTCCTCCAAGAAGACCTTGGACTTTAAAAATAGATTGTTTACATCATAGAGCATTTTTCATAATAATTTCTAGCGTGTCTCCTGCAATGTATCATAGCATCAAACCAAACCTAACTGTATCAGAAATAATTCAATGCATGTTTAATCTATTTCACAGCGATAGCGTAGCCACAACCACAAGAATGTCTAAGGATTTCTTTTCTTCTAGAGTGAAACCAGGGGTTTCTATAAGTGAGCATTTGATAAATCTAAACAAAATAAGAGCTGAGCTGCAATTGAGGGGGGAAGTGATTTCAGATCAAACAATGAAAAGTGTTATTATCAATTCACTTGATCCATCATGGGATAGCTTTATGTCACACTTAGATACCATTAATTTGGGATATTTATCAATAGAAAGTCTATCTAACAAATTGATAGCAGAAGACAATTCAAGAAAAAATCGTTCCAGTAACCAAACAGAACACAAATCTTTTAGGAAAGTAGTCTTTCAAGATAAATATAATGAGGCCTTTAGATGCCACAATTGTGGATCCAGGGAACACAGTAGAAGAGACTGTCCCAAAGTCCCAAGGGAGAGACATAGGCCAGAATATAGGAGCAAATACAATTACAGACAATCTTCCACAGATAGACACAAATATAGAAGTCCACCAAATTACAGAGAAAGTAGAGGGGGTAGAGAAAATTCAAAAGAGAGAAAATCTGGGTCACTAAATGGGCTAAATAAACAAGACAGCACCAGAACACAACAAGATGAGAACAATAATTGGCTTATTGATTCTGGTGCAACAAATCACACCACTAACAACAAAAGTATATTAACTTCATTTACAGAAGATAAGTTTGTGATAAAGGTAGCTAATCAAGAAAAGGTTCAAGTATTAGGCAGAGGAAATGTGACCTTGCCTGGTTTAGGGAAAATAGAGGGGGTATTATTAATCCCAGAAATACCTCACAACATACTGAGTGCTATAAAACTAAGCAAAGAATCTGACATCAATATAGTTTTCTCAAAGGGGAAAGCAACTATAGAAAAGAACAAAACAAATGTAGGTACTGTGATGATAAAAGGGGGTCTACCCTATCTGATAACCAAAGAAAGATGGTTACATAACATTGATTCAAATATGGAAGATTGTATTGAAGCAGATGATGAAAATGTCAGTAACAGTGACAATGATGAATGTAAAATAACTCATGATAACAAAAATACACACAATGAGAAGAAACCAAAAATAGGTAAACCAATTCATGATGAGTGTGCTCACATCTTACATAGGAAGTTAGGACATGCAAGCTTTCCCGTAGTACAAAAAATGACTGAACACGCAGAAGGTGTCAAAATAAAAAATTGTGAAAATTATTTGGAATGCTCAGTATGTAAATCCACCAAACTAAAAACCAGTCCCAGACCAAAAAAATCTAACAGATCAACTAACAATATTTTTGATTTGGTACATATGGACTTAGTTGGTCCATTAACTCCATCAATTACCTATAGAAAACGTTACTTCCTAACAATAGTGGATGATTACAGTCGCTATGGTTTTGTTTACACATTAAAGCACAAGGATGAAACCTTTCAGAAATTTAAGGAATTCTACAAACGCATAGAAACACAGCATAATATCAGAATAAAACAAATTATGACAGATAGGGGATGTGAATTCATGTCTAAAGAATTCTCCCAATGGTTAAAGGATAGAGGGATGCTACATTTCACGTCCAATCCATTTTCTGCATTTCAAAATGGGATTGCAGAGAGAAAGAATTCCACACTACAAACCATGATTAGATGCACATTAGAGGATGCTGGTTTAGGCAAACAATTTTGGTCAGAAGCCTTACATTATTCAAATTACACTCAAAATAGAACATGGTCCAGTATTGTGAATAAGACACCATATGAGGTGATGTACAATAGAAAACCCAAATTAGCACACATGCACATATTTGGAGTTACTGCAGACGTACACATACCTAAACAATTGAGAAGAAAGGGAGAAAACGTATCCAGGAGATTAAGATTCATGGGATACGAAACTGGAACCAAAGGGTACAGATTCATTGATAATAATAACAAATTTATAGTATCCAGAACAGCTGTGTTCCATGAGCAGGCCAATTGGTCTAAATTGCACCTTAATGAAATATTTCCTAATAAAAGCAAAGATAATATATCTTGCGAGGAAGGAACAACAGAAAATCAAAATATTAACAAAAGTAAGAACAAAACCAAAACTTGGACAAATAGTCAGCATAAAATAAAGACAGACACATTAACAAAAAAGGAAGCCAGATATTTGCATGACAACCATAGCAAACCTGAAAGAAATATTAGAAACAATAGAAACCAAATACCAAATAAATACAAAGATTACATAATGCATATGGATGGAGAACAAATAACACCTAATACATATGAGGAAGTATTGAAACTTCCCCGTGAAGAAAGAGAAAAATGGGAACTAGCTATGGAAAAAGAGATGGAAAGTTTACAAGAATTAAATGTATTCACACCTGCGATCGCACCTAAGGATAAAACAATTATAGGTACCAGGTGGATTTATAAAATTAAGAATTTGGAAGGAGGTAATACCTTATACAAGGCCAGACTAGTTGCACAAGGTTATGCACAAAAATATCCAGAAGACTATACTGACACTTATTCACCAACAGTGAGAACAGAGAGTGTCAAAACAGCTCTTGTAGTAGCATCTGCACTCAATCTGGACGTGTTTCAATATGACATACAGACTGCATACTTACACGCAAAATTAGATAAGGAAATATATGTAAGAGCACCACACAGTCAATACACTAATAAGAACGAAATTTGGTTATTAAATAAGAGTCTGTACGGATTGAAGCAATCTGGCAAAAGATGGTACGATTGTTTGGTAAAAGTACTTAAGACCATGGATTTCAACGCCACCACTGCTGATAACTGTTTCTTTGTAAAAAAGAGTAATGATCATATTGAATTTGTATTAATTTATGTGGATGATATTTTATATATTGGAAAGCATAAAGAGAGCAGGGAAATCTTTGTAAATAAGTTAAACGAACATTTCTCATTGAAATCACTAGGTAGAGTGAATAAATACCTTGGTGTACAAATTAACAAAACTAAAAGGGGATTCAAACTTACTCAGAAAGATAAAATTATTGAACTCCTAAACAAATGTAACTTAAATAATGCCAAAACATGTGACACACCTATGCAAACTGATTTTCTTAGAAACACTGATGAATCTTCCCCTGAGTTTAAAGACAACACATTTTACAGATCAGTTATAGGTTCACTCCTTTATATATCTAATTGGACTAGGCCAGATATTGCATTACCTCTCAATTTATTGTCAAGATATGTTAGCAAACCAACCTTGTATCATTGGGAAGCTGTCAAAAGAATTTTAAGATATCTGAAAAGTACATTAGATTTTTGTTTAATATTGGAACCAAATAATGACAAAGAACCAAAAATTACTTGTTATGCTGATGCAGATTGGGCTGGTGATACATCATGCAGAAAGAGTACCTCTGGTTATGTTTTTCTATTGAACGATTGTCCAGTTTACTGGTATACTGGTAAACAAGAACTGGTAGCCACTTCTACCACAGAAGCGGAATATGTTTGCTTGTCTAAAGCTGCAAATAACCTTGTATGGTTCAATGATTTGATCACAGATGTTTGGAAGAAACCTACTTTACCATTTATTATGCATGAAGACAATAAAGCGGCCATTGAAATATCTAGATCCGATGCAATTGGACAAAGGTCCAGACATATTGATATAAAATTTAAGCACGTGAGACAACTATCTCAAGACGGATTCATCAAAGCAATACATTGTGATACTTCTGAACAATTAGCTGATATATTAACAAAACCCTTACCTTCTAAACAACACAAATATTTAACTTCTAAATTATATGTATTATATTGTCCTGAATCTGAATGTAACTGGTGTTGTATAACGAACCGGCATTTAGAGGGGGATTTGTCAGATGTAAATGCCTTATTCTCTAATGTGTAAATAATGTATATATGGAACATCAGGGGTTAACTTATTCTTTGGACTTTAATGTATTCATAATTTACCACTCCCATTCCTGGCTCCACCCCTTGTATATATAAGGAGCCATCCTCCCCATTTTCCTTGCTTCTATCTTGAATATTCAGCGAATATAGAATGCCTATTATGATTAAAGAGAAATATATTTAAATCTCTAACTTCTATTATCTTTATTGGGTCTGATCCTGAAAATATTGCAACAATAATATCCCTTTTCTTAATCTAAACAATCAATAAACTAACCTGTCTCCACCCACTTTCCTACAAGACTACCATACTTAATAATTCTTAATATCTTTATTCTTCTGCCCACTCCCCTAAAAAATATTCCCTTATGTAAATAAAATCCTCTTAAAAAGACTTTAGGCTTGTAATCCATATAATATCTTCTGTAATGTCTTTCAGCTGGATTATAAACTTCATCACCCATGTTAGGGTAACATCACATCCTAATTCCAACAGTATGTTCGGTATCTTCAATTACCATCTGCCCCCATCAATAGCAAATATCTTCATATTAAAAAAACAACAACAACCACCCAAGTGACTTTGTATTTGTATTCCATAAAGTGTCTGTAGAGGTGTCTTTTATCCAAATTATTAATTCCAACCACCGTAATAGGGTAACAACCAGATCTTCTGCGTGCCCCAATCCCATAACTCTCTTGCCTTGTAACTCAACATAAACATAGTATATTTATCAAAGAATCCAAAAAAAAAAAAAAGATAGTTCCAATCCATTCAGTTTAAGGCCCTTTTCACATCCCAAAAGTACAGCACTGCAGAGGTCTGTCACTCTCCTCAGGATAAAATAAACCAATACTTTGCCGATTATCTTTTCATATATTCAATCATCTCTTAAATAACTGGCATTACACTGTTGTTTAGTTTAAAAGTTTTTGTTTTTGTGAGACCTGCTTCTTCTTTTCTTGACTTTTTGTGGGTTGGATCTCAATCCTGAATTCCTTTCTGTAAATTGTATATCGACTATTTGGTTTTCATACTGATCTATAACTTGATCTTGTTGGTTTTGCTTTTGTGGCTTAAATCTTTCTGGTTCTATAAATTGTATATCAACTGATTGATTTCCATGCTGGTTTGTAACTTGATAAGTCATTACATTAGAATCCAAAGCCGCCTCTCTTGTATTAAATAGTCCAGCTGAGGCCTCTGAAAGAGAATCCAAAAGCGGCTCATCTGTAGAGACCTCTGTAACTTGTTGTTTCTTCATTACTTCCACCTCCTTCTGCTTTTCTTGAGTTTCTATCTCTTGTTGGTTTTGCTTTTTGAGGACCTTGTAGTAAAATTCTTCCGCTTTTTCAACAGTATTTAGCTGATATCTTTCTCCTTGATATCTCAATATTATACCAACTGGAACATCCCACCTGAATGAAATATTTTGTTTTTTTAGCTCAGTCACCAAAAGTCCAAATTTCTTTCTATCTTTTAACATTTTAGGCGGCAATTCTTTATATATCCAGATCTTTCTTCCATATAATTATGGAGTAGAATTAAAAGATTTTTGCACAATATCATTTCTTATTTCTTTATCTGTGAAGTAAATCACCACATCTCTAGGCAATTGCCTTTGCTTTGCAATCCAAGAATTTACTCTATAGGCCTTGTCAATCTTACAAGATACCTCCTCAGGATGAACCTTTAAAATCCCAGCCAGAACTTGAGCAGATATTTTTCTTAGATCATCTCTATTATTTTCCTGTAATCCTCTCATTCTGACCGCAAATTCTGTGAGCCTGTATTGCATCATTACAACTTCTCTTTCAATCCTTTGCTTTATATCTTCTGCATTGTAAATCTCGTGACCAGCTTCCTTTTTAGACTTTACTTCTAAACTATTGTCTTGAATATTTATCAAATCATTTTTGATTCTTTGTATTTTATTATCCAAATTATAAATCTTATCATCAACTTCCTCCATTTTAGACTCTAATAATTTGATATTTGTATCCATCTTTATAACAACTTCTGAAAAAGCATTAGTCACTGTTACAATCTTTTGTTGCAGATTATCATACTTTAGTTGTATCATTTCTTTAATTTCCTGCCTTAATTTTTCAAATTTCTGGTTCACAGTCTCATGATATTTTGCCATTTCCTCCTGAAGAAATTCTTTTAAATTAAAACCATACTGCAGAGTCTGTAGGCTCAGAGCTTGTTCAGATAATTGTGGATGGAGGAGCACCCCCCCCCACTGCTTGTTTATCATGCTTCATTAGTTTTAACGCCATCCTGCCACACAAAAAAGCTCTTTTTTTTTAAAGAAAACTTTTCCCCAAACAAGATCAAATACAGATTTCCAAGAAAAAAGAAAACTTAAAATGGATATTTTCCTTCTAGTCTAGCCGGCACTGTATATTTCGCTACTGTGTAGCTTCTTACAGAAGGACTTTCACTTTCGGCTTTCTTCTCAAGCCTCAGCAGTCGCCATTTTAAACTTATTTTTTCCGTTCAATTAGAAGCACTTGTAAAATCATTAAAAATACTTGCGATTTAGGGTCCCAGGTACAAATCTCGCTCTCTTCAACTAAACCATCTGTTATTTTATTAGTTGGTCCGGTCCCAGCACCTAGCTCTGCAAAAAGGCAAAGTCCTCCCGAAGCCCGGAGCAGCGGCAAGCAAAAATAGGGAGCCCCACTCTGCTCGTCCCCAAGAGTAAAAAAAAAAAAAACTCTGGGGACTTCGCAGAGGGCTCTACCTGCCCTCGCCTGCTCTGGCTCACATTTCCATCAGGAAATGGAGTTTTTTGAGCCGCCTTTCAGATGTAAAGGCGGCTCTTTACAGGCAACGGGGCTGGCGGTCATGGAGGACCGTCTGGTGGTAACAGAAGCCAGACCGGAAGTCCAAAAAATCTTTTTGATTCACATTTGATACATATAAATTAACTAATGTTATTTTTTCCTCGTTAATACATCCTGTTATTATCAAATATCATCCATCAATATCTGCTATTACTTTGTTTTTTTTCAAATTGGACTTTATTTGATATTAATGTTGCAACACCTCTAGATTTTAAGGACCCAAAAGCTTTTTCATAAACCTGCATCCATTTTAAATACATCCTGTTTGTATCCTCAGATTTCTGATGAGTTTCTTGCAAAAAAAGTATGTCAGGAGAATCTCTTTTAATCTTAAATTCTAAATGTCTTCTCTTAATCTGATTCCCAGTACCGTTAACATTCCAAGTCATTACCTTAATTACCCCATTAATATTTTTGATTTTAACTATTCCCTCTTTTTCCTTTCCGTGACCCAAAACCCAAACAAATATATATAAAAAACACATAACATAATAATAATAATAATAATAATAATAATAATAATAATAATAAAAGTAAAACATGCAAACAACATAAAACAAAAACTAACATAACACACAACCACATAAAATCTTCATCTCCCACCGTCTTCGTTAAGACACGCCTCGTTTCCAAGAGTGGGGGAGAGGGGACCCCGCCCATCAGCTGGGTCATTTCTTCATTGGCATAATTCTGGTTTCAATTGAACAACTACAAGTTCTTCATTCCCGCACTCGGGCTCATCTTCCCTTTTATGTTCAGAATCCAATGTAATCATCCTTTCCACTCCTTCACCAGTAATATCTCGACTTTTCTCCGCCAAGGATGAAGAAATATCTTTCGTTGGTTTTCTTTTCCTCTTTGGTTTTGGACCTAAACCTCCGATCACCCCTCCTTCTTCCTCTGGTGTTGATGTATATACTTCAATTCCACCCATTTTGAGTAATTGTGATCTTAGTTCACTTTGTTCTTCCTCTTTTTCCAAAAAGCCAAGCTCATGGAGGTATTGAACCGCATCCGTTTCTATTGTAAATATATGCATTCTATTTTTATAGAAAAATTTCATTCGCTGTGGTGGTCTCCAATTATACTTAATACCTCTATCTCTTAATATTTTAGTAATTGGCTTCAAATAATATCTCCACGATCTTTCCTCTCTTGAGATATCTTGAAACCTGTTTTCCCTCAAGCTTCAGCACAGCATCACCATTTTCTCTAATTTTTGCCATTACTTGTAATTTATCATTAACACTTGCAAATCTCACCAAAACATTTCTTATTATTTCACATTGTCTTCTAAATCCAATTCGATAGACACTTATCAAATCTGTAGTTATAAAATTTTTATCCGATCCGAGTTCATTAAGCCATTTCAAAACATGTTGTTTAATATTGTCCACTTTTTCTTCCACTATGCCTCTTATAACAATGTTGGACTTCCTAACTTCTTCTTCCAGAATACATATTCTTCTATCCTGTTTTTCATTTTTTAAAAAAATTTCAGTTATTTGCTTATCAATTTTTTTTGTTTGCACTTGTAGTTGATCTACATTATCTTTTATCACTGTTACTTCTGCTGTGTATTTAGCAAAATTAACATTAATTTCTTGAACAATTTGTTCCAGCTGATTGGATCTTTCCTTCTTTTCTTCATCCATTTTTAAATGTATTTTTTTGAAATTCTGTATCCATTATTTCAATTTTATCACTTAATTTGTTTAATGACAACACAATTTGAGCTGAGTCAATACTAGCTTGAGAAATCTGTTTGACCTTAGATCGCACCGATTCATCTCTAGATGGATCCATCTTAATAACTCCTATAATTTTTTGATCAAATATTTCTATAACCTTATTCACAATTCAAGATCGATGGGTCATCAACTTGTATTTAAAAAATCTGATTCAAACAATGTTGAATTGTTGAAGAGGAAAATCTTTAACCATCAGTTCTGTACCACAAATACTCAGAAGGGTCTTTTCAGAAGGACTTGGGCTTATTTTACTTCACTTTAAGGAGCCAGAGACGACAAATAAAACATTAGGGAGTCCCAAATTTTAAAAAGTTAAAAATCCAAATGATTGAAAGCTTGCTTACAATTGCTTCTTGCACCAAAGGCAGTGTAAAATACAAACAGTGAAATTCCTGTAGTCAAGTTAATCAAGATCAGTGACACTCCTCAGCGCCATATTGCCCACTGCGAACTTCAAACAGCAAGAGTACTTTAGATTACTTTAAAACTTTTAACTTTTAGTCCACAATTTTCACAGCGTCTTCAAAAAAAGAGGTAATTGCTTTCAAATTTTCAGACGATCCCACAAACAAGCCATTTAAATATTTGGCTATTCCAAAAAAAAAGAAAAAAAGAAAAAAAAAGTTCCTGTTCTCCACGTTTATGTTGACTCCAACATTCAGGCAGCTCTCATATATCTTATTTTTATCTTATTTAGACATAGCCATAAAACTTAATTTGCTGCCCTTTGCCCTGTGGACGTTTTTTGCAGATCCAGCTCACAATTAAGTTCAAATTTATTGTTTTTCAGACCTCTTTAAATCATCGTTTCGCCATTTCACCACCCCCTCTGCTCACTTTTATTTCCCCAAAGGGAAAGCACTTTAAAAAAGCTTCAATTAAAAGAAGTTCAGGGTGGCTTACCACATCGATCTTAATCCAACCAAATCAGGAACTCTTCAATAACGCATTTAGTTGTTATCGGACTTTAAAAATGCTGTTTATTTTTATTTTCATCCACTTTCAATTTTCCATATGCCGCAGAGAGACGAAGACAATGTCTCTAAGCCACAGTCATGGACACGCCCCGCTGCTGATACAGTTCTACAGAGGAACTATTGAGTCTGTCATCTGCACCTCTATAACTGTCTGGTTTGGTTCTGCAACTCAACAAGACAGACACAGACTTCAGAGGATAATTAGAACTGCAGAAAAAACAATTACTACCAACCTGCCTTCCATTGAGGACCTGTATATTGCACGAGTCAAAAAGAGGGCTGTGAAAATATTTACAGGCCCCTCACATCCTGGACATAAACTGTTTCAACTCCTACCCTCAAAACGACAAACACCTAGACACTAGACACAAGAACAGTTTTTTCCTGAATGCCATCACTCTGCTAAACAAATAATTCTCTCAATACTATCAAACTAGTTATTAAGTCTGCATTACTATTAATCTTCTCATTGTTCCTATCACCCATCTCCTCCCACTTATGACTATATGACTGTAACCTTGTTGCTGGTATTGTCAGGTTTCGGTTCTGTCTTAAATAAGTTCCATTATCAAGCGCAGAGTCTCTAATAAATCACTTTTTATTAAGAACAGAAATAGCCAACATTCCTGACTCTAATTGCTGCCAAACTGGCTCCTCCTCCCAACCCCCTCCTCTTCCGCTCTCCAGCCCGATGTCCCATTGGCCATCATGCAGATCCATCTCTACGTCCCGGCACGTACTTCTCACAGGAATGTGGCCCCCACCCTCGTTCCCCAGGAAACCCTATCTGTTGCATGCAGAAAACTAGGTAAAAGTTCATCTCAGCAATAAATCAGCGCTTCTGGTCTTTGCTTCATGTCTTCATGTCAGAACTGGAAGAGAGCCTAATTTGGAATGCTGACAGGTATCCTTACGACTTAAATTGACTGTTTCCTAATATATTTGATTGCTTATTTGTTCCCTATGTCTATCATTAAGTGTTGTACCTTATGATTCTTGATGAACATATCTTTTCTTTTATGTACACTAAGAGAGTGTGCACCAAGACAAATTCCTTGTGTGTCCAATCACACTTGGCCAATAAAGAATTCTATTCTATTCTGTTCTATTCTATTTGCACTATTGCACAATATGTACCACTATGAAGAAACAACAAGGGAAATCTCCCAGACTCCTACAACCAATGGCGTCCCCTGTTAAACCATGGGAGGAGGTAGCCATGGACCTCATTGTAGACTTACCGGAAAGCCAAGGCAATACCATGATTTGGATGGTCATAGACCTTTTTTCTAAACAAGCCCACTTCGTGGCATGTTCAGGCCTGCCATCAGCCAGGAAGCTGGCAAAACTTTTATAACACATATATATTGCCTCCATGGTGTACCGCAGAGAATTGTATCCGATCGAGGGGTACAATTCATGGCTAAATTTTGGCGAAAGTTCCTGGCCATGGTAAGGTCCTCTTAGGGGCTTAGTTCGGCATTCCACCCAGCTACCAACGGATCTTCCGAGAAGACTAATGCAATGGTGGAGCAGTATTTATGCTGCTACGTTAAGCTGCTACATTAAGCACCAACAGTTTGATTGGGCTGGCCTGCTCCCTTTTCCTGAGGTGGCGTATAACAATGCAGTCCACAGTCGTACCAGCATTACCCCCTTCCAGGTTGCTACCGTAACCAACTTCATCTCCATAATTGAGTTTCCCCAACAGAGCCCCGAGGAGATAGAGTTGCAGGGGTGGGTGACATGGATGTAAAATGTCTGGGAAAAAGTCAGAGAGGCTTTACAGAAGTCAGCACAGAGCTATAAACACCAGGCAGATAAGAAAAGGAGGCCATAACCCTCATTCCAGGTAGGCCAAAAGGTCTACCTGTCTACCAAATACCTCAAACAGAAGGTGCCCTGCAAGAAGCTGGCACCCAAATACATTGGACCTTTCCTATTGTAAAAGGTCATAAACCCTGTCACTATATGACTACAGCTCCCACTGCACCCTTTCGCATCCAGTCCAGACATTTCAGTTAATTTCAGTTAATTTCAGTCATTGTGAAGGGGGAACGACATTATGAAGTAGATGATATATTGGATGCTCAGTGGCATCAGGGTTGCCTACAATACCTCATATTATGGAAGAGTTACCCGCTGTCAGAGGCATCCTGGGTGTCCAGTCAGGACATGAAAGCAGCCCAGTTAGTCGCTAGGTTCTACCAGAAGAAACCGACCAAGCCAGATGGAGGAGTACTCGGAATCCAGGACCTGCCTCACTGTAGCCTTTGTTTTCCAGATGCTGTCTTCATGGTAGGGGGGCTGCATGTCAGCCCTGGCTCTCCTGGAGGCTCGGGGCTGCCATTCTGGTGGGGATGGGGGGCGCTGGGGTTGTTGCATGGATGCAACTGCAGCCACCATGCCCTGTACCTGTGGACCTCGGCTCTGTTAGATATGAAAGTATATGCCTACAACTACAAATATTAGACGAATTTTTTTAGAAAAACGGGGAAGAACTCATCTGCAAAATCCTCACATTTTGTTTTCATTCTGGAAAACTCTGTTGCTGGCTTAAATTTGGCATAATTTATACATTAAAGTGCATGCTCTATGTAATTCACAAAATCCAACAGATATGATTCATTTAATAAAAAGTTAAAGACCCTGTCAGTTCTGTCCGACTCTAGGGCATAGTGCTCATCTCCGTTTCTTGGCCGAGGGAGCCAGCATTGTCCTAAGACAATTTCCATGGTTATGTGGCCAAAGGTGCATGGAACGCTGTTACCTTCCCTGTTGCACTGAATGCTGTTACAGTGCAACTGTATTTTTAATATTTCGTTAAGAATAATTTCCTACCCATTTGGGGTACATTTGCATATTGCATCTCCTACCATAAAATCCTATTTAACACTGCTTTGAATTTAATAAAAAATAGTTCTGATTCTTTTTTTTTTAAGTCCAAGGGATGTGTTTGATTGCACTCCACTTTGGTTTCCCTTAAAATCAAGAACTGCAAATTGTACAATCATATTCCTCATCTTCTTTCATTTCTACTTCTGAGTTAAATCTTCTATGTTGGTCATTATCTAGTCAAGAATAACTGATGCTGTGTGCCTTCCTCTACCCTGCAGACGAGAATTGTCAGCAAGCCAAAGTCAGGAATGTCTTGAGTATCCTGCTTGGCAAAGCCTATTTCTTAGCAGATGTTGGGGGTAATTAGTTTCCCATCATTGCCCCTTTTAAAACTCTCTACAGTTAATTGTTGCTTTTAGGGCAATTTGGATTGAGCCCATAGTGAGTGAATGCACACCATATTAATTCTGTTTTTTATAATGGAGAAAAAAACCTGTTAGACATTTCAGTTACAAATTTCCCATGGCATGGTTGTTTGGATGCCAAGTTGTGAACAACAGCTGTAAGAACTTGTTCAAATCTTTCTTCTCAGATCTTTGTCCAGGAGACAAGGCAAAGGAAGGAGTCCCATGAGATGGTTTCACTGATCTTCCTTCAAAATGGGCTTTTGGGATTCCGGACCTTTGGTTAAATAACTTTAATTGTACCATAGTTGAGCACCTTTACTCCAATATTTTTCAATAGGGCACATCACAAATATCAGGGATCCATAATGCAAAGTAATGCTCCTCCAACACAAAGTTATGTCATTACATAATGATGGGTTTTGTGTAACATATCATTTTCTAGAAGTTGCTTCTCAATAAGCAAGAAAAGTGATCTTTGAAGTAAAGGAATAGAATCACAATAGACATAGTTTCTACTAATAATTGTTCCTAGCAAATGCATGCTCTGGGATAGATAGATCTATTCCTCACACACCCACACACACACTACTGAATTTAGGAGTTTTCAATTTTCATTGCTGTATTTTTATAGTGCAATGTGGTGATTTGTTATGTGGAGGAAGACAATGAATTACATTACTGCAAAGAGTGAAATGAATTGATTTCTAGACAACCATGCTGAGAAAGGCAGATGATATAGTGAGATAGCCAAGAAGAACTTTAATTAAATCTGGGCTTGGAATTGTTCTCATATTTTGGAAGAAACAATGGCTATGGGCGGGCCTTGATCTGAATTTGGAATACAGTGCAAGAATCTAATCCTTTCTCTCTGGGAAATCCCCTCCCCCATCTACTATTTGCATCCCATCAGACATTTGAAAACATTTTTTACTAAATTTTTCAAAAGTTTGCACTAAGATACTGTTTGTCTTACAACAGGTAGGATGAATTTGATTTAGAAATGTTTAAATTACCCAATCCACATTGGTTATGACGGTTAACACATTAGAGGTCAGGAATATCATCAGAGAGAGGGAAAGAGGCATAATTGCAAACTATTGTTAAGCTGTAAGCTTTCAAGAACTCAGAAGACTATATTACTATTAGACAGCTGGATTAGTACAATATTAGATAGCTGGATCAGCCTAGGAAGAAAATTTACAGAATTATAGAACAAGAGTTGGAAGGGACCTTAATTTAATTAATTTAATTTAATTAATTCAATTTATATGCCTCCCCTCTCCGAAAACTCAGGGCGACCTTGGAGCAGAGGTGGTATTCAGCCGGTTCGCACCGGTTCAGGCGAACCATTAGCGGAAATTTGGCATGGTTCCCCGAACAGGTAGCAACCTCTGGCTGGCCATGCCCCCGAACTGGTCGCCCAATCCTTGCTTGCTCACCCTGCCTGCTCAATGTTCTCTTGCCCTGCCCGCCTACCCCACCCCGCCCTGCCCAGCCACTACTTGCAGAATCTAGCTGCCTACTTCTGCTCACTGCTGCTGGTAAAGGTAAGGTCGAAGGGTACGGGCCTGCGGGTGGGAAGGGAAGGGAGAGCTGGTGGAGGGGTAATACTAGCAGCGGGTGGACTGATGTGCACGGGAAGGGAGGGGAGTGCGTGGGAGATCATGGCACTGGAATCCTTCCCATGTGTTTCCCCCAGCCAGCGTGGCCTATGAGGGAAGCACATGGGAGATTGTGGCACCGAAGCCCTTTCCATGTGTTTTCCCCAGCCATCCTGGCCTGCGAGGGAAACACAAGGGAGATCCTAGCTGCAGTTTACTCATGAGTAACATTGGCCAGGAGAGGCAGGGAGAAAGGCCAATGGCACTCACGAGTAAACTGAGGCTCCTAAACGGGGGGGGGGGGTCGAGCCTCCCTGTTCACAACATTTTCACCTGAGGGCATCGCTGGCAGACACTTCCTGCATCAGGAGATCTGTGTGCTTCCTGCTGCTGCTTGGCCTCCTCAATATGCAGAGACAGAAAGCGGTGGTTTCTTTCGCTGCCTGCGAGGTGCGGGCGGCGAGCAGCAGAGTAAGTCAGTGATCTGCCAGCTGCCTCTAATCTGCAGTTTACTCATGAGCACCATGCTCACAAGTAAACTGCAGATTATAGGCAGCCAGCAGATCGCTGGTTTACTCGCTCTGCTGCTTGCCACCCATACCTCACAGGCAGAGAAAGAAACTGCCGCCTCCTGCCTCCGTGCATCGAGGAGGCCGAGCAGCAGCCGGAAAAGCACAGACCTCCTGACACAGGAAGCGGCTGCCAGCAATGCCCTCAGGTGAAGATGTTGTGAGCAGGGAGGCTCGACCCCCCCCCTTATGAGCCGTGAAATGCTCGCTGCCCGTCTGACACCCGCCAAGCCTCCTTCCACTGGACTTCTCCTCCTCCTCACCAGAAGCACTCACAAGTGACAAGACATCTGTTATTTTTGGGGAGACTGTGGGATTGCCCCCATCTAGTCTTCAGTACCTGGCTCGTTGGCCTCCAGACTTCAGATTCCCATCACCCAGCACCAGTTCAGAGATTCCTTCCCCCGCATAGACAGAGAGAGAGAGCGGGAGGGAGGGAGGGAGGGAGGGAAAGAGAGGAGGAAGAGGAGGAGGGAAAGAGAGACAAGAGGGAGAGGGAGAGAAAGAGAGAGAGAGATACGAGAGACACAGAGTGTCAGCTTTGGAAGCCATATTAGGACGGAAACTTCCATGCTGTCACCTTCTAATGTGTGGGAAAGTAGGAGGGGAGATTTAGTAGAGGGGATGTCTGGATTGTTCTTTTCTTTCTGCCTATTGAGATTATTTTTGTCAGCTTTGGAAGCCATATTAGGCTGGAAGTTTCCATGCTGCCACCGTCTCATGTGTGGAAAAGTAGGAGGGGGGATTTAATAAAGGGGTTGTCTTTAGACATAATAGCATTCTTCCTGTCGGGTCAAGGTCAGGCTGATCCTGCATCTGGAGAAGGAGTGGACAGAGTGCTGTCTCAAGATGGGACGGATGGTGATTGGAATATGTGATTGACTGAGGAGTGAGGGGATGGTTTTGGGGGTTTTGATTTACTGAGGGAAAACCCGGACCTCTCAGATTCGGGTTTTCTCACATGTGCCAGTTTACCTATTCTAGTAAATAGAACTTTGAAAAATGCTTGCTTCAGTGTTTTTACTTGGACTTGGGGGGTTTTCTGGAATGCTGACACAGAAAGAGGGGGGGGAAAGAGAGAGACAACACACACACACACACACACACACACACACAGAGAGAGAGAGAGAGAGAGAGAGAGAGAGAGAGAGAGATGAGAGAGAGATGAGAGAGAGATGAAAGAAAGAGAGAGAGGGAGAGATGAGAAACAGAGAGAGGGAGAAAGAAGGAGAAAGAGATGAGAGAGAAATGAGAGAAAAAGAGAGGAGATGACAGAGAGAGAGGGAGAAAGAGATGAGAGAGGGAGGGAGGGAGAAAGAGAGATGAGAACAAGAGAGAGAGGGAGAGAGGGAGAAAAGAGAGACAGAGAGAGAGATACCTGTTTAAAAGAAAATAGAAAAATAGCTCTTTGAGTGCTTAAGGTTGCAGACCCCTGAGTTAGGCATACACCATGGTCGTTAAGTGAACCTTGTGGTCATTAAGTGAACACTGTGGTTGTTAAACAAGTCCATTTCCCCCAATGGGCATTTTTAATCAGAAACCAGCAGGAATTGTTGGAAACTGGCAAAAAACATAGAAAACCTCAGGGACATGACTGTGTGGGATGTTGTAACTGGTCATAAATATGTGTGTGTGTGTGTGTTTGTGTGTGTGTGTGCATGGCTATCAAAACTCCCAAAACAGGTCAAGTCGTAAATTTGAACACTTGCGAAGCAACCGGCCATTAAACGAGGACCACTTGTATTTGGTTTGCCTTAAGGATTCAGAGCTGTATGGAATCTGGTTTCCTTTGACCGTTTGGAGGATTGCAAAAGGTCCGGATGCAGGAATCCTCGTAGGGGGAAACTAGGATTGTGACCACCTAGCCATGCCCACAATCACATGACTACAAAGCCATGCCCACCCAGTCACATGATCACCAAGCCATGCCCACCAAACAAGCCACGCCCACAGAACAGGTAGTAAATTTTTTTGAATACCACCACTGCCTTGGAGGTCTTCTAGTCCAACCTGCTGCTCAGGCAAGAGACCCTATACCATTCCAGACAAATGGCTGTCTGATCTCTTCTTTAAAAACTCCACTGATAGAGCGCCTACAACTTCTGGGCAAGCCATTCCACTGATTAATTGTTTTCACTGAGAGGAAATTTCAAATTAATTCTAGATTGGATCCCTCTTTGATAAATTTCTATCTGTTACTTCTTGTTCTGCCCTCAGATGTTTTGGAGAATAGATTGACCCCCTCTTCTCTGTAACAGTCCCTCGAGTACCAAAAAACAACTATCATGTAAACCCTACTTCTTCTCTTCGATAGGTTAGGTTAGATATACCCAGTTCCTACAACTGTTCATCATATGTTTTAGCCTCCAGACCCTTAATCATCTTTGTTACATTTCTCTGCACTCTTTCTAAATCTCAACATCTTGTTTGTATTGTAGTGACCAAAATAGGACACAGTATTCCAAATGTGATCTTATTAGAGCAGTATAAAGTAATATTAGCACTTCATGTGATCTTAATACTATCCTCTGTTGATGCAGCCTACGTCTGCATTAGCTTTTTTCACAGGTGCAACACACTGCTGGCTTATTTTTTAAAAAGTTTTTTTTTTTTATAAAAATGTCAAATCAATGCGTGAACAGTGTGGCACCTGGGCCCCATACATTCCAAAAGAAACAAAACTGATCAGATTAAACATCATTATTACATTAAATCAGTGGTTCTCAACCTTCCTAATGCCGCGACCCTTTAATACAGTTCCTCATGTTGTGGTGACCCCCAACCAGGGGTGGGCTCTAAATTTTTTTACTACTGGTTCTGTGGGCATGGCTTATTTTGTGGGCGTGGCTTGGAGGTCATGTGACTGGGTGGGTGTGGCTAGCTGGTCATGTGACTGGGTGGCCATGGCTATGTGTATAGGGACTCCTCAGAGGGCTGAAAAAAGTCATTTCTGACAGGTCCTTGGACTTTTGACTGGTCCTCACACTTATGACTATCCTCACATTTATGCCTGTGCAGCATTCTTAACAACCATGTCACTCATTTCACAACTGCTCCTCTTCAACATGGTGATAAGATAGGGCAAAAAAGGTAAAATGTGAGGACAGTCGTAAATTCAAGGACTGGTCAAAAGTGCGAGGACCAGTCAAAAATAACATTTTCAGCCCTCTGAGTAGTCCCTGTGCACAAAAGGACTACCCAGAGGGCTGAAAAAAGTGATTTCTGACAGGTCCTCACACTTTTGACCGGTCTTCGCAGTTATGACTGGTCATCATTTATTCCCATTGTAGCATTATTAACAACCGTGTCACTCATTTCACCACTGCTTCTCTTCACCATGGTGACAAGATAGGGCAAAAGCGTAAATTGTGAGGACAGCCGTAAGTTCGAGGACTGGTCAAAAGTGCGAGGACCAGTCAAAAATAACTTTTTCAGCCCTCTGAGTAGTCCATATGCATAAAAGGATACAGCAATAGAGAGGGGTGAAGGAAGGGAAGGGAAATTAGAGTAGGAGTGAGGGTAAGAGAGGGAGGAAGAGAGGAGGGGAAGGAGAAAGGAAGAGGAAGTAGGGAGAAGAAGAAGGGGGGAGAGAAAGTAAGAAGGAAAGAAAAGAGAGAGGTGGTAGGTTTGAGGAGAAAGATTGCTGTACAATAAAAAAGATGAAAGGGAAGAAAGCCAACCCCAAACAAATATAAAGATATTAAGATAAAGAATGAATTGTTAAACTTTAAAGAATAAAAGAGAACAAATATGAATAAATAGCAATAATTAGAAACACACATACAAACATACAACGTATTTTCTTTGAACAGAGTATTTGGCCGGTTCACAAATTTAAACAGTTGTAGGAGGTTAGCACCCACCCCTTTCCTAGAAGAATGAAATATTTTGGGAAATATTAAAAAGGCAGAATATTATATTTCCCTGGATGAGAAATGGAGAAGCATATTTTACAGACAAAGCAGCTCCCACCTTCCTGCTCCCCACCCTTTGTTAATGGGCCAGAGACAGAAAATCAATCCTTTGTCAAAGGACATTTGCAACACAATAGAAACAGAAACTAACACAATGGGCCCCATCTAGCAACCAAAACTCACCACACATGACCTGGGAAGCACATGTGACCATCAGCCAGCAAGGCTAGCTAAGACCCCCACCCCCTGGGTGTCTGACAACCAATCAAGATATTCTTGATTTACTGTAACTGCTCCTTTTCTGTTCAGGAACTCAAGCCATGTGATCCTGTCCACCATTAAACCATCTTTCCAAGCAGTCTCCATGTTTGCAGTGTCTTTTTCCCCACTTGGAGCAGAACCCAGAAGGATATTTCTTCCAACACAGTGTTTAGTCATTTCAATTAAATTTACAATTCCTATATTTCCTTTTTGCCATATTTATTCCTCATCTATTTTTTAAAAAAACCAATATTACCATTCATCCTCATCTCTAATCTTAATCAAATTCAATTTTTCCCTTCTATTCTATATTATACCCCTTCGCATTGTCATCTATTTTTATATCCATCTTCACATTGGTTAATTATGTAATTATGTAATACAGTTGTTTAATACAAATTCAACATTTTAATATAAATCAATTAGTTATATAACTATCTTTTTTGTATATTAATCAATATGAACATGAATATTCCAATTATTTCCATGTAATCCAATTTCTTACAAATCCATTAATTATATTTACCAATAATAATAAACCAAATAATTTCCCCCATATATTCCTCCAAACCACAACTTAACCATTTCTGCTTTCAACACAATATACAATTAATAGTATCTCAATTATTACAATTCCCTAGTTAAATAGAGCTTTTTTTCTTTTGTGTTTTAAAATCTTGAACTCTCATCTTTTGCCCTAAATTTCCCATTGTTTGCACCTACCTTTTTTGGTGAGCAAAAAGAAAAAGAAATCTCTCTCCCTACCTCATTTTGTCACGCTGCAGCAAAGACCCTTTCAGTTTCGTTTTAGCTAGGGAAAAAAAAATTGCTCCAGCACTCTTTTGCAGCTTGGAAAACAAGAGCTTGCAAAGAAGCCTGCACAAAACAGCTGAGAGCAAATCAGCTCAGAGTCGGGGGGGCATCTAATCAATTTATGCTAATTAACCTCTGCTGAAGCTGAAAGAGGGTGTTTTTTCTATTTTTGCAGGCACCGATCTTCTCATTTTAACACTGATCTGTTGTAGGGCGGCCCTTTGAAGCCCGGCGGCAAGAATTTAAACAGTATTTTTTTCCCTCTAGCCATCAGCTGGGACTCAGGAGGCAGCAATAGATTGGGGGTGGGCGGGGTAAGCGAACGGCGACCGACCAGCGATCCAACAGAGGCAGAGGGTGAGGGTGAGTGAAGGCATGGGGAGGCGAGAGAGGGCTTTGGTGACCCCTGTGAAATGGCCCTTCGACCCCCAAAGGGGTCGCGACCCCCAGGTTGAGAACCGCTGCCTTAGACAATTCTATTAGGATAAAGGAGTTAGAAACCCCTCCCCTCAGTCTGATGTTGAATGAGCCAATCCACAGGTGTGAAGATGTTGTGAAAACCGTCATCGTGGAAAGGAGATAAGGGAGTGTTCCCAGGCACTTCTCTCCAGAGGCTTCAGAACTGAGAAAAAACAGATGGCCCTCCCCCTTTACACATTCCCCAAAGATAAATCAAAGCACAGGGCAGATAGGTGTCGGAGCTACAGTTATAAACTAAGGGGTTGCAGGATATGTAGGAAAACAGGAAGAGGGTAATAAGTGAATAAATGATCCAGGCCCCCCTCCTTACAGGAATGGCAGTACCATGATAGGGATCTGACATGCTCATCCCCTAGAAAAATGAGGGGTCCATCTATAAAGAAAGCACAAGAGAAACAACATAGTGAGTTATTTGGGTTCATCAGGGTACTGCGAGTGGAACCTTTTCAGTAATGCAGTGGCCCTAACATGTTTTTTAGCTACCCACTCATTCTGGGAGGGTAGTAAACGCTTCCAGGCTACTAGATATTGTGCGGAGCCACAGTGTGTTCATTAGTCTAGGATTTCCTTAATCTCAAAGTGGTATTCTCCTTTAATCATGACCGGGACTGGAGGAATGTCTGCAGGTGGCCTTAGGGGTGAGGTAATTTCTGGCTTCAGCAGGCTGCAGTGAAACACTGGGTGGACTTTCCTAAGTATTTTGGGGAGTAGTAATTCCACTGTCACTGGGTTAATGAGCCTAGTTATGGGGGAAGGTCCTATGAACTTTTGTCCCAATTTTTTGAAGGGTTGCAAGGATTGTAGATACTTGGTGGAGAAGTAGACCTTATCCCCTATTTTAAAAGGTCTTTGCTCCATTCTTTGTCAGCCTGAGCTTTAAAAGTGGCCTTAGCCTCGCTCAGACCAATCTTACTACTGGCCAGGTGTTTTGCAGTTCTTGTCCACTCTTTAAGGGAGGGCATGGTTGGCTCCTCTACTGGTAGTTCTGGCATTGGGGTGAAATCCTGGCCTGTTGCAACTTGGAAAGGAATGAAACCCATGCTAGAATGCACAGAATTATTGTATGCCACTTCTGCAAAAGGCAGGATGTCCGTTATCTTGCTGATAATTAATAAAACATATCAAATATTGTTCTAAACACTGTTCAAACGTTCTGTTGATCCTTTAGTGGCTGGGTGGTGGGAGGAGCTTAGGCCCTAGCTGGTATACCTAGGAGGCCCAGAAAAGCTTTTCAGAACTTCGAAGTGAATTGAACCCACTGATCAGATATTATTCTTTGGGGGGCCCCATGCAGTCGATAAATGTGCTGTAGGAACATTTTGGCAAGTGCCTTGGCAGTGGGGATTCTTTGGCAGGGGATAAAATGGGTCTGCTTGAAAAACAGGTCTCAGCCGCCCTGAGTCTTTGGAGAGGGGCGGCATATAAATTGAATTAATTAAATTAATTAATTAAATTAAATTATGACTCAAATGACAGTGTTTCCCCCCACTTTCGGGGAGCTGTACAATAAAATCCATAGCAATCTCTCTCCAGGGTGCTGAAGGCTCAGCTATGGTTTGTAAGAGTCCTGGGGGTTTTCCCTGCCTTCTTTTTGCTGCTGCGTAGACCTGCCCAGCCAGGTTTTTATCTATGAAGATCCTCAATTCCTTGAGTTCTATGGGGGACATGCTATACATCTTGGGCTTTTGTAGTTTAGTACCTGGGAGGATCTCAATGGCGCAGTCTGTGGGATGGTGGGGGAGGGGCGCTCATCGGAACACTCTTTGCCGAACACTTCAGCTAAATCCTTATATTCCCTGGGAATGCCGTTCATTGGTGCGGCTTCCCCGTCCACAGCTGTTTCTTTGTTTGGATTTCCTCCCAGTTCCTCCCTTCAGCCATCTGGTCTGGTCACTCCTCATTGGAACCTTAGGGTTCTCTGCTGCCAGGTTACTCTGGGGTTCCATTTCCTTAGCCAGGTGAGTCCCAGGACTAGTGGCCATTCCATTCCGGGTGCCACAATAAAAGTGAGTCTCTCATCATGAGTCTCCATTGCTATGTCCAGGGGTTCTGTGGCAAAAATGGCCGATCCCCCCCCCCCCGTGACTGATCCAGAGATGGGTTTCAGCAGGTTCTGACCAGTTCTGGAGAACCAGTGGCAGAAATTTTGAGTAGTTTGGAGAACTGGTAGTAAAAATTCTGACTGGCCTTGCCCCCATCTATTCTCTGCCTCCCAAGCCCTAGCTGATCAGGAGGAAATGGGGATTTTGTAGTAACCTTCCCCTGGATTGGGGAGGGAATGGAGATTTTACAGCATCCTTCCCCCGGAATGGAGATTTTACACTATTCTTCTCCTGCCCTGCCCACCAAACCATGCCATGCCCACCAAGCCACACCCACAGAACCGGTAGTAAAAATTTTTGAAACCCACCATTAGACTGACTCATCTAACTGGCAGACGCGATGGGGTTTTTTTAGCTTCTGCAAGCATATGCCCAATTTTCCCACCAGGGTTGGGCTAATCAAATAATGGGTGCACCATGAGTCCAGGAGAGCTGAGATTTTCACTCTTCCCCCCCACCTGGGGATGAATAGTCTTAGAGGCAGAGTGAATGGCTTAATTGGTTCGCTTACCAGCAGGTCGTCTTCAGGGTCGCTCTTGGACATGCCCAGTTCCTCCTCAGGTGATGCCGGAGTTCCTTTCCCCAATTTTGTGAGGGAGTGAAACTCTGAGGCCTCTCCACTTCTCAGTGTGGTGTCTTTTCCTCAGGGAGTTGTTTTCACCATCTTTCCTCCGGATAGGCATTCTGGTTTTTGAGCAGGAGTTTTTGAATGACACTCAGCTGCACGGTGCCCCTCCTTCCCGCATTTGAAGCAAGCAGATGATCTCAGTGTCAGTGGGGGTTGTGGCTTGTTTGGCCCTCGCTTCCCCTTGGGTGGGAATATCTTCCAGGCTCTTCCCCCTCGGTACTGGTTCGACCAGGAAGTACCAGTTGTACAGGCAGTCTGGGGGCCCTCGAGCCAGGCAGGCATGGTAGAGGTCGTCATTCAGGCCATCTTTGAACCAGCTCACTAGTATGTCTTCCAGCCAGTCCACTCTGCAGGCAAGGTCTCGGAACTCTTCAGTGTATTCAGCTACTGGCCTGTGCCCGTTTCACAGCTCTGATGTGATTACAAGTTTTGTAGTCTGCCAAGAGGTCTTCAAATTGGCGGCAGAGAGCCATCATGAATCGGTCAAAGTTCTGTGGTTCAGGGGCACCTGCATTGTGGAGGGTCACCATCCAAAGGGCAGCTGCCCCTTCCAGGGCCAAAGTGATGGCTTGGACCCAGGCACCCTGGGTCTGCAAACCCGTCCCATACTCCTGCATGTACATGAGGACATGTGCCAGGAAAAACCCCAGTTGCTGTGGGTTGCCATTGTACTTCACTCCTGGTGGGGTGTCTCCCTCTCCAGTTGTGGCATTCTGGGCTGGCCAGGGATGATTGCAAGGGCTAGTGCTGCATGGGTGAATTCACCTGGATGGCTGCTGCTCCCCCCTGCCGCATCTGCTTGGCTGCTGCTTCTGGATCCGGAGCGGCGGTCCGGCCTCATTGGCTGTTGCTGCCACCTTGCCCCCTCTCTGGTGTCGATCCAATTCTCCCCTGGTTCTGAGGTTTTCAAGAGCCTCTGTCATGAACTGCACAATGTTTCTCTTGAGGCAGTCATTTCCACCCGGTTTTTCAATGGGCTCTTACTGGTCAGACAAGGTTTCCAGCCCAGTTAACTGCCCCGGGTGAAGGAGACTCCTCGGGTTCCTCCATCCCAGTTGTCCTTCTTCCCCACTCTGATCGACCATCTGGGCTTCCTGGGGATCTCCAAGTCGGCTTCGATGTCTTTGATGGGGCAGAAGGAGCTGGCTTCTGGCTGGGCAATGTTGGAGGTTTCACTCCAGCATACTCCCCCTCCTTGCTCACCGCTTTGCTCAGATATTGTGTGCAGGGTTCCCTCGGTAGAGCAAGTTTGCTTCTCTG
The DNA here is from genome assembly GCF_029215685.1 of Pituophis catenifer annectens. NCBI lineage: Eukaryota > Metazoa > Chordata > Lepidosauria > Squamata > Colubridae > Pituophis > Pituophis catenifer. Next base: position 25,382,231 of record NW_027256888.1, read on the forward strand.
GGTTGACCACTTTTGCAGAACCTGCTTTATGTAATGTCCTGCCTCTATTCCCCAAATCAAGAAAGTAACGGCAGCATTTCAAAAGGAACCTTTTATTGAAAGGAAGTGATTGCCAGACAAAAGCAAAGCAGGCTCTAAGGTCCCCTTAGGCAATTCTGTTAGGAGAAAGGAGTTAGAAACCCCTCCCCTCAGTCCGTTGTTGAATGAGCCAATCCACAGGTGTGAAGATGTTGTGAAGACAGTCATCCTGGGAAGGAGATAAGGGAGTGTTCCCAGGCACTTCTCTCCGGAGGCTTCAGAATTGAGAAAAAGCAGATAGCCCTCCCCCTTTACACATTCTCCAAAGGTAAATCAAAGCACAGGGCAGATAGGTGTCGGAGCTACAGTTATAAACTAAGAGGTTGCAGGATATGTAGGAAAACAGAAAGAGGGTAATAAGTGAATAAATGATACAGGCCCACCTTCCCAAAGGAATGGCAGTATCATGATAGGGATCTGACAGTCTGTTTGATAATAAGAGATAATCTGACCTCCATTTTACAGATGGGGGTGGGGGGGTAGGTGAGCACTGCCAAACATTTTGCAGGGTAAACCAGCCATTTCTCATCTTTGTGTAAAACCCTATAGCCTCCAAAAACTTTGGATTTTTCAGATGTCTAATGTTGCTCCTGAAGTTGGAGCTGTTTATGGAGGGTTTTAAAAAGGCACATAAAATCTGTGAGAATAGGATGGGGAACACACCCGTTTGCCCTTAAATACAGTACAGATGCAGTTCCTTTAATTCCTGAACAATTGGCCAGCTACATTTGATTCAGCTTGATCAGGTATAGCTAAAGAGGGAACATTGTTGGCTGGCTGGGGAATTCTGGGAATTAAAAGTTCACACATCTTAAAGTTCTTGAGGTTGAGAAAGACTGGAATTCTACTACAGTCATGCAAATTCTTATCTCTGGCTATCGCTTGTTCACCTAACCAGTTGTAGGAGGAGAGGCCAACCTGGTTGCTCCTCACTTTCTCTGGTACATGGATGGGCAGGGGATAGGAAAAAAAAGCAAGTGTGTGCTTACAAGGAAAGGAGTGGGTGGGTTCTGAAGCAATCACAGCCAAGTATCCAAAAACACAGAATTTTAAACTGTGGCGGCTCTAAATAGGGCATGGCAGCTGCAGTAATCCCAGCTTGGGGCATTTCAGAGCAGCTGCATTTGCAAGAAGTGACATCTATATAAACAGGACAACAGCTTTGTTCCATTGTTCAATAATTACCTTTTGCTTTACCAACAGCACTGCTCAAAGCTTTAAATTCATTATATCATTAGCTTTTCAGACTTTAAAGACTGTAGTTCAGTACCAAAAAATCAAGGTTTTAAATATTCATTTAAAATCAATTCAAGAGCTGGACTGCTTGGGATGTGACTCACACTTTCACCTACATTTTTTCTTCACTCGCAGCTTGACAGTAACAGGGAAAGGGTGGATGGAATGCATGGATGTGAGAATGGTATTCAAGCATCCATCAGCTTCCGTGAGACATTGCTATCATCTCAAGGATACACCAAACAGATGTCCCGGCATGGCTGGCTGTTTTCCATAACAAAATGAACAGAAGAGATTGATGTATATTTTGGACTGTGGGTGGCCCGTAGGGAAAAGGAGGAATTAACTATGCTGGCTTTTGAGTGGAAAACCCAAAGCTGGTTTTCTTCTTCTGTGCCAATGTGGTTTATTCAGTAGTTTTATACTCTTGGTAAAATAATGTCACAGGAGTTCCTTTTTCTGGATTTGCTAACTGGACAGTTGACAAGATGAAAAGCAGAGTTCAGCAGCTGACAGTACAGTGGTGGCTTCGCAGCCTTTTTGTAACTGCACCTCCCTAATCATTCAGAGCTCAATGTAAAATCCTAGAATTTTGCAAACTTCAGAGAAGCACTATGACACAGATTCATTTAAATCACCTCTTTGAATTGTATCTTCACACTGATACAAGAAGTCCAAGTGAATCACACTTCTTTGAATTGTTTTGGGGAAATTCAAATGCAATTCAAAGACTATGACCAGTGTTTCTCAACCATAGCAACTTTAAGATATGTGAATTTCAACTAAGAATTCCCCAGCCACCCATGATATTGAACATTGTATTTTATGTTAAGTTGTTAAGGTTAAGAAATACTGCTATAGACTGACTTTGCAGCATCTGAAACAAAACAAACTGGCAAAAGAATTAGGCATTTTGATAGGCTGATACTGATACTGGTGTCCACAGAGTGTGGTTAAAAAAAAGTCTAGATGGTGCCCATGTACTTACCTTTTGAAGAGCTCTGGAGCTCACATTAGGGAAGGAGGGCAGATTGCTTGCCATGATCCAGGAAGTGGTCATAATCAGTAATGGAGGCTGGGGAGAAGGATGTGGAATCCAATCATGTGGGAAGTAGACCAAAGGCCTGCAGGGACCTGGTGGGGCAGGATGATGGGGGAAGGCTGCCATAGCATGCCTATGGTCAATCATAAAGATGAAAGACCACAGGGGTCCTGCAGTGGCCGTAACTTTGAAAATGGGTTGCAAGAAGTTTTTGTGGGGTCTGTTGTAACACAAAGTGATCAGTCGCAAGTCAAAGATTACCTATAATATAGTGCTGGAACCTAATAACACTGTAGATCCCTGGACATAGCAATACCTGGGATTCTTTCTCACTATTTTCTTTCAGAAATTCTTGGGACTATATAAGACTTGAGCTTGAAGCTAAAGTGCCCTATGAAAATAATGGAATGATGGGCTGAGATAAAGTGGTTTCCCTCATTATTTTAGGCACACAAATATTCATTTAGAATAGTGTTTCTTAACCTTAGCTACATGGAGATGCGTACACCTCAACCTCCAGAATTCTCCAGTAAGCATGCTGGCTGGGGAATTCTAAGAGTTGAAGTCCACATATCTTAAAGTGGCTAATATTGAGAAATACTGCTTTAGATTAATATTAGAATTTAATTATGTAGATTTACCCTCAGCTACGTACTAATGTTATATGCAGAATATAAAAGCACAAAAGTAGAATGTGACAGAATGTGAATTCAAAAGGTATTTAGTCTTGAAAGAATTGGAAATAATTGATTGAAAAAGCATTTAAATGAACTAAGTAGATTTCCCAGATCTTCAACTAATACAGGGGAATAAGAGAGGACCTTTTTACATGTGAAGGCAATGAAACTTGTAGAAGGCACTCCGCTTCAGTGATGGCTTCTTAATTGTTGATGATGTAGGTACAAATTGATAGAAATCTGAGGAAAAATATGCCAATAACCTAAGTTTATTAGTCTGTCAACAATATTACAAATATTTAAAAATGACTTATTATATAAATAGTTGGCAGCTATTCCATTATAGAATTAAATTACCAGTACAACAAACAAACTGCAGATTTAGACACTTCGAAGATAATAGTAAAATGAACAGAAAGGTCTTAAGCTGAAGGTGAGCAGCCAAGGGAGCATCCTCTCCAACTCTACACTACTGGGAAATTTGCTTTTCTGCAGGAGAGTTTTGATGCTCCCTTGACCTCAATCAGGTGTCCCAGCAGCACTGAGACCAACTATCTTCCACTGGTGCCCTTCAGATGTGCTGGATCAATTCCCATAATTCCAACCTTACATCACCAAAAGTTATAGGGGCTGGAAATTCTGGAAATTGAATGTCCTAATGTTGCATTCATTTCCCGGAGGCTGAAGACGTGTGAGATGTATGAAAGGAAAACATCCACGGATAGCAGAGTTGAGAGTAAAATCAACAGCAACTTTATTGAACATCAGACATAGTTTATATAGTTTCTAAGTTTCTCAGTTCTCACCTACTATGCATGTTACTTTATTATTGGTTAACAAATCTCCAAGGCACAATAATTGGTTAGTAATTACATCATTGGTTTTCATGAGAAAATGCATGTATTCACACACAATGATAGTTACACAAGATACACTAAAAGCGGCAAATGTTACAGGTTATACATTGTTTCACCCTGTGTCCTTGTACATGCTAGAAACACTGCTCAAAGATGAGAATTGCTGATGTTTGCAATTTCGTGTAACTGCAGTTCCAAAAACCATACAGATGAACATTGTAATAACCCTACATTTCCTCGCTTTTTATTTTAATGAAGGAAAATGAAATTTATCAAGAGCACGGAATTGAATCACATTTAAAGTAGGTTGAGGTGACTTACGAAACATAGCAAAAAATGTAGGAATACATTGCAGACAACAACAAAAAAGTATAAGTAATGCAAGTACAATTATACCATAGAAAAACAATTGTTTTAACCAAGCAAGATCAGGTAACCAATCAGTTAACCAAGCAAAAGGAGAAAATTCCACATGTACATTATTTTTTATATCAGCTTGTAAATTAGCTAATTCATCTTCAATAGTCTTATTAAGTGAATGAAAATGCACAGCACAAGCACGTTGACCAACCAAGGTGCAAAATCCACCTTGATGAGCTAACAAATAGTCTATGGCAAAACGTTGTTGAATCAAATCTTGAGTTAGTTCTTCGATTTCATTTTGCAAATCTCGAACAATGGCAGCAGTAGCGTTAATAGATTTCTCCAATCGACATGTTAGTCCCAGAATAGAATGTCTATTTTCTTGAGCTATTATTCCTGGATATGATCCCAAAGTAATAGTTCCAGTTATGGCTCCAGCTAAAGCACGTCCAAAAGTAGGCAATGAAGAAAGTTGAGTATCAATAATAACTTCATCAGAACATGTTGATCCCATGACCGCACGTCTCCTTCAAGTTGACAATCTATCAGAAACACCTATTTGTACAGGTAAAGACAAATATCCAATTGCAGCACATTGATAGTTTTGAGGGTGTATATTTGTTGCATATTTATCAAAGAAAAACCACATAGCAGGATCTTTTAATTGCCATCCAGCACAGATTGATCCACTTGATCCCATATCAGAGACATCAGTGACTTGAAAAATAGGAAAATCATCAGGATACATATCAGGTATAATATTATGACCTTGTGATGTTTCATTAATATTACCCCATAACCAATATTTCTGAGTACAATAACTATAATTCCCTACTTTATCTAAAATACGTTTAGCTTTTGAATAATCAGACCATTTATTAAGCCAATTATGACGAGCATAACAACAAAAACATAAACCTCTAGTAAATTGATTAATACGAAGATACTTCCATTTAACTAAATTTAATTCATATGGAGGAGTAGAAAATAACCAAGAAGAAGAAATATGTTGAAGTTGCGAAACAATGAAAGCAGAAGACTTAATTAAATTAGGAATAAAGGCAACTTGACCAAAAGCCATAGGAGGTTCATAATATAAAGTTACATTATTACCATGAATTATAAACATATATTGAGCATGACGAATCCAAAGATTAGGACTAAGGGGAAAATCAATAATTGCTTCAGAATTAGCAGAAAATAGAGAGAGAAAACAAAAGAAAAAACAGCACATAAGAAAGGACTTGTTGGATCGTTGTTGAACTTCAAATTGGTCCCAATTCAAGAGTGGAGGATGTTGTAACTTGAGAGTTTTCATTTGTTTTTCCATGATAAGGACGAACACATCAGCTTGGAATCCACACAGCTTTTTTCATTTGCAGATCTTCAATTGCAGCATAACCACGACCCCAGGTTATAAGTTTTGTAGGTCCACGCCAGGCAGGATCAGGAAGTTGACGATAGAGTACCAAAGGTCGTGAAACAGGATCCTGAATATGAAAATGTAAATTGACTGGAATTTCTGAAAAGGAATCTAAAAATGTTAAGTAATTCCATGCATACAAAGCAATAGAGATCAAATTTTGAATCTTGTGCAAATGGAATGGACCAGATTCAGTTTTTATTAATTTAGTCAATGTAGCTTTGAAAGTACGATGAGCTCGCTCAATGATAGCTTGCCCTTGGGAATTGTAAGGAATTCCATGTATCAATTGAATGTTCCATTGTTGACAGAAAGAAGTAAATTCCTTACTAGTATATGCTGGACCATTGTCAGTTTTCAATTGACTTGGTCTTCCCATGACAGAAAAAGCAGAAAGACAATGAGACACTGCATCAGAAGTGCGTTCATGTCTGGAAGCAGTAACCCATAAAAAATGAGAATATGTGTCAATGGTTGCATGTAAATATGTGTATGGTTTAAAAGTAGCAAATTGTGTGACATCCATTTGCCAAATTTGGTTGGCTTTTGTTCCTCGAGGATTTACTCCCATAGGAAAAGGAACTGCAAATTGTTGACAAGAAGTACATCCCCGAACAATATCACGAGCCTGGGAGATAGGAACAGAAAATTGTTTAGCCAAAGATTTAGCATTTTGATGAAAATATGAATGATTAGCAACAGGATCAGAAAAAAGAATTGTGACATCTTTTAAAGTTTCATCAGCTTGTCTGTTTCCTTCAGTCAAAGAATTTTGAAAAGGAGTATGGCTCCTAATGTGCTCAACATATAAAGGAAAGACACGTTCTTCCAAAACATGTTTTAAAGATAAAAATAAAGACAAAAGATTAATATCAAGAGAAACAGAACAATATGCATAAGGAAGAGATTGCATTGCAAGAAAGACATATTTTGTATCAACAATTAAGTTAATAGGCTGATCAGAAAACAATCTCAAAGCCAAAATAACAGCTGCCAACTCAGAACGTTGGGCAGATGTCTGAATAGAAGTAAATTTAGAAAACCATTGTTGACCATCAACCACAACACCACGAGTAGGTGATCCATCTGTGAACACTGTTAAAGCTTCAGGAAGAGGAGAATGAGTAAAAATAGAAGAAAATGAAAGAAAATAGTTATTTGTAATAACTATTCTAGGATCTTTAGGTAAAGAATATTGAATATCACCAAGATATTGAGAAAAAGCAATTTGATATGAATCAGAAACAGTCATTAAATGTTCATGTTCAAGTTTAGTACGAGTGAAAGCAATACCATCCAAATCATTACCTATTAATTGCAAAGATCTTCGTCGTGCTTTCATGATCAATTCTTCTAAGGCTTGTTGATAAGGAAAAATATTTCTAGGAGGAAAAGCAGACAAATTCAACCATTCATGAATATGAATCATTTTTTCAGTAAAAGGAAAATAAAGACAACCAGTAGGTAAAGGTGAAGTAGGAAGAATTGCTAACCATAATTTAGTAGCTATAGAGACAATTCTATCAACATATCTCAGTTTAAGTTTATTTAGAATGTTTTGAAGACATTTCTTTTGCAAAGCAGTAAGATAAACCAGATCGTTAGGATGCTTAGAACCTTTTAACAAGGAAAAGAGAGGTAACATTTCTCCTGTAGAAATTTGAAAATATGGATGAGCCCAATTGATTGTACCTAAAAGTTTTTGCCATTGGACCAAAGTATATGAAGATTGCACTTTAAGTTCAGGTAAGATAGGAATGGAAGAAGATTGTAAAACTTTAAATCCCAAATATGAATAAGGTTCAGTACGCTGTATTTTTTCAGGAGCGATGTACAATGCTGGCTACAATGGTAATCAATGCTTGTAGCACTTGTTCTTCATCAAAATCAGGACCTGCTATTAAAATATCATCCATGTAGTGGTAAACTACAAAAGAAGGAAATTGAGCACGAAAAGGTTGCAAAGCTTGATCCACAAAATATTGACAAATGATAAGAGAATTGAGCATACCTTGTGGTAGAACAGACCAATGATATCGTTGTGTAGGTTGGCTATTATTTAAAACAGGCACAGTGAAAGCAAATTTTTCTTTATCCTGTGACTGTAAAGGAATGGTGAAAAAACAATCTTTCAAATCTACTACTAACAATTTATAAGATTGTGGGATTAAATTAGGATTAGGTAGGCCACATTGTAAAGGCCCCATTGGTTGAATGCAGTCGTTTATTTTTCTCAAATCGTGTAAAAAGCACCATTTGCCACTTTTCTTTTTAATAACGAACACAGGAGTATTCCAGGGACTAGTGGAAGGTTCAATGTGACCAGCAATCAATTGTTCCTGTACCAAGGAATGAAGAGCAATCAATTTTTCAGAAGATAAAGGCCACTGCTCAATCCAAACAGGTGTAGAACAAAGCCATTTAAGAGGAAGTGCCATCATCTAGAATCAAATGAGCATTAAGAAGAGAAAGAAGATCCCTGCCCCAGATGTTAGTATGAATATCTAAAATGTAAGGATGTAAAGAGACAGACTTACCAGCAGAAGTTGTGATGACTATAGGATGAATGCTTTGCCAAGCAGCTGTAGACCCACCAATGCCCCACAAGGAATGAACATCACGTTTAGGCCATTGCACAGGCCACTGTAAAAGGGAGATGACAGTAACATCGGCACCTGTGTCTAATAGACCTTGAAAAGGTTGTTTATTAAGATATAAAGTAAGAAGTGGTCTAAAAGAATTAATAGACTGAAGAAGTCCTATAGAATTAAGTGTTGAATCAAATCCAGAATTACCACGTTGTCCAATACCTGGATTAGGTACCTTGTAAGGAAGAAAAAGAAGTTGTGCAACAGAAGATCCTTTAGGAAGAAATTGTGGAATATTAACCCAAATTTGCATAAGAATAACTCCAGTGTAATCAGAATTAATAACTCCTGGGACTACAAAACATCCTAATTTATGAGCAGAAGAGCGAGGTAAAATAATACCAACTAATCCAGAAGGGAGAGGACCAGTGTATTGAGAAGAAACAAGTTTAACTTCTAAAGGAAATTTAAAATCCAAGTCTTCTTGAGTAATTAGATCAATCCTAGCGCTACCTGTTGTGGTTGAGGAGGCACAAGAGAGGGAGGAGGAGGAAGGGGGAGAAGATTTACGGGAAAGGCACGCTTTTGTTTCTGGGTGGGTGCCACACCCACCTGCAAGTTTCCCGAACGAAAACGACATTGATTTGCCCAATGAAAACCTTTCTTGCAAATAGGACATTTCTTTGTAGGACGAACACCACCAGTAGATGGCGTTGAACGACAATCTTTCTGAAAATGACCTACTTTACCACATTTGAAACAATTCCCCACAGGCTTTCTTCCTTTCTGAATTGCAGCAGCTAATAAATGCATATTATACGATTGAGATCCAATTTCCTGACAAACACGTAACATGTCTGCTAAAGTATATTGATTTGTAGCTCTTAAAGGTTGGAGAGCACGTTTACATTCTATATTAGCATTTTCAATAGCCAATTGACGCAATAATTCTGCTGCTGCTTCTTGATTATCCAATTGTTGACATAGAGCTTTTGAAAGTCTTTCTACAAAATCAGCATAAGGCTCAGTTGTTCCCTGGCGTATGTTAGAAAAACTAATTTTAGGCTCACCAGCTTGTGGAACTTTTAAAAAAGCTCTAAAAGCACATTCAGAAACTACAGATAATGTAGCAGGAGGAAGAACAAGCTGTGTAGGAATAGTTGCAAATTGACCTGATCCAAACAATTGTTCAACTGTGTAAGCACCACCACCACTTAAAGCAGCTGCATGAGAGTGACGCAAATATTCACTTTCCCAAACTACATACTGCATAGAAGTCAAAATCATCCGAAACAATTGCTTCCAATCTTGAGGTACCATAGTATACCCATTCTTAATTCCCTCTAAAAGACCTCTAGTAAAATTCCCAGTAATTCCATAATCAGAAATAGCCTTCTTCAATTCTCGCAAAATTTGAAATGGCAAACCTTCCCATTCTGCAATCTGTTGTCCAGCTTGTGGTCCTGGTTGATATTGCACTGGACATACTGACAACAATTCAGCTAACTCTTCCCCAGAAATAGCAACATCTGCCTTACAACTTTCAACCATCTTTTGAAAAGGAGACTTTAGAACATTATTAGAAGGAGGAGGTTTCAGTTCAATGTTAGAAGATTTCTGTTCAATGTCAGAAGAAATAGAAGGAGATTTTAAATTCTTTTGTTCAATAGCAGAAGGAACAGAAGAATCAGAAAGAGGTTTTAGAATCTCAGAAAGGGGCTTCAAAATCTTTTCAAGATCAGTAGGAGCAAAAGGTATTTTAGTGTCAGTAGGAGCAGAAGATATTTCAGTGTCAGAAGGAGCAGAAGGTATTACTATATTAGAAGAAACAGAAGGAAATACTTCAGATTTAGAAACTTCAGCTTTAGAATCAGAAGTCAAAGCTTCTTTAGAGTCAGAAGTCAAAGCTTCCTTTTCAGGCAGAGTGTCAGAAGGAGGTATTTTAGAATCAGAAATCAAAACTTCAGAAGGAGGTGTTAAAGGAGAAGAAAACTCCTCTTCCTTCCTACCAAACATTACTATAGCATGTCTACATAGATGCCAAGCATGCAAAATATCTACCTTTAAGCTTGTATTAGAATGCAAAACCTTGCCAACCTTATCCCAATCTGACAATTTCAAAGAACCCCTATCAGGATAGAAAGAACAAGTTAAGGCAATTTCTCGTACCAGCCGATAAAGAGCCTTCTGTGAAACAGAAAGTTCAGACTTTTTAAGAAGATAAAGTAAATCATCTACATGCTTCCTTTGTTCTTGAGAAAGCGAAGAGCCCATACTTACAAAAATCTTATAAGAGATAAGATCGAGACAGCGTGCGCTTGTCCTTGCTGGACGAAATATGGGTCCCTGTTCCGGGCGCCAAATGTTGCATTCGTTTCCCGGAGGCTGAAGACGTGTGAGATGTATGAAAGGAAAACATCCACGGATAGCAGAGTTGAGAGTAAAATCAACAGCAACTTTATTGAGCATCAGACATAGTTTATATAGTTTCTAAGTTTCTCAGTTCTCACCTACTATGCGTGTTACTTTATTATTGGTTAACAAATCTCCAAGGCACAATAATTGGTTAGTAATTACATCATTGGTTTTCATGAGAAAATGCATGTATTCACACACAATGATAGTTACACAAGATACACTAAAAGCGGCAAATGTTACAGGTTATACATTGTTTCACCCTGTGTCCTTGTACATGCTAGAAACACTGCTCAAAGATGAGAATTGCTGATGTTTGCAATTTCGTGTATCTACATGCTTCCTTTGTTCTTGAGAAAGCGAAGAGCCCATACTTACAAAAATCTTATAAGAGATAAGATCGAGACAGCGTGCGCTTGTCCTTGCTGGACGAAATATGGGTCCCTGTTCCGGGCGCCAAATGTTGCATTCGTTTCCCGGAGGCTGAAGACGTGTGAGATGTATGAAAGGAAAACATCCACGGATAGCAGAGTTGAGAGTAAAATCAACAGCAACTTTATTGAGCATCAGACATAGTTTATATAGTTTCTAAGTTTCTCAGTTCTCACCTACTATGCGTGTTACTTTATTATTGGTTAACAAATCTCCAAGGCACAATAATTGGTTAGTAATTACATCATTGGTTTTCATGAGAAAATGCATGTATTCACACACAATGATAGTTACACAAGATACACTAAAAGCGGCAAATGTTACAGGTTATACATTGTTTCACCCTGTGTCCTTGTACATGCTAGAAACACTGCTCAAAGATGAGAATTGCTGATGTTTGCAATTTCGTGTAACTGCAGTTCTAAAAACCATACAGATGAACATTGTAATAACCCTACATCCTAATTTGATCTGAAGGGCATGGCATTGTGGAGGTTATGTTGGTGCATTGCTTCCCTTTGTCCATAAAAAGTGAAGTGGTTCGGGAATAACGAGAGGCACAAGCAAGCAAGTGACAACAGCTCTTTAATATACAGTGAGACTTCAGCAAAAACTCAGAGGCTGCAGCCCTCCTTATATATGATCCTGGAGGGACTGTCAGCCAATCAGAAACTTAGGCAGGTTTGAAACTCCCGCTGAAAAGTATCAATACATAACACCCCTCCCTTCCCAGAAGGCACTAACATTCAAATATTTACATAAGTACACACAAAATCTCGCAGGTGCCCTGGCCGAGTTCTCGTTCTAGTTGACCTGCGCAGTTCAGTGTTTGGCGGGGTGTCGAGCTGGTCAGACGGACTTTCTGTCTCTCCCGGCTCCGCCAATGGAGCCTCCTGGATTTTGTCCGGGGTGTGGTTATCCCCGGTTGGGAGTGGCGACTCGCTGGGGCAGCACTGGAACCAGGGCTTGTCAGCTAAGTATTCTCTCGAACCCGGGCTTGAGTTAGCTGTTTTGGGAAAGTTGTTGTAGTTAGGTTCGGAGATGTCTAAATTGATGTTTGCTTCGCCAACTATTCTTTTTCTAAGTTGGTCTATGTGGCGCTTCCAGAGTCTGTCCACCCCTACGTCTACCGTGTATGATTTTGGGCCCCTTACGCCCACTATGGTTCCTGCAACCCATAGAGGTTTGCTAGCATAATTGCGAGCGAACACCGGGGACCCCATCTGGAACTGTCTTAGTCCGGTGGTCTCTCCCTTGAAATTCTCATGTGTGTAATTGGGGTGAAGCCTGTCTAACATGCACCGAAGCTTCCTGCCCATGAGGAGTTCGGCTGGGCTTCTCCCTGTGGCCGTGCATGGTGTGGCATGCTGGACAGCTAGAAATTGGTCTATCTTGGCCTGCCAGTCCCCGTTATCTAGCCTGGACAATGCTTCTTTGGCCGTTCTTATGAAACGTTCAGCCAAGCCATTAGAAGCCGGATGGAATGGAGCCGATAGGGCATGGCAGATGCCCAGTCCGGCCAGGTAGCCCTCAAACAGGGTCGCTGTGAATTGAGGGCCGTTGTCAGATACCAGAGTATCCGGTAGGCCATGGGTGGCAAATAGTTTGCAAAGGACTTTGATGACTGCCTCGGCTGTGGTTGAGGGCATTAGTATTATTTTGAGCCATTTCGAAAAGGCATCGACTACGATTAAAAATGTTTGCCCATGGAAGGGGACAGCAAAGTCAATATGGATCCTCCCCCATGGCCCTTTTGGTTTCTCCCACTCTCGGATGGGCGCTATCGGGGGATCGGGCCGAGACTCCTGACAGGATCTGAACTTCCCCACCCACTCGGATATGACTTGGTCCATGTTGGGCCACCAGACGTAACTGCGGGCTAAACTTTTCATTCGGACAATTCCTGGGTGCCCCTCGTGCAGTAACTCCAAGACCCTCGTTCTCAGTTTCGTTGGTATTACCACTCTATCACCCCACAGCAAACAACCCCCTTGCATAAATAATTCGTTACGTTTGTTAACATAACCCTGGTACTCCCCACCGACCGCCTTGACTGGCCACCCCTTAAGGACCCAACCCATTACAGTACGAATTACAGGGTCCCTAGCAGAGGCTTTCGCCACCTCGCAAGAGGAAATAGGTCCCAGAGTCATAGCGTCGATCAGCAGAACGGGGGTCTCCGGCGTGGGGTTGACCAGCAAATTGAGGAGGGGGCAGCAGCTGAGGGCGTCCACGTGGCCCAAGGTCCGTCTGGGTCGATGGACAAGCTGGTATGAATAGGCCGATAGAAAAATGGCCCACCTGGTCAACCGTGGGGACAGGGCAGCGGGGGTGGGTTTGTCACCGGCCAAAAGTCCCAGCAGGGGCCAGTGGTCAGTCACAAGTTCGAATTGATGTCCATAGAGGTATTCATGGAACTTTTTAACCCCCGCAATTGCAGCCAGAGCCTCTCTGTCCAACTGACTATAGTTCCGCTCTGCGCTTGACAGGGTGCGAGAGTAAAACGCAATGGGTGCCTCTAGGCCGTTTGGTAGTCTATGGCCTAGGACGGCACCAACTCCTATGGGGGAGGCATCAAAAACCAATACAAGCGGTAGCGCTGCGTTGTATTGTATTAGGAAACTGTCTTCGGATAGAAGTCTCTTTATAGCCTCAAAAGTGGCTGCTTGGGCTTTTCCCCAAACCCAAGGTACATTTTTTCCTAAGAGTTTGTGTAGGGGATCTGCAACTGTAGCCTTATCCTTAAAAACATTGAATAGAAATTGAGCAGTCCAAGGAAGGCTTGGAGCTCCGCTTTGGTTTTGGGGGCTGGTGCGTTTTTGATAGCTCTCACTTTGCTTTCGGTGGGGTGGATGCCTGTGCCATCCACCATGTACCCCAAAAATTCGACGGAGGGGACAGCGATTATGCACTTATTTTTCTTTAGTTTAAGTCTCACTTCCCTAAATCTGGAAAGGACGTTCCTCACTCTGTCCCCCAGTTGACGTTCATCCTGAGCGCTGATTAAAACGTCGTCAAAATAGGGCACCACCCCCAGGAGCCCTTGCAAGAGGCGCTCCATGGTGCTTTGAAATAGGCTGGGTGCGACGCTCACCCCAAACTGGAGCCTGGTGCATTTGAATGCACCCCTATGAGTTACAATTGTCTGTGCCTCTGCCGTGGCATCGTCGACTGGTAATTGTTGGTAGGCCTGAGCTAGGTCTAATTTGGCAAAAATTTTGCCGGGTCCCAGGGAGTGTAGTAGATGATGCACGATCGGCACCGGATAGGTGCTCGGCTGCAAAGCCTTGTTGATCGTGCACTTGTAGTCGGCACAAATTCTGATTGAGCCGTCAGATTTTACTGGGGTCACTATGGAGGTCTCCCATTTCGCATGGTCAATGGGGACCAACACCCCTTGTTTAATTAATTTGTCCAGTTCCACATCGATCTTTGGTTTCAATGCGAAAGGCACCCGTCTGGCTTTAAGTCTTATTTGGGCTACGTTGGGGTCTAGGTTTAGGGAGAAAGGGGTCCCCACATACTTGCTCAACGTGTCCTTGAAGACGTCTTGGAACTCATTCAGGAGGCTGTCCTTCAGTGACGGCTCGGACATTCGGTGAACGCCGGTGAAGCCCATGCCAAGGGCTCGGAACCACCCCATGCCCAGAAGGCTAGGCAGCTGCTTGGTGACGATGGTCAGTGGCAAGTCTTTTTCGAAGTCTCCGTAGGTGACTCGGAATGTGCCCACATCTTCGAGGGGGACCCGGTTCCCCTGGTAGTCTAGGTCTCGGCTTGTCGTTCGTTCAGAACTGCGATAGGAAATAATCACCAGTAACACACAGAGAATCAGGGTTTACTTTGGCAATGATAAGCTTGCAGTCAAAAGTAAAGTACAAGTCGGTGTTTTGGTTCAAAGTCAGTGCTGGGTGTAATCACACCACAGCGCTATTTAACAAAAACTCAGCCCCTTAAACATACATCCGGTGATTATCAATCAAGCACCCCGCACTCCCTTAACAGTAACAGCTGCGAGCAGCGAGGACAGCAGAATCGGAGAGGCCTAGCAACGTCATCAATCATTGCCCTGAATGCTGCTATCCAGGAACTGTTTGTGTGTTCGCTGTGGCTGCTTATCTCCACTCCTTCATCTCCCACACCCCCCATCAATGGCGAGCTCCGGCAGGACTCGACAGGCGCCCCCCCCTACCAGGAGCTCACCTATAAATAGAAAGCATACAGATGTTAGTCACTGTTACGACCCTGCATTAGGTTTGTCTGGGTATTTCCGATGGAACCGTTGTATCAATCGGGCAGCGTGAACATCGGGTGCTGCCACCCACGAGGCCTGTGTTACAGGGTATCCTTTCCACCGCACAAGATATTGTAACATCCCCCTACGAACCCTGGAGTCCAATATTCGGTCTATCTCATATTGGTTGGTATGCACGGGACCCGGTGGAGTAGTTGAGGTACCTGGCCTTTCTATCGTCACCGGTTTCACCAAACTGCTATGGAATACGGGATGTATCCTACTGAACAGAGGGGGAAGTTTAAGAGCTACGGTTACAGGATTGATGACTTGTGTTATGGGAAATGGTCCTATATATTTAGGTCCTAATTTTTTACTGGGCAGTCGGAGTTTAAGGTATTTCGTAGATAAGTATACTTTGTCTCCTATCCGGAATGGTTTTGGATCAGCTCTTTTCTTGTCTGCATATTTTTTGTACTCATCTGCTGCCTTTTGTAATGCTGTTTTTACACTTGGCCATACATTACTAATTTTATCAGCCCAACTGCGTGGCGTGTCACCGTCTGTCATAGGGGGATCTAACTCTGGAATGGCTGAAAACTCTCGGCCATATATTACTTGGAAAGGGGAGAACCCAGTACTGCGGTGGGGTATGTTGTTATATGCCACTTCGGCGAAAGGCAGGAGTCCTGACCAATTCGTCTGCTGGTATGAAACGTAGCATCTGATATATCTTTCGACCATGGCATTGGCCCGTTCAGTCGCCCCGTTAGTGCTCGGGTGGAATGCTGAACTTAACCCTTGAGAGGACCCAATTAAACGGACAAATCGTCTCCAAAACTTAGAGGTGAATTGAACACCGCGGTCGGATATAATCCTCTTAGGTGCTCCATGGAGACGATAGATATGTTGCAAAAAGAGTTCGGTTAATTGTCGCGCGGATGGTATGCTTTTACATGGCACAAAGTGGGCCTGTTTCGAAAACAGATCTACCACCGTCCAAATTACAGTGTGGCCATGGCTAGGGGGGAGATCGACTATGAAATCCATAGCGATCTCTTCCCAAGGCCTGCTAGGATTCGCGACTGTCTGTAATAGTCCTAACGGTCGTCCAGACCAGGGTTTGGCGGTTGCACAGGTTGTGCAACCTTTTACGTATGTTTCTATGTCCTTACGCATTCGTGGCCACCAGAATTGCCTCCTCACAAGGTGTAGAGTTTTTAAATACCCAAAATGGCCTGCTGATTTGACTTTCTCTCGGCTTGTCGTTCGTTCAGAACTGCGATAGGAAATAATCACCAGTAACACACAGAGAATCAGGGTTTACTTTGGCAATGATAAGCTTGCAGTCAAAAGTACAGTACAAGTCGGTGTTTTGGTTCAAAGTCAGCGCTGGGTGTAATCACACCACAGCGCTATTTAACAAAAACTCAGCCCCTTAAACATACATCCGGTGATTATCAATCAAGCACCCCCCACTCCCTTAACAGTAACAGCTGCGAGCAGCGAGGACAGCAGAATCGGAGAGGCCTAGCAACGTCATCAATCATTGCCCTGAATGCTGCTATCCAGGAACTGTTTGTGTGTTTGCTGTGGCTGCTTATCTCCACTCCTTCATCTCCCACACCCCCCATCAATGGCGAGCTCCGGCAGGACTCGACACTAGGATGCGCAGTCTTTGCTTGAATAGCTGATCCTTCCGGAACGACGGCAGGAGGGTCTTCAGGGTTGCCCATGACATTATGGAGAGAGCTGATCCAGTGTTGATCTCCATTGAGCATGGCTTGCCATTGATTTCGACCACCGTGCTGACTTTGTCCTCGATCGCCGTGCTGGCCTGGTCGATGTGTATGCTGCGGCCATCTCGCAGTTCAAATTCGTGCTGCTTCTTCACGCCGCCTTCTCTCGTTGGATGCTTCTGGTGTGTTGGTTCTGGTTGGCTGTGGCGCTCACGTGGTTGGTGTTTTCTGGGCAGAATGGCTCTACAGACTCGCGCCAAGTGTCCTTTTTTCTCGCAACGCCTGCAAATAGCCTCTCTGTATTTGCAGGACAGTCTATCATGGTGCCCACCACAGCTGGGGCAGTTGCGCCGGGGGCTGCCTGCGTCTTTTCTGTGGTGCTCTGTTCGGAAAACGTCCTCATCAGACTCGGACTCCGAGCTGGATCTGGCGTCTTCCCTGTGCACTGGTGTGGACTTGGGACTGTCTTTGCTGGTCAGCGGACGCTGCAGCGTTTCTGCGGCTTTTGTAGAAGCTTCATGAGCCCTGGCCTCGTCTAGGGCTCCAGCAAGCGTTAGATCAGGCTTAGCGAGTAGTCACCTTTGCAGTCTGATATCTCGAACGCCACAGATTAGCTGCTGAAGCAGCGCATCGTCCAAGTCTCTATAGTCGCAATGTGTTGCAGCTTTACGCAGGCTTGCCATGTAAGCACTGACCAGTTCTCTCTCTCGTTGTACGCGCTAAGTTGGTATCGTTGCACGAACTTGGAGGGTACGGGAGCGTAGTGAGCCCGGATAGTTGCCATCAAGGTGTCCCAGGAAACGGTCTGGACTGGCGTTGGCTCACACAGTGACTCCGCCATTTCGAACACGTCCGGTCCGCAGTGGCTTAGGAAGAGGGCCCTCTTCCGATTAGCGGAGAGCCCTTGCATGTCGCTGGCTTCGAGTGAGCACTCGAACCTTGTTAGGTACGAGACCCATTTTTCGCAGGTCGGATCAAAAGGCTTGGGCGGAACGTAGGCAGACATGTTCGGTATGCTTCCTGGGGTTCGCCTCGTCGCCTAGCTGAAGCTCGTGGTCTCACTGGTTCGCTTCTTGTGGCCTCAATCCCATCCTCATCACCAATGAAGTGGTTCGGGAATAACAAGAGGCACAAGCAAGCAAGTGACAACAGCTCTTTAATATACAATGAGACTTCAGCAAAAACTCAGAGGCTGCAGCCCTCCTTATATACGATCCTGGAGGGACTGTCAGCCAATCAGAAACTTAGGCAGGTTTGAAACTCCCGCTGAAAAGTATCAATACATAACAAAAAGTATGGGTTTTTTGTACAGAAAAGAAAATTATTTTAATACCCCATTACAAATACAAAATAAACTTAACAGAAGATATTAATTTGCATATCAAAGAACAATTTATAATTATAATCCAAACACTCTGTAAACCACTTGTGCGATTCTTTACAGAAACTTGAATTTAGAAACTAATTGCTTTTAATATTACAAAGATTTCAGCTCCAAAAATAATTCAACATAAAATTAACCTTTAGCAATTAGCATCATAAAATTATATATTTCCACATAAAAATACAAAATAATATTAATGAGAAGAATATGAAAAATCATTCCAAGCACTTTTGCTATTTTAAACAAAACAAAGAAACAAAACCCAAAATGACAACAAAATAGAAATATGCATGAAAAAAGTCTATCCCTTTGTTAGCAAAACACTATCCAAAATAAATATAATCATTTACATCAGTACAAAGATTTCTGAATTTTAAAAAATAGTTGCAATGACAAAAGGGGTTTTCTTTTTCTGACAGTAAAAAATGATACTGTGGATAAAATTTGCAAAAGATGCAATGAAAAAATAAAATTTGCATTAAAAAGGTTTACATGGGTATTCTTTTTATACAAACATTAGAAACAGTATTGCACATCACAACACAGAATCGAGGTTAGTCAGCCTTCTAAAATGTGTTATATTCAAGTTTTGTAGTATCTTTCAGGAGAAGCCTTGGGCAACCAGATGCAAACATGGAATTAAGGATCAAGTGTTTTCCATACACAAATATATAAATGCTAAATGTTTCCTTCTTAACAAAAAGTGTGGACTTTTTAAAGCATTTTTCCTTCCACATCATACATTTGAAAAAGCAATATGCACATCTGGGATATCAAAAGTAAAGAAGCTTAAAAAATTTAAAATACAATAAAATTAACATTTTTTTTTACAAAAATAGTAAAATAAATATGATTTATAAAGCAAAAGCAATACAGCATTGAATACTAGAGAAAACAGGGGTGCAATCCAGCAGCACATATCTTATGTCAACCATCTTTTAATAAGCAGAAGATATGCATAAAATCCGTAGATACCACCTCTCCTCTGACAAATGAAAAGAGGCTAATAGATCAACTGCTTTGTTAATACAAGGGGTGAATATTTCTATTGGATTCTACTGGATTACACCCAAAATTCATGGATTAAGGACAAAAAAAGGAGATGTAAAATTAGCATCAATAGCCCCAGAAATGAAGTAACAAGCATAGCTTGATATTTGATTAGTTTACCCATGTCAAATAAAGGATAACACCATCCTATTTGACAGCTATATTGTAGAGAAGGGAAAAACATCTCCATTATTTTAATTGTGTACTATTTGTCGATATTAATTTCATTATTTAAAACATATAAAGGTGCTTCAATTTTAAACTTCAAGCAAGAAATATGAAAATAAAGTTAAAAACATTTGCAGAATTAATTATACTTAAATAATTAACACTTCAAAACTGTTTTTTTTTTATTCCAAAAATTGAGGTATACCAATGGAGATGTCATTTGTCAAAAAAAAATCTGTGCCTCAAAATAGCTGACTAGTTGGAAAAAATCTCTTATAGAGATATAAAAATAGTGCGTAACAAATGTCAAAAATGGATCAAAGTTTAGCAGGGCTTAAGGTTAGAAAAAAATACTCCAAGAAGTTTGGAGGATCATGGTTAAGTAACAAATACAATACATTGATAAATAAATCAGTTAAAGGTTTTTTTTTTTAAAAAAAAACAGCATCAACTTTAAAACTTTAAAACTCTGAACTACAATCACAACAGTAGCACTAGACATGAAACATATACTGAGCAGTACAAGGAGCTCACCAATTTTAAAATTTTAACCAATTTTAAGAATAAAGTATACTTTGATAAAGGATTGTCCCTGAGGACATGGCAAGAGCATAACCCTGGTTAATTGCTCTCTGTAAAAAGGACTGCAATTCTGAACTTGCTTCTATCAGGTGTTTGAACTGCACAGTAGCTCTTCCACTGGAACAAAAAAGTGTAGTTGCACTCACATGTTCCAAGATGGACACAAAGACTGCTAGTGACATTCTTTAAGAAAATGTTTTGTTTACTTGGTTACATCATCCAGAATCTTGCATGCAATACCATTACTTGAAATGGCTTCACCTGTATTAAAATCTAATCTTGACTGTCAGTAAATGAACTGGACTTCACACAACAGTGATATCATTTGGATAAATATATTGTCAATATACTGAGGTCAAATACTGTATAAGAGAATTTAAGCCTGGTTTCATTATTGTCTTCAAGATAAGATTTACCTTCTGCAACTAGCTGTAGAAATATTATACTATCTCCATTTTGACTTTATTTAGATTTTTATTAGTAAAGCATTTTCTTGGTATCAGCATATTTCAGTGTTCATTTTTCAGTAGTTTCCCATTTGGTGACTGGTTAGCAGTGGGCTCCCCATCTTTGTTTTGGAGAGGACATTTTAACAATCAATGGGGTTGAAATAAATAATAAAATATTCTAATGTTTTAACCAAATCTGTGTCTATGCTATATTACTCCACATAACCTCACACCACATCAACTACAACATTATATCCAATCTATTAAAATTGAATTCCTCCACCAACCTGGTCACAAAATAGCTGCACTTTCTAATCTAAAACTAATTTGCATATTGTATACATGTAGGACACTTTTAGGGGGGAAAAGCTTGAGAGTCACAATAATGCATGCAAGTCCTTTGTTATAAATGTTGCAGTGTGCTCATGCTATCTAGATTTCAGAGCCTTACTTTAAAAATTGGCAATAACTTATCTCCTGTTAAATCTAGTGCATGCATATGTTGTATACAGGTAAGTAATCATGCAATTTTCATATTCTAAAACTATGGCAGTTTGTGCCATATTGTGTTACTTGCATTTTAATCGGTAATGCAGAATATCTTAAAATGTTTTTATCCTGTTTTTATAGGTGGCATTACATATAACACCTATATAGCAGCAAAGCTAATACAGCTTGTGATTATAAATGTTTAAAAATACCTAATAAATCAGATTATCTTGAGGTATTATTTCTTGCAAGTCAAAATGGAGAGCAAAAAAACCAACCCTATTTTTTTAAAAAATGATGTATACACTGAAAATAGCAACGATAATAAAAATTAAGCTTTTTGTAGCAGCCGTATTCCCTCTTCTCTATTTTTGCTACCTTTGGTAAATTTGCGGGAGAGATCTTGAATTTAAAAACCCATGTTTAGAAATAAGTGCACGCTTCACCCACTAACTATAGCAGCAAACAGTGTGCCCCATGCAAAAAACATTCTCTCATCTAATATTAATTCTACATATAAAAATAAGTTGGAAAAATTAAAAGAAAACTATTTTATTATTATTATTTTAACATGAAAATATCAGAAAAAATTAGTAAGCCTGAGATGTAGGGTTTTGGTGAAAAACAAGAGGCTTTGTAGCATTTTGGATGCTGAAAAAAGATGTATATCTAAGAGAGCTGGAGTGAGAAGCAGAAGAATGCACTTATTTCTTCTGCATGTCAGCATCTTCAAGGAATCCTTCCTTCCTTCCTTCCTTCCTTCCTTCCTTCCTTCCTTCCTTCCTTCCTTCCTTCCTTTTCAATTCCAGTGGAAGTGGATCTGCAGTGGCCGGTCTGGCCCCTCCTTAACCAATGGCTTATGGAATTCACGCCCTGCCCGAGAATGGATGATTGCCCAGCAAAACTCACAGTAATACTGTAGGCAAGTAACATTGGCACAAAAAAAAGGGAGCAAACTTTCCACCACATCGTGCACCCTGGCATTCATCACACATCTGGTCATCCAACACATATGGCTTTACCTCCACCTGTTTAAAAAAAACAGACACGTGAAGAGGAAAGCAAAGAAACATTAATACTGAATATTTGGACTCTGAAATATCAGTTAAGTAATGCTACAGGATTATGCTCCTTAATAATATTATAAAGTAACTAACGCTGGAATAAAATAGAATGACAAGTCTGTTATGAGGTTTGAACCTTTTATCAGAAGTAACAAAAAATTCCTATTCATCTTGCTTTGTCATTTCTCTTTTGGTAAATATAATTCACAATTATTACAAAACTGCAAATAAAGAATTTAGGTATCAAGGCAGCAAATATCACTACTATTTTAACCAGTAATCCTACTTCTAATTAAAAAAAAAATGTATCCTTGGAAGACCTCCAAATTACTGCTGGAGATGATCAGCACTGCAAATTTATCCTTGTGGTCAACCAGGCTTGATTCCTATTTGGTGACAGCTCTTTATTTTAATAATACGTTTCAGAAACAACTGATATTGAAACAAAACAAAATCAGCTGTTGCCTCCCTAAAAAAAGCTTTAGAAAATATATTGCCACAATTGATAATCAGAAATAGGTTAAGTAGGAAAAGAAAACTATGTAAAGTTAGGTATTATGAGCACAAACAAGAAAAAAAATCTTTCTTATATTATTTAAAATTATATGCAATATTACACCTCTACCATCTAAACAGTTGCTCCAAGAATTCTACTTAGGTGCAGCTACTAGGAAACAGATTATGATCAACATCCAGCTACTAATTAGTTTTGATAAAATAGATAAAATAGTCAATTTTATCAATGATCATGTTGTGTAACTTGTGAAAAGCAAACAAGCTTATTCCTTCTCTCCAAATTTACTCGTTTATCAATATCACCATGTTGAAGCTGAACAAACCGAGCACTGATAGCTGCAATGTAGCTCTGTTGATTGGAAAAAGCCACTCATCCAGCACCTTTGGGGTATTTTAGTTCAGGGTCGGTATCAATTCTTGCATAACACACTCCACCTTAGAGACGGTCCATTATCATAGCTAATTCCACTACAAAGAAACAAAACACACTGGCTAAAGAATCTTTAAATAAATAAATAAATATATTTTAAATCAAAAACTACTTGAAAAGTTATAAAGTATAATATTAGTATGCAGTGTAGAATATCATCTGCAATGTGATGCATAATCAATGTTAGAATCCAATAGAACATTAAATAAGGACTAGGAGAAGGGAATCTCCTAGTATGGGATTTGGAAAACTAATTTGTTCAATTTAGGCACCAAGCAAATCCCAACTAGCACCATAAAATAAAACCAAACAAAATACAAAAATAAAAAATAAAGATACAGTGTAATAACAAAGTGATAATAAAACAGACAACAAAAAAAAACAGATCACAAGACTGACTAACATCCTGCCCTGAAACAGTTCTAAAATGGCCTCAATCCTGATTAGGTTAGGTCTTCAACACTTTTCAGAATGCTATCAGGAGGAGAATGACATAGATTATCAAGGAGCATCTCATTCCAGAGCTGTGTCAGACATGTTCCAGTTCCTTGGTCCCAAAAGATGTTTCCAAGTTAACACTGTACCAAATTTATTTTTTAATTACTGTATGAAGCTTTTTAAATAATGATCTGTATTCCCAGAGCTTGGTTTGCTGGTCCTCTAATGTAGGAATTGAGTGCTATTTCTAATGGAAACCATACAGTATCATAGCAACTGTTACCAGAAGTGGGTTTCAGCAGGTTCTGACCAGTTCTGGAGAACTGGTAGCGGAAATTTTGAGTAGTTCGGAGAACCGGTAGTAAAAATTCTGACTGGCCCCGTCCCCATCTTTCTGTCAGTCCCAGCTGATCGGATAGACTATCTATTATCAGTCTATAATAGATAATAGACTGTTTATTAGTCTATTAGGGGGCGGGGGGGGCGGTTATTATTAACGAGGATCTGGGTCCGAGGGAGACCACTGTGCCTCAGATAGCCAGATGTGAGTCCCTTCTTGTGAGGTGGGGTCATGGGGTTCAGATGGGCTTGTTGCTTATGTACCTGGCTCCCTGCCGCATGGCAACAGCCCTACCTGAGTTACTCAACGTGATAGCCACGGTGGCAGTAGATACACCCAGGCTTTTAGTCATGATTTCAACTTGCCATCCATTGGTGAAACATCTAAGGTGGCTCGGGAGTTCATGGCTTCCATGACAGCCATGGACCTGACCCAGTTAGTTCATGGCCTACTCACAGGGGAGGTCACACTCTGGACCTGATTTTTGTCTCTGGCCAGTGGTTGAGTGGTCTTGTTATTGGGGATAAAGACATGGAACCCTTGTCATGGACAGACTACTCACTCCTTCGCCTGGATCTTCGAACTGCTGCCCCTCGCCGCAAGGAGGCAGATCCAATTAGATAGATCCGCCCCAGGCGCCTGATGGATCCTGAGAGGTTCCAGATGGAGCTTGGGCCATTTCCTGAGGATCTAGCACATGACTCGGCCGAGGACCTGGTAGCCGCCTGGGATCGGGCGGCTGGGGGGCCTTGGACCGAGTCGTGCCTTTGCGGCCTCTGACCCGGTGCCGATCCCGAGCGGCTCCTTGGTTCACTGAGGAGCTGAGGGAAATGAAGCGCAGGAAAAGACGCCTGGAGAGTGGTTGGAGGGCCAGTCTCGCTGAATCTGATCGAACACTGGTAAGGTTGCATATTAAGGCCTACCTAGTGGCGATAAAGACGGCAAAGTTTAATTACTTTTCTGCCTCTATTGCATCATCAGGGAATCGTCTGGCCGCCCTGTTTAGGGTGACCTGCTCCCTGCTCCATCTGGGAGTGCAGGAGGATCCCTTGGAAGGCAGGGCAGAGGATTTTGGACAATACCTGTATGACAAAATCGCTCAGATCCAGGGGGACTTGGACTCTGACTGGGTAAATCAGGGCAGGGTGACGAGGAATAGTCTTGAGAATGTTATCTGGGAGGAGTTTGATGCTGTGACTCCCGATGATGTGGACAGGATTTTGGGGAGACTTAGTACGGCCACATGTTTACTGGACCCGTGTCCCTCCTGGTTGGTACTCGCTTCCCGGGAAGTTACACGAGGCTGGCTCCAGGGTGTTATCAATGATTCACTGAGTGAGGGCCACTTCCCCACAGCCTTGAAAGAGGCGGTAGTGAGGCCTCTCCTCAAGAAGCCATCCCTGGATCCGGCAATATTGGCCAACTACCGTCCTGTCTCCAACCTTCGCTTCATGGCAAAGGTTGTTAAGAGTGTGGTCGCGTGACAGTTCCCACAATTCCTGGAGGAAACATCTTATCTAGATCCATTCCAGTCAGGTTTCAGGTCTGGGCACAGCATGGAAACGGCATTGGTTGCGTTGGTTGATGATCTCTGGAGGGCTCGGGACAGGGGTTGCTCCTCTGTTCTGGTCCTGTTAGATCTCTCAGTGGCTTTTGATACCATCAACCATGGTATCATGCTGAAGTGGCTGGAAGAGTTGGGGGTGGGAGGCACCGTGTTACGGTGGTTCTCCTCCTTTCTCTCCGACCGGTCGCAGTTTGTGTTGGCAGGGGGGCAGAGGTCGACCTCGAGGCCTCTCATCTGTGGAGTGCCGCAGGGATCAGTCCTCTCGCCCCTTCTGTTCAACATTTATGTGAAGCCGCTGGGCGAGATCATCCGTGGCTTCGGGGTGAGATACCACCAGTACGCTGATGACATCCAGCTGTACATCTCCACCCCAGGCCACCCCAATGATGCCCTTGAAGTGATGTCCCAGTGCCTGGAGGCTGTGTGGATCTGGATGGGGAGGAACAGGCTCAAGCTCAACCCTTCCAAGACTGAGTGGCTGTGGCTCCCGGCATCCCGATATAGTCAGTTGACTCCATTACTGACTATTGGGGGCGAGTCTTTGGCCCCCACAGAAAGGGCTCGCAATCTGGGAGTCCTCCTGGATATGCAGCTGTCCTTGGAGGAACATCTGACAGCTGTAACCAGGGGGACCTTTTGTCAGGTTCTCCTGATTCGCCAGTTGAGGCCCTTTCTTGATCGGGATTCCCTGTGCACAGTCACTCATGCCCTCGTCACCTCTTGCCTTGACTACTGCAATGCTCTCTACATGGGGCTCCCCTTGAAGAGCACCCGGAGGCTCCAACTGGTCCAGAATGCAGCAGCGTGGGTAGTGACTAGTTATCTTCGAGACCGCCTGCTGCTACTGACGACCTCCCATCGTCCCGTGCACTCCCACACAGAGGGCCTCCTCAGGGTGCCATCAGCCAATCAACGTAGGCTGGTGACCTCCAGGGGGAGGGCCTTCTCTGTGGGGGCACCTACCCTCTGGAATCAGTTGCCCCCAAAGATAAGGAGAATTCAAGACCTTAGTGCCTTCCGCCATGTCCTTAAAACTCACTTTTTCCAGCAAGCCGGGCTGGCTTCAGAAGAAATTTTAAATGTTTTAATTGGTTTGTATTTTTAATTTTGGGCCAAATTTATATATATTTTAATTGTTTTTTAATATTTGTATTCCATGTTTTTTAATTCTGGCTGTACACCGCCCTGAGTCCTCAGGGAGAAGGGTGGTATATAAATTTAAAAATAAATAAATAAATTTAAAATAAATAAATAAATATTATTAGTCCCAGCTGATCGGGAGAAAATGGGGATTTTGCAGTAACCTTCCCCTGGAGTGGGGAGGGAATGGAGATTTTACAGTATCCTTCCCCTGGAGCGGGGAGGGAATGAAGATTTTACAGTATCCTTCCCCTGCCATGCCCACCAAGCCACATACCACCAAGCCATGCCACGCCCACCAAGCCACTCCCACAGAACTGGTAGTAAACAATTTTGAAACCCACCACTGACTGTTACCATGCACAAAGCTAATTCTGTATACTTTGTATAACTATAAGGATCAGTGATGCTCAATAGCAAAATAGCTAGCAGCAAAGGAAAAGTATTTAACATTTGTTTCATTATACAGTATAATAAATCATCTTGCAGAATTGCTGGGCTTTGTGACATCGCCATTATGTATGGAATGATGTAATGATACTACATTTTACATTTCCATTAGGTTTTTGAATATGCATAATCTATTTTGAAAATCAATCAAAAGCAGTATATCATTGAAAAGAGTTTAAGAGTTTATTAGATTTCTATACCGCCCTTCTCCCAAAGGACTCAGGGTGGTGTACAGCCATATTAAAACACATAGATTTATAAAATTTAAAACCAATTTAAAATCAAATATAAAATCTGGCCGTGAATTAAAACATACATACATTTTAAAAATTCATACTAGGCCAGTCCGGCTTGCTGAAACAGAAGGGTCTTAAGGGCGCGGTGAAAAGTATGCAGGTCGGGGATAAGACGAAGTTCTATGGGCAGCTCATTCCAGAGGGCTGGTGCCCCCACAGAGAAGGCTTTCCCCCTGGGTGTCGCCAGTCAGCATTGTTTGGCCGACGGCACCCTGAGGAGTCCCTCTCTGTGGGAGTGTATTGGCCGGTGGGAGGTTGTTGCTGGCAGAAGGCGGTCTCGTATATACCCCAGTCCTAAGCCATGGAGCACTTTAAAGGTGGTAACCAACACCTTGAATCGCACCCGGAAGATCACCGGGAGCCAGTGCAGCTTGCGCAGGAGGGGTGTTATGTGGGTGCGCTGAGTCGCACCCATAACCACCCGCGCGGCCGCATTCTGCACCAGTTGGAGCCTCTGAGTGCTCTTCAAGGGGAGCTCCATGTAGAGAGCGTTGCAGTAGTCCAGACGGGACGGGACGAGGGCATGAGTGACCGTGCGCAGGGCATCCCTGTCCAGAAAGGGACACAACTAGTGCATCAGGCCTTGGTACTACAGTGGTTTAAAGCACCCTGTTATTAACACAGCTGCCTGCAATTTACTGCTGGTTCGAATCTCTCCAAGGCTCAAGGTTGACTCAGCCTTCCATCCTTTCTAAGGTAGGTTAAATGAGGACCCAGTTTGTGGGGGCAATAAGCTGACTTTGTATAAATATACAAAAGGATGAAGGCTATTGCTTAATGCACTGTAAGCCGCCCTGAGTCTCCGGAGAAGGGCGGCATATAAATCAAATTAAAAAAAAAAAAATAAAAATCAGGCGAACCCGATAAAAAGCTCCCCTGGCCACGGCCGTCATGTGATCTTCCAAAGACAGCCGTGCATCCAGGAGAACGCCCAAGTTGCGAGCCCTCTCTGAGGGGGCCAAGGTCTCGCCCCCAATAGTCAGCGATGGAACCAGCTGACTATACTGGGACGCCGGGATAAAAAACATCTAGTATATGTTTTCTTTGAGCAAATTTAATATCGGATTTCAAATGATGTTCTCTTCATTGAATATTAATTGTCCTACTTAAATTTTGTATCTATCATGTAATCTGACTTGTTCAGTTTCTGACTCACATTTCAGTTGCAACTCATTGCCCTAATAGATATTGTTTTCAAATTTGATCATTTCAAATTTCTAAGTATTCCATACTGTTTTTGTAATTTCGATAGATCAAAATTTTGAAGGTACTAAAATCAATGATGCTTTTTCAGATATTCCAAGGAAAGATTCTTGAAATATCTGGTTTTTTTAAATATACACCTTCATAAAAATAAATATTTAATACTGAGGGCAGAGGCAGTAAGCCTGGAGTTATTCTTTTTTTATATTTGTCCCATTCAGTACTTTTAATAAAGCTATGTACAATTAAATGATTTTGTATTTGTACTAGACCAAAGATATTTCTGCAGGTTTTCTAGGAATCCTGTTCCTATTGTAGTATATAATAGTATTATAATGTTATATTATATTATCCAACTATACAGTGGTGTAATCCAATCTGTAATACGAGAGTATAATTTAAAATTAGATGCTGCTAATCCATCTCATTCTTTTGCATTTTGTAGAATATAAAGTTTGATCTTCTGTCTTTTATTTGACCAAATTAAATTAGTTATTTGTCTTTGCCATTCAATGTCTTTTCAATTCTTATTGTAATAATTTGTAATAAAAACTTAAATCTTATTTAAAATCTTATTTCTCCTAAAGTCTAGCATCATTTCTACGGTTTTGAGTGTGTTCAGTTCCAGATTGTCCTGGTCGCACCAAGAGGCTAGTTGTTCAACCTCCCGTCTATATGTGGATTCACCATTGTCTCGAATGAGAACAATAAATGTTGTATCATCTGCAAACTTTAGTAGTTTAACAAATGGATCGTTTGAGATGCAGTCATTGTATATAGAGAGAAGAGAAGTGGAGAAAGCACACATACTTGGGGGGGGGGCTGTGCTAATTGTACAGGTATCTGATATGATTTTGCTTAGCTTCACCTGCTGCTTCTGTCCGTTAGGAAGTAATGCTAGGAAATAGTCTGTGATCATCCACTTAGTATAAACCTCTGTACCTATTGCAGAGGTGCAATTGTACGACCATCCACTAATTAGTCGTGGGGGCGCAATGGTTAGAATACAGTATTGCAGGCTATTTCTGCCGACTGCCAGGGGTTTGATGGCTCAAGGTTGACTCAGCCTTCCATCTTCTGAGGTTGGTAAAATGAGGACCCAGATTGTTGGGGACAATATGCTGAATCTGTAAATTGCTTGGAAAGGATTGTAAAGCATCATGAAATATTATATAAGTCTAAGTGCTATTGCTAAGTACTAATTAGACATAGTAAATTTATGCACTGGTTATATTTTGAGAATACAAAACCAAATTAATTTTGGTGAAATTGCTATATCTCCTTATTTTCACATTTTTTAATCCCCCCCCCCTTTGCAAGTAGTCCTTGAGTTACGACAGTTCACTTAGTGGTGGTTCAAAATCATGGCACACACACCCCAAAAGTACTTATGATGGTCATAAGTACATAAGTTACGAATGTTGCAGCATCACAGCAGTTTTGTCCTTATAACCAACTGCAGAGATGCTGCAACATGCCCCCTGTCTATTCCACGCCCCCCCCCCCCTGAGCCTGTACAGGCACTGGGCCTGTTTTGCCAGTCCATCCATCCTGTCACCAATTGCTTACTTATATTTAGAAGATCTGCAGAACTCAGGGCCATGTGGCAGAAAAGTAGTCATCTACTCAGATGCTGGTGAAGCTGTTTTGGTTAGATCTTGTACTCATATATGCTTCTGTGCACTTTGGAAAAGGCTTTTTGTGAAGAGCAGAGTCCTCCATGGATGATCGCACCCCTTCAGGCTTCTGTGTGCTTTGGAAAAGCCTTTTTGAATGGAGCAAGGAGGTTTCCAGGGATGTGAGATCTATCGTGTCCTTGCAGGCTTCTGTGCTCTTTGGAAAAGGTTTTTTGTATGGAGCATAAAGGCCTCCAGGGACGTGATAGATCTCAAGTACCTGGAAGCCTCCGTGTCCATGGAAAAGCCTTTTCCAAAGAGGACACAAGCCTGCAGAGGTGCGATAGATCTCACAGCCTCCATTAGTTTGAGGGTGAAGGGTGCCTAACATCTTTAGGAACTCCTGCCAGCAGCTAGAGGTAAATTGAGCCGTGGTGGCACAGTGGTTAGAATGCAGTACTGCAGGCTACTTCTGCTTATTACTGGCTGCCTGTAATTTGGCAGTTCAAATCTCACCAGGCTCAAGATTGACTCAGTCTTCTATCCTTCCAAGGTTGGTAAAATGAGGACCCAGATTATTGGCAATATACTGACTCTGTAAAACAGTTTAGAGAGGGCTGTAAAGTGGTATATAAGTCTAAGTGCTATTGCTATTGCTATTAAAGAATAAGTAGAAGATTCTAGCATACTACAACATTTGCCAATTTGTTGTACTAGTACAGTGGTGGCTAACCTTTTTGCCGTCATGTGCCAAAACTGGGGAGAGCACAGGGGGGTCTCGCGCATGCGTGCCCACACCCGTAATGCAATACCCCCCGCACGCCCTGCTCCCGCGTATGCGCGCACAACCCCATGCTCCCCCACATGAGCAACCCACACACTCCCCCCACCCCCACACATATGCGTGCGACCCCCCTGCACTCCTTGCTCATGCATGTACAACCCTCCGCACTCCCCCCACCCCCGGACATACGCACGAGACCCCCTCCTGCCCTGCGCATGCACATGAGACCCCTGCGCATGCGCGGACATCTCCCACATGTGCCCTGCCCTTGCACCAGAGACCCAAAAATCAGCTGGCGGCACACGCAAATGTGTGGTGGAGCTGAGCTAGGCAATGGCGTGCCACCTGTAGTTTTGAATCTGGTTGATTCATTATTTGTTTCCAATGAAAAGTCTTTATTGGATTGCAGGGTTCTCTCATTGTTTTGTTTGGTAGATGGACTGAAATTTATTTAGGATAAACGGCAATGAACTGGGAAAATTGCATTAGGATAGATACCCCACCCCCAAATTATTTCCCAGGGTAATAAATTGTTGACTCAACCATAAAACATTTAGATACTAAAGAATGTTAATTAATACAGACTAAAGGGGATAATGAAAACAGGAAGCAAGACCATTAGATGACACATATAGAAAAGTACCTCTCTAGAGAAAAAGGCCTGTTTTTGTATAACTCAATAAACAATAGCATTTGTACTGTCTCAGTCATACCTAGCCATACTGGCTTCATTAATACACACACTGGTTTATAGTAGTATAGCCTTTATTGTCATTGTACATCATGTATACAACAAAATTGGTTTAAAGCCAATCAATTATTCTGCTGCATTGATCAAACATATATTGTAATGTATATAAATCTACAGTGAGAGGTTGCCTCCCTGCTCTTTGGGCCTCAGCTGCCCAAAAACATCAGGGTTTTTCTAGAATTGTCCACTGGACTCTGGTTTGAACTTTTGGGGAAATTTGTAAAGTGTGATTCTTCTCAGTCCTAGCCCCAGTTTTAAAAAAACACACCGGAAGATTGTGGCACTTTGGTTTAACACTTACCAGCTCGTAACGGCCTGGGAACACCAACAACAAAAATGGATCCAAAGGCTGTGAACCATCCATTACGAAGTCACTATCACTTAAGTTCCAGGGGCGGATCTGAACCTATTAAAGCAAAGCAGTTGCATGACTGTAAATGCATTTATGAGGCACTGCCATTATGAATCCATATAAGATGCCAGTAACCCATAATAGAAAGAGAAAAGAGGAAAAAAAACTTTATTTTTTTTGGGGGGGGGCAAGATGGTTGGTGGATTAGCTCCCTTTTTTGCACAACAATGTTGCTTAAATTCTCCCCATTTTATTCATTGGGGCAAATGAAATGTGTTCACTCATTTTAGTAATTACATTAAATTTTTGATGATAAAATAAAATTAAATTAAATTTCATTTTAAGCTGTTTGAATCACCATCCACTAAGAAAAAGTCTTCAGATATATTACAACTTGTTCTGGAAGCTTTTTAAAAGTACTCAGGTTTCTCTTCCTATAATCCAGGGGTGACAAATTCACGGCCCACAGCCCAGATGCATCACATGCTGGCTATGCCCACCCCTGTTTTAGCAAAGGGGGGGGAGTTGTGATACATCACGTGACGACATGATGATGTGAGTTTGACATTCCTGCTATAGCTTTTTTTTTTTAACTTACAGGCTTATCCTTGATAGTAGGGCTGGAAACACACAAATAAAGCTTTCCATCTTCTTCAAGGCAAGCATCAATCAGAGCTTGAACAGAGCTCTCCTCTTGGAAAAGGAGGAAGGCATAACCTGGATATCAAGGGAGGAGGAGGAAGGGAAAAGAGAAAGCCTAGGATATAGTTAATGTTTTCCTCCTGTTGTCAATATGATCAGGACCCAAAGACAATACACATTTTCTACAAGTGCTCCCATTTTTGCATATTTCTAGTGTTATTTTTTATTACTAAAAATCTTTTTTAAAAAGGAAAATTTCTCTAAAGTGTTGTGAAGTAGAGTATATAGTCCTGATATACGAGGTGAAAGTCCAAGGCCCAACTTCTTATTTTAAAATTATGCAAGTCAATCTCACTGATAATAAATAGTTTAAGAGTTTAAGGCACAGTGGTTAGAATGCAGTATTGCAGGCTAACTCTGCTCACAGCCAGTAGTTCGATCTGGCTCAAATTCAAACAGACAGATTCAAACAAACATAGTTGGAAGGACCTTGTAGGTCATCTAGTCCAACCCCCTGCCCAAACAGGAGACCCTGCACCATTTCTGACAGATGGCAGTCCAGTCTCTTCCAGTGATGAAACTCCTACAATTTCTGAAGGCATGCTGTTCCATTGGTTGATTGTTCTCACTGTCAGAAAATTTCTCCTTATTTAGGAGGGGTATGGCTGACATCATGGCGATATGACGCATTTCATGGGGCTCCGTGGGATTGCACTGAAATCCAAGCTGCTGGGAGATCTGGAGGGACCTAAATCACCTTGGAGGGGTGATGAATAAAGAGAGCACACTCTGCTGATCTCAGGGAGCCTGCAATCTCCCTGATTGATCCGGAGAAGGCTCTCAAATTCAATGGGGAGGAAAAGATGGCCATTACATGCCGGACTGCTGTGACAGCCAATGGAAAAGAAGCGTGGAAGCTTGAATGACAGTGTGATCAATCTGGGTGAGAGACTGTTAAGGATATTGGT
Organism: Pituophis catenifer annectens; assembly: GCF_029215685.1. Taxonomy (NCBI): domain Eukaryota; kingdom Metazoa; phylum Chordata; class Lepidosauria; order Squamata; family Colubridae; genus Pituophis; species Pituophis catenifer. Next base: position 25,415,991 of record NW_027256888.1, read on the forward strand.
GTTGTGTTACCAACCAGCAGAGTAAATGCACAAGGAAACATTGCTGAGAGCGATGAATAAGAATTATGCAAACTGGTTTATCAAAAGCTTACTTTATAGTAGAAAAACAGTCTCATAGTCTTTAAACAAATTCCAAGTCTTTGCCAGTAAATCAGTCCAGTAGTTACAGATATCTTCTTACTCAACAAACAGTAGTTGGTTAGAATAACAAACTCACTCTGGTTCACAAACCACGATGGTAGCAGATCCATCAAACGATGATTAGCAGATAACAACTCCTCTCAATGGTAGTTTATCATAGCAGCTTCATCATCAAACTGAATACGTTACAGTACCTTGCTTAAATACTCTCACAACCAGTCATTACCTAATTACAGCATGACTCAGCATTACAATGAATACCTTTAAAGTAACATAATACATTTACAGATTAAAGTTACAGTACACGTATATTGCCTGGACAACTTAGTTAGGCTCAAACCATATCCTAACAGAGACTTTTAATTTTTAACTTTAATTGAAGAAAGAGTCCCCTGGGAAACATCTGGGTGAAAGTGGGACCCAAAAGGTCCCACTGTCAGCATTCCAGAAGACCCCAACTCCGAATAAAGATGTGGAAGCAAGCATTTTCCAAAGTTCTCTTTACTAGAATAGGTAAACTGGCACATCTGGGAAAACCCGAATCTGAAAGGCCCAGGTTTTCTCTCAGTAAATCAAAACCCCCCAAACCATCCCCTCACTCCTCAGTCACTCCTCAGTTGATCACATGCTCCAATCAACGTCCGTCCCATCTCGACTCAGCACTCCGACCACTCCTTCTCCAGATGCCGGATCGCCCTGACCTTGGCAGACAGGAAGAATGCTATTATGTCTACCAACAACCCCTCTATTAAATCCCCCCTCCTGCTTTCCCACACATGAGAAGGTGGCAGCATGGACGCTTCTGGCCTAATATGGCTTCCGAAAAGCTGATACCCACTTTTTTCCACCTCCTGAGAAAAGTGGTGAGGAAAGCTTAAGAGCCATTTTTAAAAAGGGAAGTCAAGCAAAAGAACTTTTTTTAAAAAAAGAGTGAAAAACTTTGCAACTTGGAAGCCTGACTGGGTACCTCAAATACAATACTGATTAATTTAGAAGCTTTTGGATACTACACAATTTGGATATACAAAATTTTCTTTTTTATTCTATTTTTATAAATTGTGAACCGGAGCAGACTATACAAAAGGAGAAAGAAAAAGGGAGAAGCCACCTACAGGCAGAAGTGGAAGCTGAGAGGTACAAGGGAGAAAGAGGAAAAAGCATATAAAATACATAACCTAGAGAGATTGTGAGACTGAAGATAAGAACTGACTGCTAGATAAATAATTCTTGTGCTATATGTTGCTTAGACTGAATAACTGAGATAGAGAGTGAAACACTGAGACTTTCTATTCTTAAACAGTGTAGCTCTTGGAACTCAAATGGAAACATAACAGACAAAGCAAAATAGAAGCTGACAACAGCAAAACACTTCCCTTTTTCTTATTTTTCTTCTGCTCTGTGAACTCTCTATTTGTGGATATAAAATAACTGGTGGTTAAATTTTAGGGCTTGGTGGGCCTATGTGGATTACAATTTACCAACTCATCATCATTCTTTTTTTGGCAAGAAAGGATTAGGGTTTGAGGAACCTGAAGAAAAGCAACAACAATGATGGGGTTAAAAGATTGATAACCTTTGGATTACAACTTTTTATTTATTTATTTAATCCCCCCCTGCTTGGATTACCCTTTACTTTTTGTGGATTATAAATATTAAAATAGTTCAAAATGAGGAAAGCACCATCTGCATGATCTTCAGCAGCAGCATCCGCAACATCTAGCCCATCAGGTCAGAAGTCCTTGGATGTTATGTTACAGCAAGAGAAAACAAACGTGATGCAGGCAGAATTAAAAGTTATGATCCAAGCACTGTATGATGACTTTAAGGAAAGAATAGGGAAAGTAGAGGATAAAGTAGAGAATATTCAACAAATGATGGCAAATAATGAACAACGCATGCAGAAAGTAGAAGAGAAAGCTGAACAAACAGAAAAAAGAGTGGAAGAAGTTGATTACAGACTCACATTGGCAGATAAAAATAAAGAAAGAACAATATCATTAGAGATGGACAGGGCTGATTATTACTTGCGTTTTCAGAATATTGAGGAAGAAAAAGGAGAAAATCTAGCAGAGATATTGGCAGAGCTGTTGACAGATACTTTAGAGGCGACCAAAGAAAAAATTCTTGTGGAGATTGATGAAATATTTAGAGTTCATACCAGATATGCAACAAGAAAAAGGCTTCCCAGAGAGATACATGTGAGATTCACTAAAAAAGCAATGAAAGCAGAGATTCTACAAAGAGTGAGAGATGATCCTTTAAAATATCCCTTTAAAATAAAGGGAAAGAAATAGTAGTCTTAAAACAGATTCTGAGAAGAGTTAGAGAAATAAGGCAAGGATACCAATTCCTGACAAAACAACTAATTAAAAATGGAGTGAATTTTATATGGCTGATACCAGAGGGAATACCGGAGGGAGCAAAGACATAGGCTGGATTCCATAGAAAAAGCAGAAAAATTCTATGAGCACTACTTTGGGCCACAAGAGGAAGAGAATAAGAGATGAGAGAGAGGACAGATGCCAAGAGGAAGCTACAGGAGAGAGAAATATACAACAAAAAGAAGATGAAAGAGATCTGGAGGAAATAGCAAAAAGAGAAGGAGGGAAGTCAAAAGAACTAAGAGAGATAAGAGCGACTAGAACAACAAAACCAATCTATAAGTAAAACTATGGAAGAAGAAATAAAATTAATGTCAATTAACATAAATTATGTTAATTATGTTATGTATACATAAATTTATGTATTTTATGTATTTTATTGTTGGCTGTTCACCGCCCTGAGTCCTTCGGGAGTAGGGCGGTATACAAATCAAATAAACTAAACTAAACTAAACTAAACTAAACTAAACTAAACTAAACTAAACTAAACTAAACTAAACTAAACTAAACTAAACTAAATGGATTGAATTTGGCAATAAAAAGGAAAAGGACTTTTAGTAAACTAGAAAAACTAAAGTTAGATATAATCTGCTTGCAAGAAGTTCACATTAAAAAACAACACAATCTATTTACTAGAATAGGTAAACTGGCACATCTGGGAAAACCCGAATCTGAGAGGTCCGGGTTTTTCCTCAGTAGATCAAAACCCCCAAAACCATCCCCTCACTCCTCAGATGATCACATGCTCCAATCACCAGCCATCCAATCTTGAGACATCACTCTGACCACTCCTTCTCCAGATGCAGGATTGTCCTGACCTTGACTGACAGGAAGGATGCTATTATGTCTAAAGACAACCCCTCTATTAAATCCCCCCTCCTACTTTCCCACACATGAGATGGTGGCAGCATGGAAACTTCCGGCCTAATATGGCTTCCAAAGCTGACAAAAATAATCTAAATAGGGAGAAAGAAAAGAACAATCCAGACACAGAGAGGATTCATTGATTTTCAAGAAAGCTTTATATTGGAGAAATAAGAGAACAGAGCAGTATGTTTATACATGATCTAGATTTTTAATATGTTAAAGGGCTAATCTAGCTGTGTATTAATATTGCATGGATCTTTTTCTATTCTATTAAAAGTTTTGATTCCTTTTTATCACTGTCATCAATATTCTTGTTGTAGTCTCTTTCATTAAATTTGAGAAGAGGAGGAAGGATGAAATAAGCAGGAGGTGATCTGTCACCAAGTAGGTAGGATTTTTGTCATATTTTTCTTGTATAGTTTCAATATACACAGCCCCTACTTGCAGATTTAGTTCTTTCTTATTTATTTATTTATTTATTTATTTATTTATTTATTTATTTATTTATTTATTTATTTATTTAATCTAATTTTTATACTGCCCTTCTCCAGAAGGACTCAGGGTGGTGCACAGCCAAGATAAAACAAACACATATATAAAATTTAAAAACAATTTAAAAACATATTAAATAATTTGGCTCCGACATCATTAAAAACAAAAAAGCAACCCATTAAAATTAATATTTAGGCCAGCCTAGCTTGTTGGAACAATAACCTCTTGAGGGCACGTCGAAAGGTGCGTAGGTCAGGGATCATCCGTATCTCCGGGGGCAATTCATTCCAGAGGATGGGTGCCCCCACAGAGTTAGTTATTGCTTTCCACTGAAGAATACATTGCGCTGACAGAATGACAGAATGAAATTTCGCAGGCAATTTCAAGGAGATGGCTATAAATATATGCATGTACACTGAGTTTTAGTTCTTCCTCAAACAAAAAACCCCCAATGTTAGCCCTATTTTAGGATACTAAACTCCCCTCCCCCAATAAATAAAAATAAACAGAATCTGGATCAAATGGATTGCCAGACACACCTTGCACCAGGCAATTGATTTGCTTTGTACATTTCTGCATCCATGAGATCTTCACAAGGCATCTATTTCCCAATTTTAAAAAATGCCTTCTTTAAAGTCTTAGAAGATTGTAAAACCACTAGAAACTAGCTACTTTTGGAAAGACATCCAGAGTGGAAACATTGCTGACTCTTGCTATTCAGGATTGGAGATTTACTTGCTGTTTGTAATCCTGCAATTTTGCTCGTTTCTTCTATTTATTTTGATTAGAAAAATCAGTTAGGAAAAGAAGGATAAAATAATTGCTCTCTCTCTCTAATGAATTAAGTGCAGATCTGTTTGCAATGGTGTTTTTTTTTCTTTTTCTCTCAGCATATTCATAAGGATTTATAAGGATTCCAGTCTTTACTAACTAAATAATTATGAATAAATTGAACACAATTTTTTATATATATTGAATGATCCTGAGAAAACTGAGTGATCGTTTTAGTTGTTTATTGTAAAGTTTTACTGCCGGATCATAAATTTTTATTGCTTGGATGGTAAGCTTTTATTGCCCTGAGCCACAATTATCATACTACCTTCTTTTGCGGATTACAAGTAGTCGGAGACTGCAATGTTTTTTTACATAGTTTTTTAATTTTAAAATACTTTTAAATATTTTGTGGATTTCGGTGCACTACCTTATATTATCTTTTTATAATATATATATATATATATATATATATATATGTTTATGTAAGTTTTCACGGGTATGTATGTGTGTATAGTTAATATTTCGGGTTTCTTCCCGTGTTATTTATTTATTTATTTATTTATTAAATTTTTATACCGCCCCCTCTCCCGAAGGACTCGGGGCGGTGAACAGCCAAAATTAAAAACACACAATACAAATATTAAAATACATTAAAACAGAATTAAATTATCTTAGGCTTCTCCAATTTAAAACCCCGTTACCCATAAAATTCACCAATTAAAAATTTTTTAACCCAGCCCGGCTTGCTGAAATAAAAACGTCTTCAGGGCCCGGTGGAAGGTCCGGAGATCCGGGATTAGTCGTATCCCTGGGGGCAGCTCATTCCAGAGGGCGGGTGCCCCCACAGAGAAGGCTCTTCCCCGGGGGGTCGCCAGCCGACATTGCCTGACAGACGGCACCCTGAGGAGACCCTCTCTGTGGGAGCGTGTTGGCCGGTGGGAGGTTATCGGAGGCAGAAGGTGGTCTCGTAAATAACTGGGTCCTAAGCCATGGAGCGCTTTGAAGATGAGAACCAACACCTTGAAGCGCACTCGGAAGACCACTGGAAGCCAATGCAGCTCGCGCAGGAGAGGTGTCACGTGGGAGCGCCATGCCGCCCCCATAAGTACCCGCGCGGCCGCATTCTGCACCAGTTGGAGCCTCCGAGTGCTCCTCAAGGGGAGCCCCATGTAGAGAGCATTACAGTAGTCAAGGCGGGAAGTAACGAGGGCATGAGTGACCGTGCATAGGGAGTCCCGATCCAGAAAGGGGCGCAACTGGCGTATCAGGCGGACCTGATAGAAAGCCCCCCTGGCCCCGGCCGTCAAATGCTCTTCTAAGGACAGCCGTGCGTCCAGGAGGACACCCAAGTTACGCACCCTCTCCGTGGGGGCCAATGTCTCGCCCCCAATAGTCAGCGATGGCACCAGCTGACTATATCGGGACGCCGGCAGCCACAGCCACTCAGTCTTGGAGGGATTGAGTCGGAGCCTGTTCCGCCCCATCCAGACCCGCACCGCCTCCAGGCACCGGGACATCACTTCAAGGGCATCGTTGGGGTGGTCTGGGGTGGAGATGTACAGCTGGGTGTCATCAGCGTACAGATGGCACTGCACCCCAAAACCACGGATGATCTCGCCCAGCGGCTTCACATAAATGTTGAACAGGAGAGGCGAGAGGACCGACCCTTGTGGCACCCCACAAACCAAGTGCCTTGAGGTCGACCTCTGCCCTCCAGCCAACACAGACTGCGACCTGTCGGAGAGATAGGAGGAGAACCACCGTAAAACAGTGCCTCCCACTCCCAACCCCTCCAACCGGCGCAGCATGATACCATGGTCGATGGTATCAAAAGCCGCTGAGAGGTCTAATAGGACCAGAACAGAGGAGCAACCTCTGTCCCGAGCCCTCCAGAGATCATCAACCAACGCGACCAATGCCGTTTCCGTGCTGTACCCGGGCCTGAAGCCGGACTGGAACGGATCTAGATAGACGGTTTCCTCCAGGTACTGGGGGAGCTGTCGCGCAACCACACTCTCAACAACCTTCGCCAGAAAGCGAAGGTTGGAAACTGGACGATAGTTTGCTAAAACAGCTGGGTCCAGAGAGGGCTTCTTGAGGAGGGGCCTCACCACCGCCTCTTTCAAGGCGGGAGGCAAGAACCCCTCACTCAAGGAAGCATTTATAATCCTCTGGAGCCAGCCTCGTGTAACCTCCCGGGTAGCCAGCACCAACCAGGAGGGACACGGGTCCAATAAACATGTGGTTGCGTTCAACCTCCCCAGCATCCTGTCCACGTCCTCGGGAGTCACAGGGTCAAACTCATCCCAGATAACCGTCTCAAGACAGACCTCGGACAACCCGCCCGTACCTACCCAGTCGGAGTCCAAGCCTTCCCGAATCTGAGCGACTTTATCGTGCAGATAATGCGCAAAATCCTCAGCACGACCTTGCAAGGGGTGTAATTGTATTCCTGATGATGGCAGATGGGATTCTGTCGAAATGTCGCTTCTACCCTTTTAGGGATATATCCA